>NC_045476.1:149524347-149875847 GCF_009650955.1 Corvus moneduloides
GTCTAAAATCTTATTTGGTTTTTTTTGGTTTTTTGGTTTTTTTTTGTTATGTAGACATGCCCTTGGTGCATTTAAGAAATGAAACCATATAATGCAAAATATGTCCATATGGCTCTTAAATTCATTCAACTGCTCAGTGGAGATTTTCAGGCCATTTAGAGAACTTGTTCAAAGTGAAGTAGCTGTCTTTCATTTCCTCAAATAATAAGATACTAAATTCTATCAGCTGGCACATTTGAAAAAACTTTCAGAAATTCTAGATGTGTACACAGATTTAATCTTGCTCACAAATAGTTTTAATTAAAGAAATAAAAATATGAAAATTCTTTGGAATGAGTAATGGATCTTAACTATTACTTTTGAACTTTCTGCCCATCTGTGGAACAGAGATTGCATCATTTTTCAAGGACTCTTGATACTTTTTTAATGATCTATAAATTGGATAAATTGGATTAGCAGTCCTTGGGACAAGGATCAAACAAACAGACAACCTCCCCCCCCAACACATTTATAATCTTTATTATCAAATTCTAATCAGTTGTATAAATATCCTCTTTTCTTCTACCAAAGTGGAACATAAGGATGCCTTCCACACAGGACTTTGTAAAATTAGAGTGAGAAATACATCAGTGTAGCTAAATGGTTTTTGAAATGTAGTCAGGTTTTCACTGCGTCCTCTGATGAACTCAGGTGCAAAGGAGTGGGCCTTCTAGGCCTGTCTGATCAGTTAATGGAGTGTGATGCAGATGACAATATAAAACAGAAATTAGAGGTAGAATATATCCCTGTACCAGCAAACCCAGATGTTGGTAGTCTTTTATAAGACATTCCTGATCTGCACAGCTAATTTGTGTTCTATTACATCTAAACAAGTCCATTACACTCTGTTCAGACAAAATGATACACCTGGAAATAGAATACAGCCATTGCTGCCAGGTGTCTAGTTCTTGAAATTAAAGACAACTGGTGTCGTAACTTAGCTTTACTGCTCTTTGACTCATCTGGCATTATCAGAACTGTCAGTACTTTTGCTTTAAAGTGTAGGCATAAAGTATATGGATTTTAATACAGTGGTTCAGACAATAAAATAAACATCTTCAGGATAGTTCCTCATGAAGGGAAAGTGAATTCAAGAACTTCAGTGATTTCCCACACAGTCGAAGGCCAAACATGATATAAACAGTCTTATACACAAAGCAGCTCTTCTGGTTGTAACAAAATACTAGTGGACCCATGACATTGCCTCATACCATTGGATAGTTGCTTCTGGGAATTAATTTAGAGAACCACATAAAAACATGATAGCATCTACTTGGCATACAAAAAGTAAAACAATCTTAGGGAAAACATGAGGTTTTATCACCTGTCCACACTCATCTGATATCAGACATTTCTTAAAAATGTCTGAAATGCACCTAGTACAAAAGCTGGACTGTAGAGATAAATCATATTAGTGAAAAATGTTATGGTCTACATGTGCTTTTGTTTGGTTGGTTTAGGGGTTTTTTTTTTAGAGGGGGAGGGTGGGGGGGTTTTGGGTTGTGGTTTTTTTTTTTTTTTTAAAGCAAAGCCAGACTACTAAACTTACCTTATTAGTATTGATAGCTGTGATGACCCACACACATTGAGCATTGCTGTCATACTGAAATGGAAAATTGGGTGATGTGAAAGTGCCTCCAGGTCCCTGAAGATTGGATCCACAAGTTTTGACTGCAAAAAGAAAGTTCACCTTTTAATTCACACAGAAAATGCATGTAGCAGATTCATAAACCAATCTCTAACTTACTCTAATCAAGATGTAAAGAATTAAAATACCATTGAACAAAAATAGAATCACCTCTTAAAAGAGAATAGAACATTCATGTTTAGTTATTCTGAAAAAATTAAATAGACCTTCTCTTGTGTCTAAGCTTATAATCTTAAAAAAAATTTAAAGTATTTGGAGAAAAAAGAACAACTGCAGTAAGCGGAACTGCCCTATTTATTTTTAAAATATTTCAAGGACTAACTTATCCCACCATCATTAAGGTCTTGAAAGACAAATTTAAATAATAGGAAAAAAAAGATCACTTTTATCACTGTGCATATGTGCTTTTTTGGTGCATATTTGTTGGTGTGTGGCATGTCAGCATTTTTTTCTCCTATAACCTCTGTACAAGCCATTAAACCAATGGCCGAAGCACCAAAAAGGTTAAAGGAAATCTGTAAAAGTTAGATTAGCACAAAACAATGTTATCTATTTCTAAAGACTACACAGGATATTTATTTTCAAATCAAAGTCTGTATGGTTATTTACAATAGCATGTCAAATATAAACCAAATATTCTTATTTACATAGCTTGCATCTCTATCACAATACAAAGGATATAAACTGTGTCCTGTGTGCGTGCAAATGACACTCTTAAGGCACTAAATTCCTAGTCTGTTGAAGTCACTAACACTTTTATTGTTCTTTCCTTGATATTCAGATCTTTGCTGATTGCTCTATTGATATACTTTTTCTGTATGAAGATGTAAAACTGACAAGCAACCTCAAGTAAATATGAGCCTATCCTATTTCCCCAGTGGTTATTATGACACCACATAAACAGCAAAAGGTAAAGAACTATTTCTTCCACTGTATTCTGACAGATCATCTTGTGTAATTGAATAAATAAATTAAACTTAGATATGTGAAATAATCCTAGAGCTGCATTACGCTTTAACAAAGCATGTTTATTTGATCAATACTGAACACAGGAAGATTCAGCTGCTGCTGGATGAAGGCTTGTTCCTTCCCTCACATTAGCCTCTAGAAAGAATGTCACTTTTGTACCACCCTCAGAGAAACAATACTCTGGTGATGAGTTTGTTTGAAGTCACACCAGACACCTGGAAACAAGTAGAGAGTAGAGAGGTGAGAGGAAGGCTCCTCATTTAGGATCAGTAGCTGAAGACATTAAGGTCATGAGTGACACTAATGCCAAGCATGACTTTATATATTTAATATGAAATTGTATGACTCCTTGCAGCCTGTATCTATGT
The DNA here is from genome assembly GCF_009650955.1 of Corvus moneduloides. NCBI lineage: Eukaryota > Metazoa > Chordata > Aves > Passeriformes > Corvidae > Corvus > Corvus moneduloides. Next base: position 149,527,372 of record NC_045476.1, read on the forward strand.
GTGGGAAGTAAGTCAGAAGGGGGAAAACAGTGAGTGTTCTAGACAATTTGCTGCTCCATCTGAGCATGTGAGTCCACCCTCTGGGGCAGAGTTGGGATGTAAAGCACAGCTGCAGAAGAGTTATGAGCTCTGTTTGCTGCCTTTTCTAGGTGTAGCCACATAGTGAAGGTCTCAAAGGAACCACGTCATTCTATAGTGGAATGAAATCTAAGTCTTTGACCTCCAAGGTCTGTTATTCATACTAATTTGAAATATTCCGAACAGACACTTGCTTTTAGCACTGTAAGTTTGAAATACAGAAAAAAATATTGTATTTATGACAATTTCTGTGTATTTGTGCACACTAATATTTTCATTACACGTATTAATATCTGATATGTACCTATACACTAATACCTTCATTCCTTGATTCAGTTATTCATCATACTACTTGCCATTGTATTAAGTTGAATATATTATTATAATTATATTATTATAATACATTAATATATTTTAATATATCAAATATATTCAGTAAAATTCCTTTGTGTTTTTCTTCTCTTACTGAATTTCTTGCCCTTTATCCATTTGCTCAGAGTCAAAACCAGTTGAAGACTTACTTCTCCACTACTTATCTATTATAAATTCAAGAATTTCTCATCTGTTTGTAAAATGGGTAATGAAGAAACTTCATGAACTACTGATTTTATATGAAATCACTGCAATTTTGATATCCATCTTGATAAGCCCTAATATTTAGCATGTGATAGGTTTTCATCCACTCCTTATGAAGCAAAATTCATAATGTAAGGTGCCTAGTTAAACAAGCATACTGAAATACAAAGTTCATGTTAAACAAAACAGCATAGGTAAATCCTTTTTAACTAAGAAACTGGAACACTAGGATTAAAATTTCAGGTATTTACAAAATATTTAATAGGATTCCCTATCAAGCAATGGATAGATGCAAAATGGAAAAATCACTGTGAGGGTAAGAATTTGTTTACCTTTACACGCAGGTCTATGATCACTCCATGCAGCAAAAACTTCAGCTATCCTTTGACAGGTGATACTTTTGGAACCTTGTAGCACATAATCTTCATCGCAGGAGAACTGTACTGTTGCTCCCAAGCTAAAATTAAACAATGACATAAAAAGAAGCATTTTAAAAAAAATAGATAGCAGTCAATTTTTTCCATTCCTTTAGATATGACAGTCCTGACAAACGATACAAACATGTAATCCAGAAATTTCTACTCTCAGTAGTAAAAGGCTGAAAGCTATGTACTAGCCTAACTGTACACAACGTTCAGTCCCCTCTGGGCCTACTTTGGCTGGAGCTGGTTTACTTCTTTTAACTGTCATTTGGAGGTTAAGTGACTATTTATAACCTAACATAAGACCTCCATATATTAAAAATTTGACAAACCTGGACACTGTGTAACTAGAAGTAGTTATTTATGTAAATTGAAGCTAGGAAAGCATGTGAAAGCAATATAAGGGAATCACCTAAAAGAAAAGTCAAAAGGTCAACTACAAGACTGAAAAAGAAATCCCTATTATAAACATTTTATTCCTCCCAGTGAAGACCTCAGGACAGAAATGGTTTGCTGTGAATATCTCCCACCTCTGATTCTTCTTGAGGAAATCTGGAGTTTTGACATTAAAACTGGGGGGCATTGAAAGGGGGAGCACAATACCAGAGAGAAGGGCTAGATATGAATAATGTTTCTTGTATTTAAAAAGTAGAATAATATTAATAAGAGTTTCCTCTTATTAGTAAGAGAAACTATTAATATTAATAATAGGAGGAATATATTAATTTGGATTATTGTAAAAATACTAGAATAACATTGTTTTATATTTTGATTAGTAGCTTAAGATTTTAATTAAGCTTGCAGTGAAATCTTAACTTCATAGAAGTGGTCTCCATACTCTTGCCAGTAACAAGATACTGAATGTAACATGTACTACTAGATAATGAAAGTTACAAGGTGAATATAAGGATTTTCTCATTTAACTGGCATATGTTTCTCAATTTAGTAGAAGAAAACAAAGTATTTCTAAAAACATATTTCTAGGTGTTTAGCTATGACTATTTCTTAAGTTATAATGCTGGCTTGAAAAGATTTTGTATCTTTTCATATGAAGCTGACATCTGGTGTTGGAAACTTAGCACTGGACAAAGCAAGACATAAGTCCAGAAAAACTTTTTTTGGTTTTTTTTTTGGTTGGTTGTTAAGTTTTTCTGAGAGGAGGACTGGGGGGTGAGGGAGGAGGAGGGCTGAGAAGTGGAGTCCAAATTGGAAAAGTTGAATAACTCAATACATAAATGTATATTCTTGAGATAATTCTTTTCCTTTAATATCATTATGGTTTCAAATCCTGATTACAGCTGAAAATAGCCAATACATCAGGTCTTTCTCTGACATCAGTATCTTACACTCCATAATTTCAATTTGCTGGGTTTAAAAGCTTGTCTGTCACAGCTGTAAAGTGTAAAATGTTTTACAAATACACATGGTTTACAAGATCTTGGCTACACTGTGAATACAGTGTTCTGGGTATTTTAAGATTAAATGTGCAGTAACTCCCTAAGAGTTTGTTATAGCAGCCTTCCTGCATAACACTCTAAGCCATGTAGTTACCTGACCCTTCTCAGATAGATGACATTTTCTTGTGTTTGATACATTATCTACTTGTAAAAAAAATGTTTTGTAGATCTTTCTAAGCAAAGTATCAATATTTGCTTGGCTGGAATCTTCAAATCTGGGTTTGATCCCACAAAGTATGAAATTCATTTTTGCTAAAACACATACTAAAATTAATTTTTCTCTGCAGGGTTTGGCTTGCAAAGAACGAGCCCTGTTCTTCTTTCCATATAGATGGCCATTTTAGTCCTGCAATTCTTCAATTCACAAAGGCAGAGAGAAAAATAAAAAGTCTGAGCACACATTCCAAAGAATAACTTTTGTTAGGTTATCTATTCAAATGCATCTATGATGGAAAAAGCTACTAAAGAAGATTGATACTTAACAGAACACGAATTAACTTAAGGGAGTTAGAAATGTTAGATGTTTGAAAAGGAATGGTGTCAGCAAAAAATAGCTGATGGAATCTGGGAAGCACCTGGGCCTTACAGAGACATAGGTAATAAGAAATGAGGACATGAAAGATGATACAGTCACCTAAACAGACATCTCAGAAAAGGAGAATTTGATAGTGGATAACAGTGCTCTAAACCATTCCAAAACAGTTCCTGTTTGTGTAAGAATGTTTGTGAAAGAATGAGATAAAGAATAGTTGCAGAATTCACCAAAAAAGAAAGGGAGATATAAAAGTGAAAAACCAAAAAAAAAAAGAAAAAGTAAACATAATGTAAAGGCCCTTACAATGTAAGGATATGCGACTGAGGAAAAAGAGCCACCAGGCAGATCATAGAGTTGGAGGATATTTCAAAACTGTGAAACACAAAGATTATCTATCACTAGTGTAAAAAATTATGCACAGCTGCTACAGGGACTATATGGTTACGAAAGTTCAAAAGGTAGCAATTGGGAAGACAAGAATATCTTTCTCAAGATCTATCTGCTTCAGAAAGCCATGTTGAGAAAATCTGAGCCTCTTTGATTATTAGAAAAAAAAAGGAACACTTGAAGAAAAATAACATGGAAATATATTTCCTTTAACTAACCATGGATTGATTTAAAGAGGAAATGCTGAGCAGGAAGTACACCACTTACAAATAGAATTTAACTCATGGTAAAAAAAGTGTAATGGGCAAAAAATCCCAGAGGTCTGAATGATTATGAAGACTGTACAAGTATGATAATTATTTCTATCACCTACAAAAGTATAAATAACACTTACATTATGAAGTCCACTTTACTTGTCCAAATCAGTTTTGATATTAAACTGGTATTCAATAGTATATGACTGTAAGCATATGACTGGACTCAGAGCGAGACTGGATAATTTACAAAATCTATGACACATATGCTGTGTGAGTGAGACCTACTAAGGGCAATTAGATAAGCAGATGATAAAGTACCAGTCTAAGAAAGAAAATGGAAGAGTATGGGATCAGTTCCTATGGAGGATCAATTAAAAAAAGACAGAGAGCTTGTCAAGAAAATGTTAAGAAAATGCATCTCTTGGGAACTTAAAAGCATAGTCAAGATTACAATTTTTTAATATTTTGCTGTCATTATCTATGTATACACTCTTAAAAATGGAAACCCAGCAATTCTTACAAAATTGTCTAGTATCAGAGAATCACAGAATCATAGAATATTCTGAGTAGGAAAGTACCCACAAGGATCATGGAGTCCAACTCTTAAGTGAATGGTCCATACAATGATCAAAGGAGAGATTCTTCTTGTTTCTGATGATGATATTTTTTTTTCCAATACCTTTAACCTGTGACCTGGAAGATTTCAGTTTGAAATTCGTCTTTCTCTAAAAGAAGTTTGAAACTTGAGTACAAGAAGAGTACATACACCCTCTATGTACCTCCACTGGAGGGTGCATGAGGCACATGGGGTGAATATGATGAAGATTCAAAAAGGACATGCAAATTACCAGGAAATAATTATTAGCTCTAAGACAAAATGAAAAAAAGATAGGCCAAGGGTTAGGGTTAGGGTTTGTGTGGTGTGGTGACATAGCAGCAATTTCAGTAGGGCTTTAAGTTTTTATTTTTTATTTTCTTTTTCTTTGGCAGAATCCCAAATGATTTAAGCATCATGTTATAGGACAAAGGGAGATACTCGATAGGCTAAAATTGATTATATCTATTACATATCCAGAGGTACTGTAGGAGGACATGTGAGAGATCTGATCTCAGCCTTCTGGTATGTAAGAGAATTAAAAAAATTGTGGAGTGAGAAAATCAGATCATGGAAGCTGGTTTTAGGAGAACCTCTGAACTGTGGGCAGGTATTATTTTAGAGAAATATTAGTTTAGAGAAAACTGGCAGAGTAGTCCATAAACAGATTGTGGGAACAAATGACCAAAAATCGTGTGGAAAAATAAGGATGGTTTGATTTCCTGACTTATATTTGATCCAAACTGCTTACCAGATGAAGCCCCCTAAAAGTGTGAGTAGACTATATCTGCTTTGTAAATCTCAAGAGAAGTGAAGCATGATAGAGCTATGAAGTTGTTCATTGTTGTACACAAGATAGATATACATCACCAAAAAAAGAAAAATCTCAAGGATAGTATGAAAATCTCAAAAAATTTCAGAAGCAGAATATATTCATAAAAATAATTGTCTGTGGATGCACTCAATGGCCAGATAGGTTCATTTAGGTCAGTATGCTAACACTGTAAGTGATGAAAAGCCAATGCTTAGAGAAAATCTTTAGAATACAGGAACCATTTATAGTTCATCTTCTGATCATTTATGGTTAATGAACTTTCTGAACTAGATCTATTATTTTAGAAATCCCTGAGTGACTAAATTAGACTTTTTCGATGAGAGCCTAGCTAAAGCTAAGACTGGTAAGGCATATTGGTAAGCAAAAGAGCTTCTTTGGGTATATTGGTCACAAAAGGAAGTTCATATACAATGTGGGTTCATTTGTAAATGGATAAAGCAATCTTGTAGTGCTGAAATACAATATGGAAAAGGCAGAAGCATTAAATGCCTTTCTGCATCAATTTCTACAGCAGATGTACTCCTAGGCTTCTGCATGTACCAACATGATTTGTGAAGAAGAGTAACAACCAATACTAGGAAATAACAGGTAAAAGGAAGTAGCTGTATTCAAGGGCAGGGGGCCAGATAGCTTTCACCAAAGGCTGCTTGTGGCAGCTGGTGAGCCTATGGAACAAAGAAAGTCCACTGGTAGGACTGTCCCTAAGTACAAAAGAACCTCCAGGTTAGGGTGACAAGAAAGGCTTCCCCCAGGCGCTTTGCTTTGCTATGTTAATGTACCCCAGTTCTGCTTTCCTGGTTGGCCATTGGCCTCTCCGCCCCTTTGTTACCTTATATGTCCCATGCTCTAGAAAGTTCTCCACTCTCTGTTCCCCCATTGGCCCTGCCCCATCGTCACTCCCTCAGCGTTCCCCATTGTCCCCCATGCCCTAGCCCTGCCTGTGTACCGCCCCCATGCCCTCAAATCATTGGTGTCTGATGCTCGATCCGCTCCCGTATATAAACCTGGATCCTCCCGTGTTCTTTGACTTCATCCCTGGAACCCTTCACGAGTGCAGCTGCATTAAAATCCTCCCATGGAACCCCATACAAAGACCCTTCATGGCTCTTTGTCATCGACCCATTTACTGGAGCTATCCGTGTGTGTGTGCGTGCACACGTGAGTGAGTGTGCGGTGGCCCTGCCAAGCAGCTTTGCCTTGGAGATGCTTTTCGGAAGGCCGCAGCACCTCACTCCAGCACTGCCAAGCTGCAGTTCGTGACAGGTGCTGAAAAATCTGACTGAGTCTGAGCAAGGTGAGTATCATCTATGAAAAACTATGATGAGATGTTCCTACTGATTTTAGAAAGGCTAACATTACATGAACTTTTAAAAAGGGCAAGGAGATACTAGGAATCTTACATTGATCTCTGGAAAGAACATCTGCTCTAGTAAAGCATGAACAGGAAATCAAGAACATGTACACAGATTTACCAAAGTTGAATTATATTTTATCAGCTTGATTGTTTTCTATGACAGAGTGATTGGCTACATGGCCAAGTGGAAGATGTAACAGTGCTTAGTGTAACAGCGTTTAACATCAGCAAGGTTTCTGAGAACACCTTTTACAGCAGTGTGTTTTGAGAGCTGACAAAATATGCACTGAATAGATATATATTCAAAATTGGCCTGGCAGCTGTGCTTAAAGGGTAGGAATCAATGGCTTCAAATTCAGCTGGTGGACAGTAATAAGCTGAGCATTAGGAAATCAATATGATGTCTGATGCTGTTTAATATTTTCATCCTCAGTCTTGATGGTGAGACAGAATTTATGCATCTATATATTTATGGATCATATTAAGTAGGAAAAGTAGCTGACACACTGAAGAGCAGACCTTCAATTCAGAAGCCTGACAGAGTCCAGCACTGGGCCAACAGAAATCCCGTGAAACTCAACAAGTAGAGGTACAATGTTCTGCAGTATTGATCAGTAATGTGTTCTCATCATGAATAAAACAAACTATATTTAACAGTACTAGAAGTGGTGGCAGCAGATCAAGTGAATTTATTACTCAGCTGGTGAAGCTATATCTGCAATATTAAGCCCAATATTTTGCCTCTCACTTCAAGAGAGAGACTGGTAAAAACTCAAGAGTTTGGAGGTTAGTCAGAGGCTTAAAGCACAGGATCTACAGTAAAAAGTTAAGGCATCTAGGCTTAATTAGTCTGACAAAGAGAAAGCTAAGGTACTATCTGATAGCAGAGCATAACTATTTCAGGAGCCATTACAAAGATAATGAAGCCAAGCTTTTCTAAATGTGTCAGATAATATACAAGGAACAGTTTAGAAGATTCAGATTTTACTTTACAAGAGATTTCCTTCAATAAAGCCACGCAGAGCTGGAACAGCATACTGAAACTCTTGTGAAATCTTCAATCTTGGGAGTTTTCAGGACTGGCTAAACAAAGCCACAGCTGATCAAGTCCTGCTTTGGGCAGGAGGATGGACTGGATGCCTTCTGGATTGGAAGGACCCTTCCAATCAATATTTCTATGATGCACATAAGCTGCTTAATTTGTCCTGAATTAATGTAAAGCTTTTGCATATCCAACATAATGTGCTCAGGTAGTTCATAACTCCAAAAATGAATGCTTGACTTGTGTCTCTCAGTACCTTTATCTGCAAATTTCTATTTCTAATAGGACAATAAATGATTGCCATTAGGTTTGCATTTTCATAAAAAACCCCCAAACTTTGGATACATTTTTATTAGGAAAAAAGTATGAATAGATATTAAATAAGGAAGTTAGTATACAAATTTGACAAAACTTTAATCTTGTTTTTAAAGTTTTCATCATGTGCCTCAAGTTTGAGATTCTTCTTTAAACAACAGAAACTAAAAGCAGTAAGGAGTCCAAAATGAAGCTATAGAATCTCTAAAGGATGAGAAAGAGCAAGTTTAAACTTTTGAACTTCATATGAAATTTATACTGAATAGTATTATTTTAATAGTTGGCATTTGTGTAGCAAACTACCTCATTTTAGGTTCTTTTCCTCCACTATTTGATAGGTTCTTTAAATGATTGTTGAAATAATCAATTATGCAAGGCATCAAAACCATCTTTCTGATGTATTAACCTATTCTGCTCATACTTGCAACTGAACAAATTTGAGGAGACCATTTTTAGCCATAGAAGAAAACGTACAGCCAGAAATAACTAAACATCAGCTCTTAAAGTCCATCTCTATCAAATTGCAAATTTATGATATATTTTAATGCCAGCATAAAGAAATAATCAGCATTTCAGCACATATATTATTTCTTCCACCGGCAGCAAAATAAACTAAAGATATGTAAGCTTTCAAGATTATGTGCAGTGAATATATATTTTTTTTAACCTAGCAACTTTCTACACACTACTGATCCACAATTGTTTATGTGCAAGATACAGATAGGTTCTGCTATTGTCTCTTTGAGTCACAGTATGAGAACTGAGCTAAGTCACAGCTTCTCTCTCAAGACCATCCATAGGAACATTTTTGTAGATCAGTTGATACATTACTTGGAAATATTACTGCAAAATGCTAGGATTCCATGATAATAGTGTTGGAATATCTAACTCTTCCAAACTTCTGATCAAGAAAAATCCTTACTGTATGCTGAAAAAGCTAAAGTGACAACTAAATTTCAGTTTCAGAGGATTTCCTGACACTCTAGAGGTCATTGGTAATTCATCTTTAAAAAAAAAAGTCATCTTTTCTCACAAAGCTTGTACTGTCAGATACTTGTCCTAGAAAAAGGAACCACTTAACTGTTAAAAAGTGATAGGTGCACAGATCCCCTATAAACTAGCCTCATATTGCACGCTGCAAATCAAGTTTTGTTAATTTTTCAGGATGTTTCGCTTCAAGTTTCAGAGTCTGGAAGCTCACATTGCATATCTGCAGAGAATGATAGGTGATTCAGAGAAGATTTAAGGAAAATCAAGAGTGAAACTTCTAGTCAATCTAGTCAATTAATGTTGAACTTCATTCTTCCAAAGAAAATAACTATAAATTAATTTATAATATAAAATGAAAGAATATATTATCATTTAAGTCACCCGTTGGTAAAATAAATTGTCCTTATCATAAACTTCATATTTTTCCTTCTCTTAGTATAATATGTATTTTTAAGACTACACGAGCATTTTTGTCCAACAGTATTCACTGCTTTGTTGTGATACAAGTTTGATCAGAATCTCATCTTTAAATCCTAGTTGGACCACACTACAGAGGTAGAGGGATAGAGAAGCGCTCATTCATCCATATCATGAAGACAGAACTTTGAGATGGTGGTGGAAGAACACGGTTGCCTCACAATAAAACACCTGTTCAAGGATAATTCATCTGGATATATTTATTCCCATAGAAACAAAGAAAAATAAAAACAAGACCCCGTGAAAACTTTTTATCTATTACATATTATATTTTACAGAGTGGCATTGATTCTAAAACTGGACACGTGGAAAATGTTTATTTTACTAGGTGACAAGTAAAGTAAAATCTGAAATTTCAGCAGAATAATCACTGTTGTTTCTAAAATTTTAAGAAACTCCTGGGGAAGGGAAGTTTTCTTTCTAAAGTAAAATATTTTTCTCAGTACAGGAAAAGCTGGCAGCTATAAGTAAGTCTCCTTGACTTTATTTCAACATGCAAAATCTTGTATGCTCAAATAGGCATCTAGCATCAGAAGCAATGCCTTTAATACTCCAAAAGACAGCTGTGCGGAATTTTCACATTAGAAAAAATATCCAAAAGGGTAAACATGAAATTACAGGCCCCAAATAATGTCGTGGAATACTCCAGTTTGTCTTAGAGCTTGCATTACAGATTTTCTAAGCCTGTGTAAGAACCATGTAAGAGGAAATGAATGTGCTGAGAGCAGGTAGTGTTGAAATGAAAACAGAAGTAAAACTGCAATACAATGTTTCCAAACCTGCACCTTCACATTTGAAGAAAGCTGAGGAGATGTGACAAGAGCATGCTCTTCTCTAAAATATATTAAATTTTACAGAAATTAAATTAATAGAGATAGAACTAAACCCTTCTTCAAAATACTATGTTTTCAAATGAAGGCATTGTAATTGGAATTGTCACTTTCTTTTCAGAAAGGAAAAAAAGAGACAAGCTTAAAGTAAAGCTATTTCCTTCATTACAGAGAGAGTGACTTCAAGAAGGGAAAGGCAAAAGTGTGCTATTTTTCTGTCTGCCAGGTATAAGACAGCCCGGAAAAGATTTTCCATAGTACTGGATGTTTTTAACTAAATGTAAATGTCTAACTTATTTATTTAAAATAATTTGTAACCTTCTTACTTTGGAAGCTTATGAAGCAATTGAACAACCATTATGATAATGGCAAGAACTAAAACCAGGTTAACTCAAAAAGGAATTTTATTAAGTGCTGAAAATTTTTAGTCTGCTTTTGTTCCCCATAAGACCTTTATCAATGTATGAAGTGTTCAGCTTGAGACAAATGTACGTTTTACTAATGTGCACCAGTGCTGTTCTTTACTAGTATAAATCCCAACAGATAATTTGGGGATTCTTTTCTTTTTTTTAAGAGAAAAAAAATCACCGAGATTAGTGAGAAATTAGAGAAAAAAATCACTGGAAAATATATTGACTCTTCCACTTGTATATCTTGTATACTATTGTTCAGTAATTTGAATGTCTTCTCCTTTCATTTTCTCATAAATGCATTTGAAATAGGAAAGCCTGATACATCATCCCAGTGTACAGTGAAATATAATGCTAACTGAAATCTTTATATTTTGGTCCAAAAAGAAAGATGAGGGCATGATCATCATCATATCTTCTTTGAGATACTGCCCTCGCATAAGTTTAACTAGAACAATCTTTGCAAGTAGGTCTTTTCATGATCACTTGCAGAGATAACACTAGAAAAGAACTGGCAGGTTGTCTGTCAAAGGCTGTTGCTCTCAAGCCATATTTTTGAAGTTAAAATACAATACACCAGCCAAAGTAATGATTCTAGAAAGTGTGACAGTTAAATACAGCTAATTTTTTTTTATTTCTTTGAAAATATCAACTTTTTTTTGCCAGCTAGCATTAGAAATTACATTTTTCTAAAATTAATTGTAAAGCTTTCTCTAATGCACATTGAACTTTTGCTTTTTTCAAAACTAGAGAAATAGGGAGACTATTATGACTAATTGAGAAATTATAACTGTTTTCTAGCTAGCACATTTACTTAGGATGTAATTGTCAGTCCTGTCTTCTGTTTGATTACAAGGAGAAAAGACAAAACACTCACACAAAAATGCACAAGAAGATATGTAAAAGAATGACGTATCGTAATTTTGTAAGATCTTTGTACATCCAGATTACTCTAAGAGTTATCTTCAAATGCTTAGAAGTGTGTTGTGGGATACGTACAATATAAAAGATGTAGCAAACAAACCTGAAGGTAATAAAACCAATTAGTTTTAAAATTATTTCCCTTCTACTTCTTTTGTTGTTTTTCTTTCATCATTGAGGTGTGTTGAAGAGTTTTGTAAACATAATATGAAATTAGCATATGATGTGAAACAAGAACATAGCTTTAGATTAATTCTTTTAGTCTTAAGTGTCTTTATATGTCAAATATAAAATAATATGCATATGAACCCTTTAAAATAAATGTTCAACAATCGAAAAGGAAAAAAATTAGAAACCCAGAAAAGAGATTAAAATTAATCCAAAACATTCTCAAAAATTCATTATGTATATGTCTCTACTCATCAACCACTGGTGATACTGAAATTAGGAGTCATGTTCACTGAGGAAACATGGGAATGTTTTGAAAGAGTATTGAAAGCCTATTTTATCTTACAAGATAAGGACTTTGAAAGATATCTGCAAATAGAAAAGGATACATAAAAAATAATTTAAAAAATAGTCTGTAATAAGAGTGCTAAACCAATGTGAGGACTATTAGGGAAATACGTCTACATGTATCAAACTTCTGGGTTCCTGATAAACATACTGCAGGAAATGCAGTATTCTCTTTTAGAGTCCAATGAATATTTCTGTAAGATGTAAAATTTCTTCTCTAAGGTTTTATTGTTCTTCTTGTCTTCTAGTCAGTTTTGCTTTGTCCTTTGCAAAAACCTCCAGTACAACATGTATGCTCAATATTTATAAATCTAACACAGTAATTACAAGATAAAATAACGTAAACTTACCTTCAATCCAATTTTTGCCAGATTTTCAGAGATACATGATCTCTTTTAAGTAGGTATTTTATCTTTTTGCATACTAAGTACATGCTATATTACATTACATAATTTTGTACAGAATTCTAATGCACTTTTTACTAAGAAAGTCAGTTTTGAAAGAGTACTCAGCAACAGTAATATATTTTTAACATATTCATTTTCCAAGTTCAGTATTAGAGAAATGATACAATGGTATAATTTATATTTTACCTAAAATCTGAGCCTATCCGTTTTCCATTTTCTGGTTCTCCAGGATCTGGACACAAATTGGACGCCTGTTTAATACCTCCCTCATTTACTGGAAAAAAAACAAAAACAAAACAACAAAATAAAATAAAATAACAAAAAAAGAAGAGATAAAATAATGAAGTTTTTAGAAAACACAGAGGTAAGCAATTATATATATACGAAAGAGTATATTCTTTCCATTTTGGATCTTTTAAAACAGAATTTCTACAGAATATGATCACCCTTATAAACTCTGGTTTCAATACATACGTTTTTCCTCGCTATAATAAAAAAAGCATGCATTTTCTGATTTTTTTTCCAAAAAAGTAACACAAGTTTTTTATCAGATGTATTAATCAGCTATTTTGTTTGTTTGCAATATTATTGAATCTGAATGGAAATGTTATTTTTATTTCTCTAGAAACATTAACATTTAAAGGAGTGTTCATCAGGTTTAGGGCTGTAAGATTTTATTCTGAACATACGCTAACAAATGTCATCTCCACTAAGAGCTGACCTTTTCTCCTTGAATTATAATAAAACTTGAATGCATAAGCTTCTGCTGAGAGAATTGTCCTTAATCAGTATTGAAAATGTATATATTCCCAAAATATGGTGATCTGAAGGAAAACTCAAAATGCCAGTTTGATTTGCATAAATTTGTCTTTCAATAAACTAAAATGGTTTCAGAGAGAAACTTCCTGTGAACCATTCTCCGTATTTTTTCCAGAAATTTGTATGTAACAATCTAACCCTCAGCATATTCAACCACCTATGCACAAAACTGAAAAATTAGCAAAGGAAGTTACTAGGCTATTTGATGAATTCATGGCTTGACGGAAAAATATTTAAAAAAACCCAACAAGTTGACATGAAGCCAAGTAATTTTCATTAACCTTTATTCATCTTTGTTACTGATGAACTAGACCAGTGGATTTGCAGTACTAGAATTTTACTTCCCTTTAAGGAAGAGGTTTGCATGCAATCAGGGTAATCCTACTACTGGATTAAAAAAAAAAAAGTGTATTCTAACTATATTTCTAAAGGGTGTTGATTAAATTTCAGCTTTTAATGAAGAGGAATATAATTCAGAATACTTGGAGGTTTCTCTTCCTTGAAATTTGTCTTCTTGCACACACAGAAAGGGAAGAATTAGTTTTGCATCCCTGAAGAAGCCAAAGGCCAAATGCAAATGTTGTAGAGGCTTAAACAGAAAACAGCTCAACGTGGCACACTGCTCCAAAAACCTACCAAGCTCAGCACTTGTCAGCTGGAACCACAGTATTTTCTCTCCTCCATCCCAAAACACCTGTAATATGTCAAAGGTTGCTCTAAAAGCAAACCAAGGCAATCTCTGTTCCTCTGGATTTCCATGTTAGGGGACTTTTGGGCCAGGAGGAGTCTTCCTCCTGGTTTCAGATTTCAGTCTTTTCCTCCTCCAAGAGGTGCACATGTGATGAAAGCATACTTGCTACAGAAACCCATGTTAATGCTAGTGTTGGAATATATATCTTTCTCTGACAACTGCAATTCCATAGACTACATTTAACAAGGCCATCTTGTTGGATAAGCATTTAGAACTAACTCTCTCTTTGAAACATCTGGGTGCTTCATTATGAGACATGAGAAACTCAGAATCATCAAAAGTAGCCTACATATATATAGAAGACATTGAAACTTTTCAAATATTAGATATATATTAAACCTATAGTTAAAAAATTATTCATGATGTCTGAAAATAATATTATAGAAATTATAATGGTGCCATTTGGCCATGCATTGTATATCAATGCACACAGAAGAAATTTTTACTGTAAAAAATAGAAATAGTGTTTAAACAATATTATTTCTATTTATTATAATTCATGTTTTAATATTTCAAATACTTATTTTGTTTTTGTACATTATGTCTCCCCATACACAGGTAATAGAGCAAATATTCACATAAAAAGAACATTCTACTGGATTGCAAGACAGAAGAACTATTACACACTTCGATTTCTACCAGCTTGATTTCTTCTAGAAATAGAAGCTTGAAAATCATATTAGTTTTCGACACCTTCTGTATAAAGTCTCCTTCCTAGAAATACTCTACAAAATAGAATTTTAAATTTATGGAATTAACAATATTCATAAATAAAAATATAAAGGCTAGTTTTAAAGAAAATCAATAAAATAATTAATTTTAAAAATAATTCATACATATACTGCAGTAAAAATACAAAAGAAAAAGAGGTAAATATTGATTTCTGATTTGATCCCAATTGCAAAGTGCATTTGCACAATCTTAAACCCATTCTGTTAAGTACCTAGTGAAAAGTAATTTCACATTTTAGGATTTTTGTATTCATGTAACTTTTATAGACATAATGCCTGAATTTTCAGTCTCCAGCCCTATGTAATTCCACAGATAACTGTCAATATATTTTTGTTTTACACCCTAGATGCTCATATGACAATAAGCAATTAAAGGGTTTCCTGTAGTAAATTAAATGCATCTAGGCAAAGCATTCATTCATAGTCTGGTCATGAAACTGGTATCAAGAAACTTCAGAGTTCTAATTCAGATTGAATTAGATCTGCCAATTAATTCATTTGTTAGGGTCAACACTTCTAAACTGAAGCTGATGCATACTTGTTTCAAAGTGAATCATCATATCAAATATCATCATTCTGGCTTTGCTCTGTGCAAATCACGTGTGCATTAGTATTGAATGTTATACAACTTAAAAAAAATAATTAAAAAAAAGATGTAAAATAATGAAAGGACATACAGATGAGAATGCTAGATGAAAATTTCTAAAGACATTGCTAATACAAGGCATAATGTAAAATAGATATTCACTTATCACTATTTTCACTAAGAGTTGAATGTTGGTCATTGTTTTTTAAAGGACCCTATCTGCCTTTGTAATGAAAGTACAGACCCAGCTGAGGCCACACTGAGAAAATTATCTAGTCAACAGCCAAATACATAAGCTTCTTACAAAATACTATCTCTTCAACATCCTCAGCTACCAAAGTGACTTGAGAATCAAATGCTAGATTACAATATGAAACCTTAGTTATCTATTTATGACAAGATTATGATCACTAAAAGTACAAATCACCAAGGTTTTCACCTTCACTTATTATTGACTCATATAGATAATCTATTCTGCATAATCAACAACAAAAAAGATGAAGAGTTTAAAAGATAAAGTTTCCAGCTTCATATAGAATATCATAACATATGAAATTATCTAAAGACCTTCAAAAATATGTTGATAAATTTCATTGCTTATTTAATAATAATCAGCTTTGGATATAATGAGTATCTGGCACTTCATTATAAATATGGAGTTCCTGTTAGAGTTGATATAATTGAAAATGTAATGACTGGTGCAAAATAAGCAATCTCTTTTATCATCCATTGTATTATTATTGTATTACTATTTGTAACTACAGAATCGCAGATGGGCCGTCAGACAGAGATCTAAGTGATGTACTTTATAAACACTACTGTAATTATCTTAGTGTTATTTCTTTTGCATAATCAGTCTGTTTTCCATTCACCCAATAGGTATAAGAAGAATATTTGTTTTTAAATGTCTTGATACAAAGTTTTCAAAAAAACCAGAAATGTCTTACAGAGCTATTTAGGTGATGCAGTTGACAGGCAAGTTGAATATGGCAATACATGACATTACAAAAATTGAACAGAAGTGTGCTTTGCTTTATTTTTCTGACTTGGTAAATGTTAAAGAGTCTTTCTTCTTAAAGACATCTTTCTCTGAAAAAAAGAAAACATATCTAATACCTTGACAGTTTAAAATCTAACACCGAAAGTTAAAATGTGTGCTAATGTATCCTGCTAAATTCTGCAAACTGAATCCATCATTGATACTTTAAACAAATAATTAGTGCAAACATGTCCAACCTAGGGAGCTTCAAAAGCAAGTCCTTTCAGTCCTGTGAAGAATAATGAAATGTAGTATAATCCAACATATGTTAAATATTTAGTCTATTTTATTTACTTCTAAAATATTTACAATGTGGTTCTATTCCAAAAAGGCCTCTATAAAAATGGCACATTCTTTTTCAAAAGTATCCTTTTAATATATTTAGAGACACACCTATTTAATTTGTGGTAGAAAGTTGCCTGACTCCTCCTTACAATTTAATCAGGACTTCGTCCACTGAGACGTCAAGCACTTTCAGTTTCTAATTTCTGTAATTAAAATTGAAGGCACCAAGCATCTCCAGAATTTTTAAAGCTACACCTAGTTAATCAGTTAAAATGTCAAACTTAATGAATAAGAAAAAAAAAGTCAAAAAGTGACCTCATATGTTGTTGTGCACTTGTAAATGAGGATATACTTTAGTTTGCACAGCATTTGATGCTACTACTAGAGTTCAATTAAAGTAATAGATCTCCTATTCACAGCTGAATTTACAGCTGACACCTAGGAGGCTGAGTATTTATTTCCTTGCAAATACTGTAAATTTATTGTGAAATTATCGACAAAATAATGTGTCCTTCTACAATGCCAGATTTATAGAAAGTCTGTCTTTAGAGTAGAACCATGCTTAAAAATTCACCATGCAGACTGGAGAAACCAGTTCTATTATAAGAAATACATAAATAATTACACACAAACAATACACCACAAAGTTCACTCTTGCACTAGAAAAAAGTAACAAAAAAGGAATACACTCACAGATAGAAAACTTGTTGCTGTTGTCTTTCCCTGGAAACAATTTAAATCCTCTAGATTTAAAATCTATGGCCTTTTTCACTAGTTAAAAAAACAAAAACAAAACATGTATCAGGAAATACAATCTAAAATATTTCATTTGACAAATTTTATCATGGTAGTATATACAAATTAGAGTACTGGCTACCTCACAAGTTCAGATTTTATACCTTTGGTGTGAAACAATTTACAAAAATAAATATTGAGACCAATTTGTATACCTGACAAAGGAAAGGAGTGATATTTGCAAGTTAATTGTTCTCCTGCATAACCAATTTAAAAAAGTATGGCCAAAAGTTTTTATTTCCATGCACCACATAATTGTGTAAAACATTGTCACACACTTATGGAACTTGGAAAATGAAAAGGATTATAAATATGTTTGCTCTAAAATAGCTGTTTCTTCTGTGTTGGGAACCAAAAAGAAGAAAAAAGATATTTGAATATAGAAAATAAAATACAGTCTGCTGTCCTGCTGTTGGTTCTGCAGCTGGTCTTTCTAGCTTGAAAACTGTTATTTGCAAAATGTGATATGGAAGGTAGCTATCTCCCACCTCTCCCCTAAGCCTACAGCTCATTTGTTTCTGTAAAAGTCCTTCTTGTGGACTGGCTTTATGATATACACAGTTAATCCAGGCCAACCTTGTGGCCTCAAAATATCTTTGAAAGAAAAAACTAATAAAAAGAGAATAAATCCAAAACTTAACATATATAAAAAAATGTAAGCAAGAATAAGCAAAAACACCACAAGAAACTTTCCTTCTCAGTCATTAAACTAAGTGCCTCGTCTCTAATATGCTTGGCATGTGAGCAGTGAATTATAAATTAAAATGGACCTTCTTAAACAATTCTAAATGTTAAGTATAAATTGATTTTAGGTGGCTTTATATATATATAATTTATTACTTAAGTGGCTTTATAGCCACTATAGCAACTATATATTTTTAAAAAGCTATATGGAAGATTATGTTTTATCTTGGCTACAAGCAAATACTGCTGATGAAGACAGAATAGATTAAAGGAACTACATCTAGGAGAACTTAACATAAGAAGATAGACTGTATGTTGTCAAAGAATTTTTCATACCCATTACATCTTACAGAAAATCAATGGATATTCAAAGAACCTTTACATTAGGTATAAATAACAGAGTAGCTAAATACTGTTGTTATCTTTTTATAAATAAAAGTATTATTACTAATCACAAGAGCAGAACCAGATTCAGAAGAAAGAGGGTACTACTAAGGAAGACAATTTATAGGATAGGTACAGGATATGTTAATAAATTTTTTTTACACTTCTGATTGGAGACCATATTTTCTTATAAATACAAAATCACTATTATCTCAAAAGGCAAAATGCAAATTTACTTGTGTGTTATTATAACGTAACTTATAAACATTGATGGTGTATATATATATATATGTGATAATTTCCCAGCAATAATGTCATATATTATATGATAATGGTTCTGGGAAATACATTATTTGCAGAAGTGAAATATATGTTGCCACAAAGTACAAGATTTTGGGGTTTTTTTACCCTTAATAGGAGAAGCCCCATCCCCTCTCCAAATTAAAAGAAGTCCATAAACAATTCTATCCTCAGTGGAAATCATAGATCCAACAACTCTACCTTCATACAGTAGAGCAATACTGGAATAACAGTAATGCTTTCTTGTCATTATCTGAGCTTTCTAAAATGTTATTTCTACGTAAATAGGAATGTTGTACTATAGCTCTGACCCTCTTCTGTCTTTCTTTGAGGATCAGTCTAAAATAACTCCTCATGAATCAGAAGACAGGCTTAATTATTCTTCCAGCACCTAAGCAAAATGGGAGTGGTCTTGAATATATGATCTCAGGTGCTGGAATGGGTTTAAATGCTCTCATTAGAGACATGTTTGTCCTTTATTTTCAGAAGTCATCACAACAACATACTAAAGCAGGAAGACTGTCCTGTACTTTTGTTCATTTGTTTGTACTCGTTCTGAAACACAATGGCATATTCCTAGTTTATGTACACAAGAAGAGTTCACAAGATGTAAGGTGGAACAGAAAATAGTTAAAAGAGTGTCTTGGTGACTGCACTGAAATCAGTCAAAGACTTTTATAATCCATTGCATCACTTTGCTGAGGCTATTAAATATCATTAGGTAAGCAAGCAATTCCAGTTTTCTAAAGCACCTTTACAAGAGAAGAATTTTACTCTTAACTGGGGTTTGTATTTTGATTTACTGAACAGTAGTTTCTGAGTACACTGTGAAGGAGAATTTATAGATATTTGTATGGCAAACATGCCACTACTAAGCTATATGTTGGGCTGCAAGTGCATGTACATAAAAACAACCCCACCATCACAAAAAACATCCCCTACCCAATAAATAGATTACTTTATACTTGGCAAAATAGTGCTTATTTTGCATGTCAAACACATGACAGTAAGTACTGAAAGTGGATTTCACTTTCCAGAAGTCTCAGAGGATGGATTCATGACAGCAAACTGTGTAGTTGTATGCATCTAAGCCCATCCACAAAGAAAAACACATTAAGAGTTCAGTTCATCAGGTCTTAAGATACCTACTTTTGCATGAGATGAGTTTATATGCCCATTTCTCTCAAGAAAAAGAGTTCAGATGTAACAATGCTACAAATCGTTAAATATGGTTAGACTAGTATGTTCTCATATTTTTGAACAGCCAAGAGCCAAGAAAATAGATTACACCAACGAAGTAGGATACTCCTGGGGAGACATACCAATATAATAGGAAGGCAGTGATAAGACATTAGTATATTTAAAAAATAATCTAAATTTACAAAGCCCTATATGACATAACCATTGTTCAGTGTTATAATGCAAGGAGACGCTTAAATTTTTTTTTAATAATGCTTTAAATACATGTGGCTTCTAGCTTGGTTGGTTGGTTTGTTTTAAATTTATAGATAAGGACAGCAGGTGTGTTTATTTGCGCTGTTTATTTTTGGAGGAGAAGGAACACTGGTGAACATCTACCCAAAAAAATCTCTGTCAATCCTGAATCTATTTTTGATCACATGACTGGATGAAGCATAACAAGTAGCATTGGAACTCTGTGAAACCAAATCAGAGATTATGTCAAAACCCTGAAAATAATTTAAGCATCCATCTTGGGATTTCTGCTCAACACTGCTCACGCTTTATTCGTAGTTCAAGTCACTTTAATAAAAATACAGAATTATTATTATAGAATTATATAATGGTTTGGGTTGGAAGGGACCTAAGGATCATCTAGTGCCAAGTCCCCTGCTGTGGGCAGGGACACCTTCCAATATAACACCTTGATGAAAGCCCCATCCAGCCTGGCCTTGAACACTTCCAGGAATGGGGCATCCACAGCTTCTCTGGGAAACCTGTTCAAGTACCTCATCACCCTCATAGTAAAGAACTTTTTAATATCTAATCTAAACCTACACCTTTTTCAGCCTTAAAGCCATCCCCTGTTTGCTCTATCGCTAAATGCCCATATAAAAAGCCCCCCTCCAGCTCTCTCGTAGTCCTCTTCAGGTAATTGAAGGTGCTCCAAAGTCTCCACAAAGCCTTCACTTCTTCACACTGAACAGCTCACACTTTCTCTCTCTCACACTCTTTCTCTGTAACTTTTTCTAAGGCTAGAAGGCGCAATATTTTCTGTAAATAAGGAAAATGGAACTGAATGCTGTACTAAGGAGGGAAGGATATGAACAGTCCCAGTAACGAAGAAAGTCCAGGTAAGAACTTTTGCGTTACAGATGTGTGAACTAACATTCAGTCAATAGACAAATGAGAGACACGTACACTTTTCAAGCAGCCAATTAAAAGTGAAATGTGTTCAGAATTATTTTCTTGAAGTTTTTCACCAAAAATTGTCTCCCATGTAAGATAATGAAGATTCTAACACTTACAGGGAAAATTTTAGGCACACGTAAAAATTAAAATATTGTCTTTTTTTTCTTTAATAAAAAGGTTGTGTAATTGTGTATATTTATGCAAATTCATATTTGCATGTATACAGACATGCTACATACAAACACTTGTAAGAGAGGACTAAGTCTGACAATTCCAGCATTTTATACTTCAGGATAGGTACTGCATTAAAAAAGGGCCTCATGTAAATAAGTTTTAAGTATATATATCATAAAAACCCCCACTTAGATGTAAAATCTGAATAACAACCTTAAGTACAGCAAGCTCTCAAACACTAGAAAAAAAATTCATTTTGAATGAAGATTGTTCAGTTGACACAGTTCTGACTTCATTGAAAAAGTGTGTCCTGAGAGCCAAATGAGAAATCAATTTCAAGAAAAATTTGATTCTACAATATAGAAGCATCAGGGTATATAGCCAAGTGAAGGATATTTATTTAAAACACTGTCAACCTGTAAATTCGCGTCTTTGTTTTGGTTATGCAACAGCATTTATGTAAAGGAAGTGTCCCTCTCATCATTTCTATACTTTGTAAATTTTCAAATCAAATATAAACAATATTTAAAATGCTGAGGACTAAACCACCACTGTTTTATACAAAGCAGGCACTCAGGGTGCATTACTTCAATTAACTATACAGAACAATGGAAAAAGTCCTTTCCTTCTCCAGAACTACTCTTACTTGATATTCACTATCACTCAGCTAACGGAGATGGAGAACAATATGATAACAGCAAAGCCATTATTTCAAGATTGTATGTACATCCCTACTTAAATTACATCTGCAAAAATATCATACTATTGGAAAATGAGTTATCTGAGAAATAAAGAGTAATTAACTCATCATCTGCTTTCTGAAGTGACCAAAAAATTTGTTTGGAATACAGCGTAGAACTGATTTTGACTTGTGCAGAACCAGTAATTCACTGATTATTTAAAATCTTCGATACATGATGATGGCAGATTTTACTCACAACAACTGCTATTTCTAGTGACAGAAACAAATGCATCATATACTTTGGACCCCAGCATTATCTGTGCATGTGCAAATATGCCAGATACATTATGCATGATACTTCCAGTTCCTCTTTGGCATATGTCTATTTCATTGTATTTCCTCTAGAAGTACATCTGCCGCCTGAATGCACTGAACTTACTACTCTCATGAAAGTCAGTTCCTTTTTTGTTTTCTTTATATTCACATCATATTGACTACACATGTGATACAACTAATTATCCAGCATTTCCAAATTCTAACAATGCAAGTATTGAATATCCAAGTATCTTAGAGATCACCACTTTAAGGGATTGCACGGATGGGGTGGGCATGGGAGGAAAGAGATAGAAACTTATTTAATTTTTATATGATGGCACTTCAGGCTTTAGAAATGTACGTGAAAAATCTCTAAATCTAGTGATTACCCAAATAAACTTCACTGTAACCCAACACACCAACTAATGTAGCACTATCTTCTACAACCTTTCTGCACCTTGAAAGTCAGCATTAGAGAACATGGGTTTTCATCAGTTTTTGTAGCACAGCATGACCTTCATGGATTAACAATTTCTTAAATATGAAGAGCCATACAGAAGATGAACAGACTGCAAAGTGGTGAAAACATCCACTTTTCATACTAATAAATTTTTCACTTTTTACATGAGCTGATCTTAGTTTTTCACTTACTACCCACACCCTCCACCCTTTTCCCCATATCCTCTGCCCCTTTAACCTCTAAAGTCCCCTGGTCAAATCAAATTGTATAGAAGATTTATATTTCAAATTACTGCAACTACTGCATTACTACATTGAACTACTGCACTGTATTACTAATATAAAATGATCTAAATTACAGTTTTTCTAGTATTTTCTATATTTTATATATATCAATTTCTCTAATTTGAAAAAAATAATTATTTAAAATGAAGGAAGTATGGTTAATATGTGTATTTTAATATTAATTTATAATTGCACTACTGATAATTTGGTTTTTACATTCTAACTAAAATACATCTGATTTATACCAGCAATTTGTGGACAAAAGAAGAAAACTGGAAATACTGAGGGAAAGTAATGCCACAACACATCAGACAAATATCAATTATAGAAGTAAACATGAATAGCGTAATGAAGAACAGTTAAGAACTGCAGGAACTGAAAAAAACATGAATAGGAAAAACAAGTTCATAGAAGAAAATTGACAGGGAAGTATAAAAGGCAAAAATTCAATTAAAACATTAACACAATTAATTTTTTGAAATCAGTATGGCTGATTTTCTTTTTCCCTTTCTTCCCTTCTAACCACTCCAGACTTGACTTTTGGATGACAAATTATCTCCTTTCCTACTTCCAAGTGCAAAGATACCAAGAAGTTTAGGACATTATTGTCAATTTTTCTCTAATAAAAATCTCAACATTAACAAACCATCCATTATAAAGTTCATCCAACAAACAGAATGTATCTATGTGATTTGTTGCACATGTTAAGTGGGTATTTCCAAAAGTATTACGGAATATTAAACAAATATAATTCAGGGATTAAGTGTTTGAGTGCTAGATTATGTTTGTGTTATGCTTATTTCTTGAAACTTTTAAAATTTTCCAAGAAGAAAACTTCTTATATACAAATCTTCTTATATACAAATAATCTTAGAAATATAGAATGCAATAATCTTACTGCCAAATACATTTACTTTCTTCAACCCTCATCTTTTTAGTTCTGGGTTTCACTTACAAAAACAAAGGAAAAAAAAAAAAACCCTGAGGACATATGCACATTGATTACCTACTAGACTTAAAAATATTTAACAGCTGTTCAAAAAACCTCTCTGTCCCTACTCCTCCTTTCCTCTTGCTCCTTCTAAGTAAACCTCAAAAAATTAGGATATGTGAATACATATTTTCTAACAAATCCTTAAAAGTTTTATATTGAATAATCCCAATGTAATGACCTATCATACACTTTCATTATAATCTTTCAAAGAAAAGAAAAAAAATCAAGATAAGTTTCTCTTAACATGCTTTTGTTCTCAAAAGTTTTATTAGCAAATTATTTATTTTCCTGTAACAAATCTTAAAATCTTCTTTCCTTCTACCATCATAAATTCTCCTGTAAGACAGAAGGAAAAAGAAATGCTGTTTTAATAGGGAACACCCAGTAGCAAGATTTTTTCTCCCTGATTCATTTTGTCCTGGCCATTACTAAGATGCTATATAAGGCCAGATATCAAAAAGCATAAGGCAAGCTGGGATAGACAACTCTTCTTAAAGAAGAAAGGGGAAAGGACAGAGAAATTATAAAAGCTTACAGGAAAGTAATAAAAAAATAGAGCTGAAAACATAGAGAAAGAGAATGGAGATATCAGTAAAATTAATAAGATTTTGTAAAGAAACAGTTAAGTAAAATTATCAAAACATATGTATTTCCTCAAACTGAGAATATATGGTTAAAAATTTGCAAATACTTAGTGACATTTCTGCTCTTTGAAAAGAGAAGTTTGGAGTCATGAAATTTTTTGGAATCCGGAGGTCTCTTGAAAATAATTTTCCTAAAGAAAGCACTGAGACACTTTTGAACTGCTAGATGATGACTGGAGTCATCCATTAAGACTTCCTGGCACTATTTGAGCCTGAGTCTGCTAAGCAATTTTTTTTCTTCAACTACTGTATCTCTTTTTCAGACTGGTTTTTTTTTCTAAATTTAATTTATGACTTACGAACTGTACTAGAGGTCTTTTTGCATTGTTTGCACCTGGTACTCATTTGTTTCTCGGGCCATTTAATTACTATGTATGTGTATTTCCATATTAAAATGAACATTGAGAACAGAATAGAATAGAATAGAATAGAAAAAACAGAATAGTTGGAAGGGACCAATGACAATCAATAGTCAACTGCCTGACCACTTCAGGGCTAACCAAAATTTAAGTCATATAATTAAGCATACTGTACAAATGCCTTTTAGCTTTTGGCCATATGCCTCTTAACATATCTTTAGACAGTAAAAGTATGCTATATAAGCCCTCACAAGAAAATGTTCTAAAATCTCTCTCATGGTGAATGCATATACACAAATAAAAATTCTAGAGCCTTAATAAGTAAAGTATGTAGTTGATATAAATTATAGAACAATTCAAAAGGACTAACAGCATTACTAAACTGTATGAAACACAAATAGTAGAAAACAAAAATGTCAGATTATCCTCTATTACTTTAGTCATGATGAAGCCAACAATTCCTAAATATTTAACAGGAAAAAAAAAGAAAAAAGAAAAAAACAAGGAAATATCATGTTTCTATCTTGTGTCTATCATGTTTAATTGCCTTCTTGTTTTCACTTCTGAAAAATATGGACCATACTAGAAACTGTGACTGTACGATAGGAAAGAATTTCTACTAAAATCTGGGAATTTGAAGTTCCTTGGTTTAGCTGAGTGGAAGGGTTTAGGGATCTCCTTTTTTCCCCCCCTTCTTCTGAACAGAAGAGATAAACTTTTCTGAATTTGACCGCTTGGTTTTGTTAGAACTGAGGACCCAAAAGGTGCTGTGTTTCACTATCAGCTATCCTATCTAAATATATTTTTCTTTAGCCTATCAAGGTGCATCTTGAAAGTAAGCCTCTCATCCTTAGTTACTCCCTCCTTCTACAAGGCTTCATTGTTGCAATAACAAGAACTCTTCTTGCTCATCTCCCAAATAAAAATTTTTATATATTATGTACTAACTTGTCCTTATTTAAGTTCTGTACATACTGACATTTACTTCAAAATTTATGCTTTCATCCTGTCTTACACGGTATTTTGTAAGGTGGGATGATCAGGAAAATGTTATACCATTACATTACCTTTATTTATCTGATTCAGTCTGAATTCTTGTTGATGAAGAAACTATAATCATGTACAGTATTCCTCAAGAGATCTCACTACTTTCTTATAAAATGATACTTGTACTTCCCTACCTTTAAAGAAAATATTTCACCAAATGCACCTAGGGTTTCTTTATCCAGCTAATAAGCTTAGAGAAGATATTCATCAGCCAGCCTTTGACACAATTTAGATTATTGTTGAGGTCCAGGTAGTGTATCTAGTACGGTAATTTACACCTAGCAGTAGAATTTTGGGTACATATAGACTTCTAGTTCTCTCTATACATCTCGTTCATGCATAAACTTCAAAAAAATTTTTGCAAAACAAAACAGTGTTGCTATTGTCTACTCATTCTGAAAGACCTTATCCACAGAACAATCGCATGGAAGCCAACAGTACTACTCTTTTTCTGCAGTTATGATTTTGCATCAATGCTAATGTATCATAAAACTGCACTATTCTGGTCTTACTAGCAATATTCTCAAAAAAGCCTACAGTTACATCTATATGTACAATAAATTTTTACAATTTCAAATATTCACACATACATAGTGTGTATATGAAACAGTAAATTTTAGTAATTATATTTAGTATATAAAATTTTGTCTTCTCAATTATGAATTAATTTGCATAATTTGGGAGTGTAATTCTTAAATTACAATCTAGAGCACTACAAAAAATGCATTTCCAATGTAAAAACTAATTTTTAATATCTATTAAACAGAGAAATAATTTTAGAAGGTTTTAATATAAAATTCTTAAGTAGATATAATTCCATAGTTATTTAATATGCAGAGTTTTTAGACTTCTGTGCATAATACATTTTCAAAGAGAGATTAAAATACTTAAGTAGTAACCTACAGGAAACTCTATATAAATACCTCTGGAACGTTCCTCCGTAATGGAAATTTCTTCAAGTCAATTAACAGCTATCTCACATTGACAAAAATTCCTTCAAAATATGTCTGTGTCTTTTTAGCAAGGAATATTTTGTGGAAGAAAATTATAGGTTATTTATTGAAGGTCATTTGATATGTTTTAATGGCTGTTATCAAAATGTTTGCTGAGTAAAAATGGTAAATTTTTACTCAGTATAGGAATATCCCTTTAACAGCATGAACACATATACTGTTCTGTGAGTCACAGACACAGGAAAAAAATTTAAATATTTAGTATAATGAATGCTAGCAAAATCAAGACTTTCAACGTTGCATGAGGGAATAAAATGCACACAGAACTAGGTATGGGCTTTCTTCTCCACTGAGGTCCATACAAGTCTGATTTCACTTGTATGTGTACCTTTTCGTACCTGTAGTACTATTTTAATTTGTGAAAAATAAACACCATAACATTATTTTAGCAGTATCTTGGTGTCTAAATTATTCTCCTTTTTTTCATAATCTAATGTTTAGCACTTCAATATGATAAAATAATTTAGAATTATGTGCCATACCTGTATCTTATATTAAAGAATAGGTCAGAGAAGAAAGGAACATTGAGAAAACAGCGGGGAGGACACTGTAGTGTAATGATTCCAAACAGGAAATGGGAAAAAACTGTATGTGTATCACAATTACTGCCATATTTAGCTGCCGAAGTAGTACATTCTTACATCTTTAAATTAGAAGATATTAATACAGATCCTCATAAACTCCCTTATAACTGAAAACAAGCCTGTTTTTTTAAACTTGACCAAAGACATTTTGAAATTAATGCATAGCCACACAACCAGTACAAACCAAACTGTTGATTAATTTATACCAGTCAATAACCAGAAAATACTTCAGATTTCCACTAAAATTAATGCAAATGAAACATAAACATCTGTTTAATTATTTCTATTTCATATGCAAACCAAATACAGTGTTTGTTTTTCAGTTACTCTATTTAAATTATATATTTTAAAATTCTGGAGAACTGCAGCTCTTGTTTCAAAAGGTGTTAGTAGATGAAGCTACAATAACTTATACTAGGTGACTATCCAGTAAGACAACAGATTCCAAATAAAACTTCTTTACAAAACATCAAACATATAATGAGATTTCTACAAATGTCTTGTGCTATAAAAGGTGCTTCTCATCAATATATTTGTGTTTATGAATTTTTCATGTACAATTGATTAACATGAAGCACACAATAAAAATTCAAAATGTATAATAAATGGTATTCAACATTAGCCTGCAAAATTAAGCTGATCCTTTTCTGAAATTGTGTATGTCTAAAAACACACCAACATGCAATTTTTTTCTGAATATCTGTTGGTTAACTTAAGACATTCCAGCATTACTTTTTGTCACCTTCATGTTTCAGATATCAACATTTACTTTTTAACGCAGCAAACAATGCTTGTTTTATACTCCAAATGTTGTTCATTATTAATACTTTAGCATGCAGATTAGATCATCTCAATATAGAAATATATAAAATCTTTAGCTTTAGCACTTTAATATTTGCTGAATTCCCTAGTGTTCTAAATGTTGCTTTGATCATTGATTTCATGTTTGATAGAATAAAAATGTACAGATGTTTTAAAAAACAAAATATTGCTGAAGATTTAAGCAGGAGGGAGACGAATACAACTGCATCACCTACTGGTTTAGAACAGCAGCTATTTATAAAGTACATTTTTAATGCTATGGTTAATTATGTCTAATCAAATATGCAGAATAGATGAGTATTCTAATCTCAATTCTCAAAACTTCCATCAGATGTCTCTTACACTAAGCTTTATTGTGAAATATAATGCTAGAAGCTATAAAGCCACATGAAAAGAAAATTCCTTATATGTACATTTTGTCTTTTTAGAAATCAAAACAATTTAAATAATAAAGACAATATTACTACTAATTTCATTTTTCCATCTGAATGACCTACTAGAACTCAAATTTAGGCAGATTTAATCCCTTTCCCATTTGGTTCAATTACACTTCCTGAATGGATACCTGAACTTTCATTTTTAATTTATACAAAATATTTTTTCATAACTACATGTGCACAAGTAAAATAATATCCAATACCTCTATGAGTAACAACTGCAAGTTCTTTAGCTCTTTCTATCTGTTCAGCATTTCTTGGTCGTCTTCTTGTGCTTTGTAAATTTGCTTGAGGAAGAGAGAGTGCTTCCTTGTAAGCAGCCAACTCCAGAACTGGTTTTCTTGTATTCATAGCTTGTACTCGTTGTTCTTCAGCAGATTGTCTACAGGTGGTCACTGCACTGGATACAGCAACATCAGCAGATGTGCTAGCAACAGTAATGGCACCAGTAGTGGCCGCAATATGCTCCTCTAACTCACCAGTGGAGGCAGTTTTGATGAAAGTAGAAGAACCTGTAGGACACACAGTAGTACTGGATGCTAACTTTTTCTTTTGAATTGTGTTTTCTTGATCAATCTAAAAAATTAAATTTCCCTCTGTTTAACATAGTAAAGACAACTGACATGAAAAGAGGAAAGTCAAAAGGCTTTATTTAAAAAATTGAAGCAATCAGAACATTGTTTAATGCTAGTGAACATTTTGTAATAATAGTGATATTACATGTTAAGATTTAAATGTCCTCAAAACTTAAACTTTTTTACCAGTCTTAATGACAGCACATAATTTCCAGCCCTGCACATTCAGAAATGAGCATGGCTAGAGCAAAATATACAGCTATATCATTAATAGGGCCCCTACTAGGAAACCATCCTATTGAGGAGTGAAATGGCAGCATTATATACTAACCTAAGTAGCAGAAAAATCTGCCATACTCCAGCTGCTAATAAGGCTCTCAGATATGCTCATTATTTTCATCAAAGATCCCTTGACAGGGGTCTAAAAGCTCATTTAGACTTGACATGAGACCAGGTGTAGATGAATAATAAAAGGTACACATTTAAACAAAACTTGTCAGCAGTATTATTTATACTTAACATTGTAAAAAGGCTTCATATGTAATTCTCTTTTTGCGCTCTAAATTCTGTAATAGACCAGATTATTTTACTAAAAACCCTCACATATAAAATGTTTCAATAAGCTAAAAAATTGTCCATGCACTGCTTGTGAAAATATTGTTAGCATTTTTAAGGTCCCTACTATTCAAAATATAGGGCCAATTTTTCCATATTTTGTTAACATTTTCTTTCTTCCCCATCCCCCACATTTGGCTGCAAATGTTTGGAAGCCAAGTCTCTCACCTGTAAGCATTTAGAATATCTTAATAGAGTAGAAACTCCATTTTGACTGGAACGAATAATTGACTGGGCAATGCATAACAAAATTCACCATAAAAACATAGTCGAACAAAGCTGATGTAGCACAAACTGTACTATATTTTACTAGTATCTTTAAAACATGGCTTTTTTATTTCATAATAATGATTAGGGCCCCTTGAACAGTCATTCAAAGAATAATATTCCATACTTCTCTTTTTGGTTCTGCGCTCTCTTCTCATACTTTGAGACTTGTCCTTTAAATGTAGTGGGTGATGTCAGGATGGAAAGCAACGAGAGTTTTCACACTTTTAGAAAAACCTGTCCACTAGAAAATGGAAATGAGACTCCCAGAGGAGTCTTAACTAAGCATTATATAGTATATTTAATGCACAAGGTATATCACATCTCTTGACAGAGTTCTCAAATGTTCTGTATAAATTAATGGAAGAGATTCTCATATCAAAAATACTCAGTCTTGCTAATAGTCTCTTTTGATTACTGCAGAAATTTTAAGCTAAAAATGGTTTATTTTATCATACTATTAAAAATAACTAACATAACAGGATATGTTAGCTTTATAAAGAAAACAAATAAAGCTGATGTGGGTAAATACTATTTTTCCTATCTGACATTCAATGTCCTAACATCAGTTGTGTAATACAGCACTTCTAAATCATAGTGGTGGTTTCCCCTGCAAAACTAAAAAACCTTAGTAGTACCATGTAAGCTCCAGGTTTATGTGTCAGAGACCAAACCCAAAACTACTTACTGTCCTATGATGACAGTGATATAAGTAACTAAAATAGATCTAGACATTTTTTATTCTTTATTTCATAATAAAAGAAGAAAATTGTCACAACAGTGCATAATATCAAAATCTAGACTACTTATGATTCAGTATACAATAAATTTTGACAGACTGGTATCAAGTTTAAAACACAGAAAATACAAATGCATGGCCAAGAGATATTTTGGAACAGAAAAATGTTGTTTAAAACAAAGAAAACTTAATGTATGTTACATAATCACTACTATTAAAACAAAATCTATGTGAACATATCTCTATCATGCAAGCAAATGTACAGGAACAGGCATTTATCTGCTTCCAATATCAAGGTCAAAGCAAAACTATATTCAGAATCTCAATCAAATGTCATGGTCTATCCTATTTATTTAAATAGGCACAGCACTTTAAATGAGAAAAGCTTAAAGGAGAGTTCATCTCAAAAGAAAAAAGCAAGAAAAATTAAACTTACTTAAAGCTACAAAGCTTACACATTGAAAAGTACTGCTTTGACACAGAGGCAATTTTCAAACAGAACACCTAACTTGTTAAGCTTTCACATTCATTTACACTGAAGAACTCATGCAGAAGATCAGTAAAGTTAAACAACATGGCTTGATTTACATGGAAGATTTTGAGAAAAAAATAATGTTATGTATAAGCAATCTTGTAAGTATCAGCTACTGCACAGAAAAGATCCATCAATGTTTCCGTATATATAATTTTTAATCTGCAAAAGTATGAATTTTGGGGTCTTTATTTTGGGAAAACAGTCTTAGACTAATTGAAGCACCTTTGTTGCATGGGCATTTTAAATCCATACTCTCCACTTCAGTGTTGCCCAGTAACATCTGACATTTCAGTTTGTCAAAGAGGTTATTTTAAATATTGTATTTTTCTATGTAATAAAGAAATACTCCTATATTGTTTTACTTTAATACTCTGGTTTAAAAGAAAAAGAAAAAAAAGGAACGAAAAGCTTTTAATGATAAATGGCACAAAACGGAAGAAAGGAAGATTGATCTCTGCTTTTTGGAAAAAGCTTAAACCAAAATTTTGCAGTCTACTGAAGTCAACTCAGAGGCAGAGAATCACTTTGAATTCACAATCAGCCAGAAAAGATGTGTAGTTTGAGGAACTGCTAGGCTGAATCATATGAGGAAGCAGTGAGGACAGTGGGTTAAAAAGAGTAATTGTTGTTTAGGGCATGGCGTCACAAAGAAAGAGAACCCAACCAACCCACACAAAACAGTCTGAGACCTACTAGACTGGACCAGCATTTCTCTAAGCGAGTCTCTGTGGAAGGAGAACAGACAAAAACCAGTAAAACTGAGGACCTTTCATGTGTCAAATTAGCCTCCTTACACAAGGAAAGATTGGAAGTGGTATTTACTCATAAAAACTTAGAGCTATGTAGAAGTGAAAAGAGATCAAGCTGATGATCTACAGAGAAATTCCGTTCAGAAAACTAGTCTTAACAAGACACTACTCAAAAGTGTTGCAACTGTTAAAACTGAGGATAATGCAAACATATGGGAGACCCATAAGCCTTTCTATTTATAAAGAAGTGGAAGTTGTTCTTGATTCCAGGATCATTTTTAGTAAAGAAAAGAGGCAAGAGCCTTTGACATTTGCCTGAAACAAAGTTCCAAAAATAGATTATGAATCTGTGCTAGATGCACACACTTTGCATATGCAATATGCTACAAGTATACACAGGGTTCCTGTTGTAAACATGATACCAAAGGAAATTTACCCCAGATAAACTCATAGTGGAAGTTCAATTAGCAATTAATCTAATGGACTAACTTTTTATGAGTGATTCCTGAGGGCACAATCTAGGGAGATAATAAATACCTTTGCCCACTCTGAGAAGCATTCACCAGAAACAAAAATAAGGCAGAAAACGGTATCTAACAGAGTGAAAATCCTTGTTGAAAATGATCTTTTATTTTTTGTTTTAGAGGACTATGACTTGGGAAAGCTTTCCTGTAAGTTGTCCCCTCTTCTCTAGGTTGAAAAAGCTCAGTTTGCTCAGCCTTCCTTCCCTCACAGGATAAGTGCTCCAGCTCTCAACCATCTTGGTGACCCTCCACTGAACTTGCTTCACTGAAAAACTCATCTTCCCTGTCATGAAGCCCAAATCTTAATGTACTATTCCAGCTATGGTCACAGAAGTGTTGAGACAAGGACAAAAATCCTTCCCTTTAAATCTACTGATGACATTCTTATTAATATAACTCAGGACGCTTTTGGCCTTCTTTCTTTCCAGGGCACACTGCTGTCTTGCTCAGCCTGCTGTCTGCCACAACACACAGGCTCTATTCAGCAGAGGTCATCGCTATCGGACAGTCCTGTTGCCAAGGTTTCTTCCTACCCAAATACAGGACTTTACACTGACCCTTGCTGATTTTCACTGGATTTGTGTTGGCTCATTCTTCCAACTTGTCTGTGTCCCTATGGCAAGCCTGTCCTCGACTATATTGACTGTTGGTCCTTGACTATAATGACTGATATTTTGGTGTCATCTGCAAATCCAGTGAGACTGCTCTCTGTCATTGATTGAAGCTCATTGATAAACACATTGAAGAGAACTTGTATCAGAATAGACATCTGTAGTATACCACTTGTTACTGCACTCTAGCTAGAAATTCTGGCCCATTTATGACTATATTCTAAATTTAATTTTTCTTTATTTCAGTGTTTGAAGAACAGATAAAAACAAGCAAATTGTTCATAAGACCAAATGGGATCTAAGGCTACTGTCCAACAGCTATTCTAATTCATTAGAGTTTGTTTTGCTGATTAGCTCCTAAGAACCATGTTGAGTCAAAATGTGAAAGCAAATAGAAATATTCACTGTCCTGTTTATTCAGGATGAATAAAGGTACAGGACTTTATTAGTTCTTGTGACACATATGATCCAGCCACAGACTTCCCAAACAAGGCTAAAGGTCATTAATGCAGATGACCCTAAACGGGACTCAGACTACAGGAAGGTGCTAATAAGGTGACTGTCATGAGGTCAGCCTGGGACTTTTCCTGTCTATCTTATTAGCAAGAAGCCAGTCTATCATTTTGCAATGGGTAATTGGGAAAGAAGTGTAGACAGTCAAGCAAAAAAATAAATGCATACTTCATTAAAGAGAAAAAGAGGTAGTTACAATTATAAATAGAATTTTTAAAAAGAATAATAACTGTATCTTCATTCTTCTTTCAAATGTTCAAGGACTTTTAGTCAAGGCTTATTTAGCTGCCTTACTTAAAACTTCCTATACTTAACTAATTTTGGAGTGACACGTGCATTCTATTAAAAAGATGCTTTTTTTTTTTTCCCATCTTAATTAACTGTTCTCTTTGATGTTCTCTGTCGTTAAGTATCTGATGCTTGCAAAAAAATTCCAATAAAGTTAGAAACCTAATTAGAAGAATATATTCTGTATCTGTTAAAGGAATTTTCAAGTTTGTGTAGACATAACAGCTTATTTGACTCTTTTAACATATGTCATTCCAGACTTATTATTTTAAAAAATCACTTTGTTTATTATTCATACATTTCTAGTATCTTTACCTGTTCTTAGGATCAAATTGTAATAGAAAAGAAACAGATACATAAACATAACATAAAACACATATTTTAGAACATAAAATCAGTATTAATGGCTGCCATAAAATACTCATCTGACAAAATCTATTTTCAACTTCCAGCTATTCAGAAAAGAAATAAAACTGTAGTTTTAAAGAAACGCATGACTGAAAAAGATACAGTTCAAAGCAAATTTCTAGACTTTAGTTCAAACAGGCAATGATTCCTGAACTTATACAAATAGCAAAGACTCCAAAAGCTGTCTAGCCAGAATTTTAAAAAAGTCCTTCTGGTTCCTTTTGTTTTCGTGTTGTCCACAATTGTGAGAGTTGATTCAGAATTTCATTTTTATTTCCTTTTGGTACTAGAACTTGCCTTTTTGCATTACTGCATTGTCTTATGAATTTTTTAAACTTGCCTTTTTCTGCTCTCTTTTTTTCAACCTCTTTATTGTTACCTCTTTCTTCTCTTTTTCTCTATTTTTTGTGTAAAGTTTTACACGTAAATCAATTGCTGCAGTAAGACATACCAAAACAGTCTGAAAGTGACAATTAAGCAACAACAAGAAATTTTCAGTGATGCAGGGGATATGTCATACTTCAGTACAGACAAATGCATATCTCTGTGATCTTCCATATGCCTCTCTCAGTGAACTTAAGATCACCTTTTTTAAGTAGATACCAAAAATATGGTAAATTTATGAATCTTAATTTTAGCAAACTGATTACATTTGGAAATCTGAAATTCAGACAAATTGCCAAACAGCTCTAACATGATTTGTTTTCTTACTACTAAAATCAGGACATAGACAGAGTGCTACCATTTTTTTTTTTATTGCAGCAATATATGGTTTTTCAATAGAAGCAAATATGAAAATGCCCAACATATGTGCACATATGGATAATGTTCTTTCAGTTGGTTTACTTAAAGTGAGAAAGTACTTTCTGAAAGGCCTGTTACTTTTAAGAAAAAAACAAAAAACAAAACCAAAACTTAACACGAATGTTAGTAAATGAGAAAGGAGTGATTTGAAATACAAAATAATTATTTTCATATAGTCATACTTTTTTTTCAAAAGACATATGCATCAATGTAACATAAATCTGTGTAATCAAACATAAACATACAAAAAAATCCAAAAAATACTACTTAAAAATTCTTCAAGACTCTCAATAATATTACAAAAATTAATGAAATGAATGATATAATGCTGGGAAAGGAAAGTATTCACATCTCTTGGCCTTAAAAAGACTACCTTTATTGTATTTGTCAAGTAAAAAGCCTTGCCAATATTGTCTTACATATTTATTTTCTTTCTAATTTTGAAAGTTTTGTGAATCATAGTGCAGGAGTGTTATTTCCCCTTTTTAAGGATAGGATAACATCAAATAAGCAAATCCAAAAGAATGATTACTATAAAGACTATGTACATTAAAATTTATATAGCAACCATTTAACAAAAAGATACACTTAAAATTTAAAGGTTCTGACTTCTAATTCTGTTTCTTGTATCACCATGGATATGCCATCATATTGTAGTGCTCTCATTTCTTTTCAATAAAATTAAATTCTCACTTTCCTCTTACTCCCAGAGGAATATTAGTATTAGTTGCCTAATATCTGTTCAATGTTATAAGCAAGCAAAGTGGCTTTTTAAAATCAAATATACAGTTTCAGACAGAACAATACTTGCTAAACCTTGAACTATATATTGATATGACTCTGACACTCCTTTTTTTAATATTTTCAATGAAGTTCAGATACATGAGAAAACAATGAATCTTGAACCCAGTAATAATCTCTTTCACTTATTATTAACAGCAAAAAATGTTTGTACCATTGCTCTTGAGTGTCTAACTAATATTTGCCCTAAGCAGGCTAAATGACCATATTTTTGATTCTAAATCCAGTATTAGGCATCAAGAAGCTATTTGACTTAAACTTATTACAGAAGATTGCTAAACTAATTTAAGATAAATTATCCAATATAGTAATCTTCACTACAGGGAAGATTATTTTAATAGCTAATATATTTAATATATTTTTTAAATTATTACATGTTTTTAAACAGATTAGTACTTGTTAGAAATAATGTAAACTCCTTAGAAAGTTTGTTCATTTACTTGCCAAATGGTAGACAAGGTTGCAGAAAAGGTATCTTGAATACAAATCTTAATACTTAAGCATGTATTTTTCATTGTTTACCTTACCTATGTCTCACAAAATTAACAGAGACTGCAGACTAGTAAGTACAATTTTGCCATTAGTAATACAAGGCCACAGAATTTACATTGACACATAAATTCTGTATGTGGGCTTGCCTTGGCCTGAGGTTGTTTTCACTATTTTTGATAATTCATAGGTGTCAAGTGAATATTTCTTGACCTAATGGCATTTCAGGAATGTTGTGCTCTGATAATACTGCATACAGTAATGATGTGATAAAGCTACATAAGCCCTGCATAGCAAGCAACATACTTAGTGAGGCTGAGAGAGACAAATGTGCAACTTTCATATTTTAGTAAAGAACAATGAGAAAGAAGCAGACTATGTTAAGAAAATATACCAAAAAAATGAATAATTGAACTCCAAGAATGAAGAGGAAGTTCATTTCTTCATGTCCAGGAGTGTCAAACTCCTCCTAACAGATCTTTGGATGCTTTCAATTCGTTGTAATCCCCACCCAGGGACACAAAGAAAAGGGTGAAAATAAGACAAAAGAAATACAGAGGAGAGTAGAAAGGCAATTCTTAACTTTTATAAATGCATTATTGTTATTATTGATGCTTTTGTATATTAGATAATTTAGACTATCGGACCATTAAAACATTAATTAGAATAACAATAAATTGTGTTACCTTTGGTGATAACAAGATTATGTGGCAAACATTATATTATGTAAGTCCATTACAACCCAACTAACTTTTGGTCTGTAAGTTTTGTATGCCAAACATACACTATTTTCTCTATGTATCTTACACCACTGAAGTGCTCTCCAGTGACTGTCAGGACTCTGAGGGCTCTAATGGGCCAAAACAGGACTGCCCAGCCTTCCTGGGGCCTCCCACCACCCATGCCTATGGGTCCATGGCCTCAAGGCTGAAGCCGTGACTCCCTGTCCCAGTGATGCCACAGCAGTGTTTGTCCCCCTCTTCCCACATTCCTGTTCTACCTAGTCATGGGGGTAATGTCCCTGCCTGGCCTTGGCCTGTCCTGTTTTCCATGGAGATGCCCAAAGCCCAAGGTTTGGTCTGCCTCCAGATGCAGCCTCCTCTGCTCCCTGCAGCAGGGGGACCAACACTGGCTGAAAAGCCCTGCACTGCCAGTCTCAACCCTGATCCCCGAGCTCTCAAGCCTTCAGGAAGCTGTTGGCCTGTGCTTGTCTCATATTCATACAATGCCTATGAGCAAAGCATAGCATTACATTTAACAAGAAGTGTTATTTTTCCCTTATTTCTCACTCAGAATAAATAAAGTTAATCTCTAAGCAGAATAAATGTTAATTATAAAGCAAAGTTGAATGATTTATAAATGAAATTACTGTCTTTTATTTTTTGGTTTTATCTAAAAGGTCAGGACAGACTGAAAAATAATACTTTTAAAGAAAGGTCAGGTCCTAAGTGGGATGAAAACAATTCTCTGGCAAGGAAAAATGTTTCTTTGGTATAAAAACCGATTCAAAATCCACCTAGAGTTTACAGAGATAAAGCTATTTCCTGCTGAGCACTGTGTGCTGTCAGCATCAAGTGGGCAGTTAGTGAACTTTTAAGCTATGAATTGGCATCCAGTGCAAAACAAGAGCTTCGCCTGAGGAAAATCTTTCCTGTGAGACGACCCCAGTGATCCATTGGCCAACAATTTCAAGATGTCCTAAGGTAAATGCTTACACACTAAAATTTCAAAATCATTGTAAGAATTACATATGCATTGCCTTAGTGAGCATTTCAGGCAATTTTGCACTGCGATACAATGATAACAATGATAATGTTCTTGTTCAATAGCCAAAATGGTTCCTAATATCCAAAATAGCTCAGTTACTGCATCTTTCTTCATCTTTATGTTGCCCAGAGAAATGCTCACAAAGACAACTTCCACAAGAAAATGATACTCTGGCATATCTAAAAACAGGGTAATTTGACACTGTCTTATGTAACATCCTAGTCGGTAAACTCACGAAATGTGTGTTAGATAAATGGGCAGTGAGGTGGATCAAGAATAGGCTGAATGGCAGAGCTCAGAGGGTTGTGATCAGAAGAGCAGAATCCAGTTGGAGGCCTGTACTCAGTGATGATCCCCAGGGATCAATACTGGGTCCCATCTTATGCAACTTGTTTATCAATGACCTGGATGAAGGAATTGAATGCACCCTCAGCAAGTTTGCTGATAATATGAAACTGGGGGGAGTGACTGATACACCTGAAGGCTGTGCTTCCATTCAACAGGAAGAGTGTGATTAGCAGATCAAGGGAGGTGATCCTCCCCTTCTACTCGGCCCTAGTGCAGCTATATCTGGAGTGCTGTGCATAGTTCTGGGCTCCTCAGTACAGGAAAGACAAGGAGCTACTGAAGAGGGTGCAGTGGATGGCAAAAAAGAGGATGAGGGGTCTGGAGCATTTCTCTTATTACGAGCAACTGCAGGAGCTAGAACTGTTTAGTTTAGAGAAGACTGAGAGGGCTTCTCATCAATACATATAAACATCTCAAAGGCAGGTGTCAAGAAGTTGGTGCCAGACTCTTTTCAGTGGTACCCAGTGAAAGGACAAGGACCAATGGCCATAAACTTAAACACAAGAAGTTTCACCTCAACAGGAGGAAGAACTTTACACTGAGGGTGGAAGAGCACTGGAACAGGCTGCCCAGGGAGCCTGCGTCTGGAGACGTACAAAACCCACCTGGACGTTCGCCTGTGTAACCTGCTCTAAGTGACCCTGCCTTGGCAGAAGGGTTGGACTGGATGATCTCCAGAGGTCCCTTCCAACCCTTACAATTCTGTGATTCTGTGATTTTTCAGAAACAGCAGCAGGTTTTGGATACTTCTTACACTTCTTGGATGATAGAACTAAAAAATGCCAAATTTTGAGACAGCTGGTTTCTCACCATATCTGAACATTTCAGACTTCATCAGAATGGTTGAGGTTGAAAGGCATCTTAGAATTTAGCCACTTTCACAACTGTCAGCAGTTTTATGGTCATTGCTTGATATTTACTTTACCTAAATTAAATGGTATGACTATCTCTACAGAGGTGAGAGTTTCTTAGAGATTCTACAGAGTTCCAAAGTAACTTCTTTCACATAAGAAAAAGTTGCTGGATAGCAGTGAATGAGAGTTTTCAGCAGTAAATTTGTTCCCTGAGGAAATAATAAATTAAAACCCCCTCAAAACCAAACAAATAAACAAATAAAACCCCACATCACATTAATTCTAGGAAAAGTGAGTACAGAGTAAAAAAAGAGACATTTTGCCTCTGTACAAAGACCATGGGATATTGAAATATTAATTATGCACACAAAAATGACTGTGATAGCCTCCACAAGTGGTATAAGGATGAATATATGATATTCAAGAACCATCTGGACACAATCCTCTGCAATGTGCTCTAGGATGATCTTGCTTGTGCAGGGAGTTGGGCCAGATGACTCCACTGTAGTCACTTCCAACATTACTATGGCCAAGCTGGATGGGGCTCTGAGCAACCTGGTCTAATGAAAGGTGTCTCTGCCCATGACAGGAGTTTGAAACAAGATGAGCTTTAAGGTCCCTTCAAACCCAAACCATTCTATGGCTCCATGATTCTATGATATCCATTCTGTGATTCTGTCAATTTCTTTCAGGTTGGTTAATATTCATAATTTCCCACTACAGTCACTGGGAATTTGAATGATTCTTGGCTTAAGTACTACTGACTGGTTTGCTCTAAGTATCAAAAGAGTGTGCTCCAATGGCTTCAACAAACAGATGGTTAATTTATTATAATTGAAATTTCTTTCAAAACTGTAATGTTTCTATCATTAATTTGTTTAAATTATATAGGTTTGAGAACTTTCTAGGGAAAAATTTTATTTAAGCATGTAAGCCTTATACATCTTTCATGAAAAGCCAAACTACCCACCAAACAAATGAAGAATCATTTCTTCTTTTATCTTCAATTACAAATCTGTGTTCGTTATCTGCCTGTTACACATATACACTAGACATATATATTAGGAATTAAAAGGTATGGCTTTTAATCCCAAGTTTACTATTAACTGAGAAGGAAAAGGAGTCACAGGTGAAGAAAAATACAAAAAGCAGCAGTTTGTTTTACTTTCACAAAGTCAATATCCCTCTTCCCTTTTGAATTTGAGTCAGCCTGATTTAATTTGAATATATGTCCTTCAAGTCAAAGATTCTCTTCACAAATATTTTCATATATCATAGTGTACCAAGGCAGTACTATAAACTAAACCAGCATTATCTAAGCAATTCAGCTAGCTTTGTGAGAAGTGGAAGGGTTAGTGTTACCTAGCTTCCAACTGCCCTGGATTAGGGCTCAAAAGACCTGGTGCCCTATTCCACTGGTAACATTCTGGTAACTTTGGGTAAATCACTATAAAGTATGTGCCTCAACTCTGACATCCAAAAGAGATCTAATAAATATTTCCAATGGTGATTCATAACTTTACCGTCTGTGTATCTCGCCTCCTCCCACAGATATATTCATTTTTTGAACTGCAGGTTACGACACAGATCAATCACTTTCAATCAGAAACACATGGATATGTGTTTGCTACCTTTGCTTTCTCTGAACTTTCTTCAACTTTGCTCTATTCTTTGGAAATATTGAGAGGCCAGAGCAACAGCTGGAGTCAAGGTGAAGGTTGATTTATACAGCAGCATGTTTTCCGCGCTGTCCTCTATTCTTTCCCTAATATTTAGGTTGAAAAGCACTAAGGTGTGCTTTTTAAGCATTCTAAGTATGGACCTGAGGACTGTGGAGTGCTCTTAGTATACTGACTAAATTAGAGCATAAGAGGTCGCTGATATTACTGACAATATAAATGAACAACAGATCTCATAATTTTATTTCCAATCTTTTTTGCCTCAGTCTTCGCTGGCACACACCCCTCATGTGGACGGACTTCAAGACAGGGACTGGAAGACCAAAGTCCCTTACACTGTCAGAGAAGTTCAGGTTCATGACCTCCAGAACATAAAGAAGTCTATGGGACCTGATGAGCTGCGTCCCAGAGTCCTGAGGGAATTTGCTGATGTAGTTGCCAAGCCACTGTCCATGATACTTGAAAAGTCATGGCAGTCAGGCAAAGTCCCACATGACTGGAAAAGGGGAAACATTTTACCTATCTTTAGAAAGGGTAGAAAGGAGGATTCTGGGAACTACGAACTTGTCAGCATCACCTCTGTGCCTGGGAAAACCATGGAACTGAATCCTCCTAGAAGCTGTGCTAAGCCACATGGATGACAGGGAGGTGATTTGGAGCAGTAGCACAGCTTCACCAAGGGCAAGTCCTCTTTAATCAACCTAGTGGTGGACCAACTGCATCAATCAACAAAGGGCCACATATGTCATCTATTTGGACTTATGCAAAGCCTTGGATGGGATCCTTCACAACACCCCTCTGTCTAAAGTGAAGAGAAATGGATTCTATGGGTGAACTGTTCAATGGATGACAAATTGCTTGGACAGTTGTGTCCAGAGGGTAATGGTCAATAGTGTTCTGACAGACATTGTGGAAAGGTGGTTTCCCTTGGGGGTCCATACTGGGATCAGTATTATTTAGCGTCTTCATCAATGATATAAACTGAGGCATTGAATGCACCCTCAGCCAGTTTGAAGACTGCAAGAAGCAAAGTGCTGTGGCTGACACATCAGAGGGATAGGATACCATTCATAGAGACCTGGACAAGCCTGAGGAATGGCCTATGAGAAGGTCGTTAAATTGAACAAGGCCAAGTGCAAGGTGCTGTACCTGGCTCAGGGCAACCCCTGGCATCAATACAGCCTGGAAGATGAATGGATTGAGAGCAGCCCTGCCAAGGACCTGGCGGTGTTGATGCATGAGAGACTGGACATGACCCAACAATGTGCTCTTGCAGCCCTGAAGGCCAGTTGTATCCAGGGCTGCATCAAAAGCAGTGTGGGCAGCAGGGCCAGGGAGGCAATTTTGCTCCTCTTCTCCGCCCTTGTGAGATCCCATCTGGAGTGCTGAGTCCAGATCTGGAGGCGTCAACACAGGAAGAACATAGACCTGTTACAGAAGGTCCAGAGCAGGGCCGTGAAGATAAATAGATGGATGGAGCACCTCTCCTATGCAGGAAAGCTGAGAGAATTCAGACTGTTCAGCCTGGGAAAGAAATTTGACCTGGCTGACTGTTCAATCCAACTAGCACAGACTAGATTCCAACCGGGGTATGTATCATACAAGAAGTCAGAATTATTCAAGAGAATCCCTCCAGGTTCAATCTCCTTATTACTGCCCATCTTGTCAGCTAAATCCTTCTCTCACAATCCCTCGCTCTCCACTCTAACTACTTTACTTTCCTCTCTGTGTTTCTTCTACATATTCAGAAAATTTCATTCAATGTTCATATTGACTGGATCCAGATAAAAAAAAAAATGCATTTTGACATCTATAAAACAAAGCAAGTAAGTACATTAGAAAGAAACACACAATACAACATATATCAATGCTAGAAACACTTCCGTATTCACACTGCTATTCTACGTTTGCTCTGACAATTTTCAGACAGACTTTGAAGGTTTGAACACCATGGTTCTCAGGGCACTTTTATAAAGTTTTCTTTTAAATATGAATGGTACTGAAATTTCCCATAATAAAGATCTAAAGAAATTACATAACTGAGAATCTCTTTGGTACTAATTAGTGATTTTGCACATTAACAAATTCCACAGAATAATATTCCCTAGTATGCAAGGTGTATTGCCTCAGCTGCATTTAAGTGAAAACCTTTTGTTGAACAGAGATATATTTTTAATCATTTCCTGGTGCTTGTGAATGGGGAAAGAAATAATTCTTTCAGCTTTCTCATACTGCTACTGATACAGTACACAAATAAAGCAATCAATGTTTTAAAGTATAAAGAGATCCATTCACTGGAACTAAAGTGGAGAAAGTGTAACTGGGAATTAAAAAGGTAGTTCAGAAAATTTAATTTCTTACTTGAAGAATCATTAGAAGATTAACTTTTCATTAAATAGACTTGACTCCTTATTTACTGGGGGATACTTTGCAAAAGGTATTTTTACTTCTCAAATTAGATAATCTTGGACTTAATTTTAAAGAGTAATGCCAAACGTCCCGAACCTTATCTATACTGGGAATGAGTAAAAACGGTATCATCTCATTTAACACTAAGAAATAACTTCTGACACAACATCTTGCAGGGGTCACTTGCATATTCATATTCCAAAGCAGAATTTTGGATTTATTTTTTCTATTATAAAAATAATAACTTTCCTATCTTTAGGCAGGAGGTTATCCAGCATGTTATTCAGTCTTCATGCATATGGTGTGGTTAGTTTTTACAAATAATAGACCAGGGAGAAACATTTAAAGACCACAGCAGCTGTATTTCACATATTTTATGCCTGAACATATACCTAGCCAGTTCATAAAATTAACGTTAAAATTAAAATTAAATAACTACTCTGCGTTTATAACCTCAAGGCCATGAGGATATGCTTTCTCTCACAAATGCAAGTGTTCTCAGTAACTAAATAATGAACAATTCCCAATTTCGGTTAAAGAGAATAAAGATAGACAGAAAGAAAATATATTTCTGCATAATAATTTATGCAGGTTGATTAGAAAGTACATGGGAAAATTTGAGTGTGAGGGTAGACAAAAAATGCCATATTTATTTACTTCATTATCTAGTTCTCTTCCTCTGCCTGTTGTTTTCTTATCAAAATT
The DNA here is from genome assembly GCF_009650955.1 of Corvus moneduloides. Classification (NCBI taxonomy): domain Eukaryota; kingdom Metazoa; phylum Chordata; class Aves; order Passeriformes; family Corvidae; genus Corvus; species Corvus moneduloides. The sequence goes on from NC_045476.1 coordinate 149,572,015, forward strand.
ATTTCTTTCCTTGTGTTTTCTAATGGTAGAAAATCACCTCTCTGAAATGTAAAATTACCTCCTAGAACTAAAAAAAAAGTTGAAAATGCTGAGTGAGGGAAGAGGGAGAGAAGGAAATGGGAATAAATCTTCCAGCAGAAATAAATCCAATGCATCTGATGTCAGTGACACTATTAGTTTTAACATTTAAAATCTACTTTCTAAAGTTAGACCACATCAGGTTTGTTTCCTTTAATGTACAGTAAACTTTATAATGGTCAAAACTATTAATAATCTAACTTGAATGGCTAATTGCATTCAATTATTGCGAAAGGATTTTCACAGCAGTAAAATATAAATAATTTAATAAAAAAGCCCAAGTATATTATGAGAACATTTCCATGTCAACAATTTTCCAAGAGGAAACAAAATGTTCCAACATTTAATCTTAATACCACTAAATATTCTGAATGTAAACAAGTGTTTTATTCCAGGTCTTTCTTTCAGTTGTTTTATCATTCTGACATGAACAGATTGTCATATTAAGAACAGATTAACATATTAAGCTGTTTGGTAGCTATGAAGCATACAGATGTGTAGGTTAACAAATTAATGATTTGACCTTATCAAAATGAAGTATTTTGAAGGTCCTATACACTCTAGAGTTTATGTACTATTAATAGAAGATTTCAACTGCCATAGAAAATTTATTTTCCTAGTTAATTTTCCTTGAATTTTGGTGGATTTTCTTAGATGAAATATTTTCAGTAGATGTATAAAATATATATATACATACAGAGAGAGATATGCATTAATATAGGTAAAAATCCAAATATAAATATTATATACATTTTATATATTTATTTAAAAATTTATTAATATATTGAAATAGGTATATATATATATACATATACATGTGTATATATATGTATATATATAAATAGGATCACTAAAACCACACTGAGGTTTAAATAATTCTTTTCCCTTCCAGAAACCAGGACTCTTCACATTGCCTATGGATTTTGTAGTTTCAATATAATATTTTCCTAGATTTTTAGAGTTGTTTGAAATCTTTCATTTCAGTTTATAAATTCCTGAACTTTCAACAAAAGTTACCCAAGTAAAGAAAATGCTTTCTAAGCATTACCTAAATTGAAATAAAGAGTAATTCACTATTTTTTTTCTATCTTCTGCAGAGGAGTTGGAATTACTTACAGTCAGTAGTACATAAAATATTATCATTTGCTCTTTTGTAAACAATAAAGAGGAGTATGTAGAGTAGTAACTGAAACAAAGATATTAAAATTTTTGAATGTCCCTAAAATATCAGTGGTTTTCCTTTATGGTAAATTGAAATTAAGAAGATGCATCCATTAAATCATTAAAATGGAAAGGACTCTTTACTGCATCAGTTAACACTTGTTCCAGAAGTAAGTAACCATCTATCAAATTAAACATTAGCACAGACTATCATGTCTTAATATTTAATGTTAGTTCTACTGACTTTTTTAAAATGAAATATGATCTAACTTGAAATAAAAAAGTTGAATTAAAATTTTAAAATTAGATCTCTCTGGATCCATACACAGTATCAGAACTAACTGCCAATAGTTGTGTTATTAAAACCTATCATTGTGAGAATTCTAAAAATAAGTTGTTTAAATTTGGGGATGGTCAACAAAATGCAACATTTTTTCTCCTCTACAACTTGACTACAACAAAATCAATGTCATTCTGTGCACTGTAATTGTGTGGGTGTATAGTTGTGAATAAAAGACATCTGAAGGGTAAAAAGGTGAAAAATAATGTGTTTAGAAAATATATCTCAGTATGAGATAAAGTGTAGCTGACAGACCCAGGAGTATGAGAATCCACTAAAAACATTTACTAATGTGACAATGTATGCAATTTAAGCTCTTGTTATGCCTGGAGGTGAATTAAAAAAACAAACTTCTGAGAAACTCTGGTAATTTCAGTCTATGAAGAGAGGATTCCTCTCTCCTCTCTCCACTGCAGAATCAGGTAGCCATCTGGGCTGTTTTGACAAAATAAGTTCAAGGTCTTAAAAGTCACAGATTCACAACTCTGATAACTAAGTATCTGTCTTAAAAAAAAAAAAAGTAAAAATCTGTCATCTGTCAAATATAATATCAGTGAAAGCAGCAACTTATTTTCACTGGCCTAAGCAGAAAATACATCCCTTTTCTAAGTAGCAGACCTCTACAAATGTGACTCAAGTGATGAGTACCTTTCTTTCTCCTACGGAATCTCAAGCCCTTGAATATTCTGGTATTAAAAAACCATTTCAGTAAGTGAGTAGTAAATGTAAACTGAGATTAATATCTACATCAGTGTGTCTGTAATTGTACTATGCATACAAACTATTACAATAAATGGAAATCTAGTCATTGTAGTCAGTGGAATGTAGTGTTTTAATTAATTTTAAAGCACACATCTAAGACAGGATATAACAGGTGCCTATATGCTGTTTCTTCCTTCCTGTCTTTCAGTTTCTATGCCAGAATTGCATGGTGTCCTGGTTTTTGCTAGGATAGAGTGAATTTTCTTCTTAGTTGCTGTTATAGTACCATGTTTTGGATTTAGGATGAGAATAACACACTGATGTTTTAGTTCTTGCTGAGCAGGGCTCACCAGGAGTCAAGGACTTTTCAGCTTCTCATGCTGCTCTGACAGCAATGAGGCTGAGGGTGCACAAGAAGCTGAAAACGAGCACAGCTGGGAGAGCTGACCCCAACTGGCCAAAGGACTTTTCCATACCATATGACATCATGCCAAACAGGGGATGAGGGAACTTGTCTGGGAGGTGCTCAGGGACTGGAAGGAAATTGGCTGGCAGGTGGTGAGTTGCTTTGTGCGTCACTAGTTTTGCATATTCTTTAGTCATTATTACTACTTTCCCATCCTCTTCTGTCCTGTTAAATTGCCTTTATCCCAATCCATGAGTTTTACCTTTTTTCTGATTCTCTCTACTGTCTCGCTGGGAGCAAATATCTGCATAGCGTTTAGGTGTCAGACATGCTAAACACACCATGTGATCTGTAAGTTCTAACTTGCCAACACCATGTAGATGTCTCTTCTACTCTAGAGCACCTCTACGCAACACCTACCATGTGGTCAGCTGAATCACTCTGCAACCCACACTGGCAGGATTAGGAAGGTATCGAGAAAGCTCAGTTACCCATACATAATTTGAGTTGCAGAAATTTTGTAACGTCATAACATATGTCTTGGTAACACCTTGGTTTGTCTGCCAAAGAGCTTCTGCACTTCTGCCACAGAAATATCTTGGGTACCCTGGGTGATTTCAGTGATCCATCAGTGCACAGATATACAGGTACAGTGCTTCACAGCTCTCCAGCTTTAATCTGTATATAGACACCTACAGATGTCTAAACAAAAATCTTACCTATGCCTCTGTTACAACTACTGGTCTTTCAGCACTAGTACAGTATACTGTTTGTTGCAATAGCTTTTGAAATAAGGAATGAATGACAAAATCAGATTTAATTTTCAAATGTTGTGAAAAAGTGATAGACAGTTTTCCCCTTCTCGCAAGTCTAGCCATGATGTTGTAATGCAGCTTAGTACTATTGTTCTTTACCTGATTGGCAATTGCTTTACATTCTGTCTGAAAGCAAAGCAAACTAAAAAATTTAAGAAAAGGTAACTCCATAAATAATTTATGAATGAAGATACATTTCTATTCATAAAAAAAGTGACAGAAGGAAAAACAAAGTAACAATAGAAAATCAAGCAGAGCAAGAAGAAATTTTCAATATCTTTTTCTTCATATTTCATCCCACATTCAAGGTTCTCACATTTATCCAACCTCAGCTCCACATAGCTGGTTGTCAAGTATGAAGGAGACTAACTATTTGCATACGAGCAGGACAACTAAATTTTATTCTATCTTGAAAAGTTCATGGATATATTTCATAGCTTCATCTGTATTTTCGTATAAGCAAAGATTGTTAATGGATGGCAAATGTGTTTGTGCACTCAGTTTACGTATTTGATACTATTTTGCTCAAAGTGGAAACATGAGTTTGCACATGTCTTAAACAGAGGTAAACAAACAGGGGAAGGAAACAAAATCAGTTAAGAAATGGATTTCGCAAGTGAAATGAATAGAAATTGTAGGGCTACTGTTGAAACCTTCCAGAGCTTTAAGGGAGGATGAAGGTAGAGAGTGAGAGGAAAAGGATGCTGAATCTAAAAAGAAAAGTTATAGATGCTTAAAGTAATGCCTATCAGAAAATGAAGATTTTTTTCTTTTTCTGAAAGCCTTTTCTGAATCTGGGTTTGCTTGATATAAAGAAGATTGAAGTTTGTGTATGCCATTCAGAAAGACCAGATGCTGGGAAGCTAACTTAACCCCTCTGTCCACTTAGATAATATTATAGATTCATACATAAATGATAAGAGTACAAAAAGTAACCAACAGAAAGCAGCAACCAAAAGGAACTGCAAATGGAAGGAGTATAAAAGCACAACTAATTTTAGAAACAGGAAAAGAGGATTACTGGTGCCAAGGAAGGAGCTGCTTCAAAAAGATCCAAAGAAGCTTTTGTTCTACTTCAGCCAACAGTTTCTGATTCAAAAGGAGTTTCAACAAAGCAACAAGAAGAGAAAACATCAAGACAAGGACCTCTCAGTGAATAGAAAGAAGTACTGAAACACAGATGACCGGGCAAGCAAGAGTAAGTGGGTTATGACACCACAACCTAGGTAGGGAAACATTTTGATTCTCCTCTAATTGAAATTTCTTATTGAAATTTCTCTTCTAATCACATTGGTTATTGTTTACCAATGTCTTTTAAATATTGTATAAATTAATACCTTTCATTAATAAAATTGCCTATTAAAGAAAGTAATACACATAACTCACATGACTATGTACTGAGAGAAACTGAGATCTTTCCACAGTTTCATCTACCTCAGCAGATTTCATTTTTTCTGTATAAGCCAATTAAAAAAATTTTTAAATGCTTTAAAGTTCTTTGCCTGTTTGCAAGGTCTTAAACAGAAAATTAGGAAAATATGTTTAATTACATTAAAAGTCTGTTTACAAAAAATTACATAATACCCTAGGTTTTCTATTTTTTTGTTGCTGTGGGGTTTTTTTTTCCATATGCAACTGTATTTTGATTTTCCAGTGCATCACTTTTATTCTTTTCAAATGTCTAGGCCAAAATAGCTTTAGGTATTACACTGAAGCTCGGCCATGCGAGGCTGCCTTATGAAAAAGAATCTTAAAACCCAGTTTTCATAAAATCAAGAGAACAGAAGGGAATAAGACTATAATTAGTATAAAGGCCAGGGATTTGGTAGCAGAGGGGTGTAGGGCTGAACATGTGACCTCTGCCTTCAGGAGGCATTGAGCTGTCCCATGCTAGTCACAACTGGCCACATCTGGCTCCAAAATGGACCCACCACAGGACAAAACAGAGTCCATCAGTAGAATTTGTGACAACTCTATGAAGATGTTTATAAGATAAGGCAATAAACACTGAGGGAAATGAACAAGGTCAGAGAATGAGTGCTCCATTCCAGAGCTAGTAATACCCTCAAAGGGATTGGAATCCATGGGTAATCCACACTGGAGCAGGTTCTTCCACTAAGAGGCTATGGCCCATGGTCAATGTACATCAAGGCAGAAGAAATGAGTAAGAGGGAAGAAATGGCAGAGGAAAAGAGTGAGAAATGAGGAGTAGCAGAAATTAACTCTTACCCTTTGACCTGAACCTCCTGCACTGGCTATCTCACCAAAGAGACAAAGGGTAATCTGTAGTGGAATAGACAAGGGGAAGTATTTGGAATGAAGATAAGCTGTCCAAAGAGGAGAGTAAATAAGGACATTTTGTCCAGGAGAGTAGCTGATGAGTGATTTGCTACATCTTCATTTCAACCATGAAACTTTTCACTCTTGTTCTTCCTATTTTCTGCCCTGTTGTACTGTGAGGATGGAGGGAATGAGTGATGGTGAGAGGGCTTCATTTCTACTCAGGGTTAAACCGTCACCCAAATACACTAGCACAAAATGCACATTTGTGCAAACAAAATCAGTAAGCCAAGGGAGTGATTAGCTGAAAAGTGCCACACAATGACAGACTAAAATTATGCAGTATTCTGAAGTTCAGAATTTGGAGTCCAGGTCCTTCAAAATATGTAACAATGGGCTAAAGAAAATAAAACTAGAGGAAGTACTAAGAAATTAATAATTCTGGTCGTAGTGGTACTATGTAGCAAATATTATGTTTCAAAGAGGAAACTCAGAAGCTACAGACAATCTACATTAATTAAGCAGGGGAAGGAGCAAGATTTTAACACAGTTATTACTATGTAGCACTCTGATAATACAAGCTATTGAAAGAATTAACAGATGCCCTCTCAAAAGTAATGCAGAAATAAACTCTTGAAAAGAAAAACAAGCACTTGTACTACGTGGCTTTCTGCAACACATTTAAAATTTTTATTCAGTTATCTGGTTTTCAGAAAACTCATGTCAGAACATCAGTGAAATTAAAGTTTGAAAATTGTCATTACAAAAAGGCTTAATGTTATCTCTAACTGAAAAAGAATAAAGTTACATGTGGATGCTAAAAGGCAGGAGCAGAGGAATTTTCCTGTGAAAATTTTCTTTCTCATAAGAAAGCAGTTAGAGAAATTCAGCTTCTCACAGCTTCTCTGTGAAAGCTTTTGTTCTCATGCGAACTGGATGGACAACAGTTTAAGAGAATGCAAACCATTTCTACACCTGCAAGTTGTTTTGAGAACTGTGAAAATTATTTTCCTTCACTAAGAATAATATTTGGAAATGGGTGTCTTACTGCTCAACCTATCACCTTGAGATGTGGTGGGTCAATAGGCCAATCATGTAATTTCTCTTTTGCGAACCATGCTATAAAAGGTATGGGTGATTAAACAAGGTCGCATCGGCCATATCATCTGACCTGGATTCATGTCGTGATTTTGCCATTCTCTGGGGATAACAGCAACAGTTACAGTTCTCAAAAAACTGAAAAATTTGTGTCATATATTTTTGTTTATTTTCTAAATGTATGAAAGGTTTTTAATATATCCCATCCATAGAATTGTTCATGGCAGGGTTTGAGCAACCTGGTCTAGTGGAAGGTTCCCTGCTCATGGCACAGAGGGTGGAACTAGATGATCTTTAAGGTCCCTTTCAACCTAAACCATTCTACAATTCTATAATATTTATTTAATTTCTTCATGCTCTCTCCTTTAGTCTACCATTAACCTACCAGAAACTACTCATCCCCTATTATCTGACCATGTATTTTTACTATTTTTCTACTATCAAGGTTATTTTTTCTTGATCATATAGGCTTGAGTATGCACATTTAATTCCTTTACATGCTGAATTTTTTTACTCCCTACATTTATTTTAGAGTTGCAGAAGACATTTTCTTCATTTTAAGTATGGTGGGTTACTGTAGCATTTGACAGCTTAGTGTTGAGTACACTTTAACATACCTTCAGCAATACACCATTAAAAATTAAATGAGCAAACAAATATAGTAAAAACCCCATTACTTAGTCACTACATTATTAGGCAGTAAAGAAAACTAGAAGACACACAGCATATTCAAATCTCCTACACCTACCAACTCACATATTTTATGTGTCCTGCATAAAACATATTTTTGAAAGTAAACATAAGCCTGTTCCCTTTCATTAGCTATTACCTCACATTTTTGGCAGAAATGCATGTATGTGTACCATGAGACATGGTTTGTTCTTCTTTTCTCACTAGTTCAAAAGAAACAGTTCAATACTCCAAATTACTTCACTTAAACCACCAAAATAGTTATCACATGGTTTCTCAAATGTGGGGTAGATTCAATAGAGAGAAGTCCTACTTTCTATCTTTTTAACAGTTTCATAAGCTAGCAGCTTCCTATTAAAGAGTGTGGTTTATCATATGTGGTATGAAAAATATCATGCAAAAAATGAGTCAGTGCTTTTTATAAATCATTATAGCAGCCCTGAAGCTACAGTAAGAAATTTTTTTTCATGTAAATTCACTCAGAATACACATTCAAGAACACCTATAAACTCAGGAAGTCCAAATCAAGATATATATTACTTGCTGAAAATAGTAATCAATTTTTTCTGTTCTTGTATGGAATATGCTATCTGAGGCATTTTACAACACAGAGTTGTAAAATTTGCTGTTATCAAAGATCAACTTAAAAACATTAGTCATAGGCTTTTCTTAATTGCAATTTTTACATTACTTGACTAATTTTATCAGATTCTACAAAATTTTATGTAAGTAATCTCTTCCTATGCTAAATTTTCTATAAGAAACTGCAAAAGAAATTCCTGAATTAAATCTTGATAGGAATGCCATGATTAGTTTTTTCATCAGATAAATGGAAAAAGCACAAAACACAAAAAAGGATTACTGTTCTCTGAAGATCCATTGATACACTGTGGATATTGAAAAATATTATTTACAGTATTACCATACACTAATGACATTCAGTTTTCATTGGCACTTCATCATCAGAAGGACCTTGTTCCAAACAGTGACATTCCCAAAATTATGCTTCAGATGCTTTTACTCTTACTCAAAATAAATGCTTGCTCATAAAAACAGTGTGTAAGAATCTTTCTGGTTAATTAAACCCTTAATAACGCAAAGCCTTCCAAAACATAGTAAAAAGTAAAAGAGATTAAATGCTACATTAGTAAACAGAAACTTACTCACTGCTTTACAAACATGACTAATACAACTATAGATTCAATTCCATAATTTAATGATAAAGACATTATTTCTGTTACTGTTAACCAGTATCTTTCAGAATATTAGGACCTGTGCTAAGTACTTGTGCAGGTTCAAGTAAAGCAGATATCTCTTGCAATTTTTTTTGGTAACTGAGTTTAGATACACTAGATAATACACTGCCCATAATCTAATGTACTGTAATTTGATATAGCAAGTTGAAAAACAGGCTATACTTATAAGGGCTTTTTTTAAGTGGCCCTTCCCTTTTCCTACAACTTCAGGCACTATTTTTCCTAGCAAATACAGCCACAACTAATAATGTATTTCTTTAAATGTACCTTGGTAGTGAGCACTAAATCCACGGTATCGGTGATTGCTGTCTGTTACAAAATGTAGTCTGAGCCAGTTTTTGTTGCTTATAACTGGAGGAGGTATATTCATTCCAGAGAGCCTGAATTAAAACAAATAAATAAAAAAATATTAATAAAAGATTTCAAAATTATCAGGAAAACTTTTATATTCAACATAACGTTCACTGACATGCCCTCTGTGGGGCTTTTTATTTATCAATTAGTAGCGTTCTAACAAGCATGAACAGACAAAATTGTACACTATGCCTGACCAAGTGATGGGATACAAATCAGTGCTAAGCTAGAAACTACACAATCATGTTATTGGTCAGGCACAGCACTGTCAGGATGGAAGTACATGGTACTCAGGATAGAAAGAATTTGTGTCTATACAGGTCAGATAACGGGCTATACAGAACATTGCTCTGGGCACCAGGGAAAGTTTTGTACCCTGTGACTTTCACATTCAAGATATGGGAGAAGAGAGCTTAGATAATGCAAACTACTATCTAAAATGATAAAACAGACATCTACTTTTCAAGAGTAAGTAATTTTCTATATTCAGGGTATAAAGAAGAAAGAAATATTCCATCACTTGTGTGCATTTGAAATTTAGTTATTAGATGTACAAGAAGAGTAGGGAATTCTAGTGGATTGACCCCAGCTAGCAGCGAAGCACCACACAGCTGCTCTCTCCCTCCCTTCCCTGCCCCCAGCAATCATAAGGGGAAAGAACAGGAAGAGCAAAAGCAAGAAAGACTCTTCAAAAGACAGTTTAATAAGTGAAGAGTTGAGAAAAAAGGAAGTGATACAAAAGCAATCATTCACCATATTCCACAAATGGATCAATCAAAATGGTCTCCAAGCAATGATTAGCAGCTGTCTTTCAGCCCCTCTCATTTTTTTATTGCTTACCATTAGTTACGTGGTATGAAATATCCTTTTGGTCAATCTGGGTTTGTTGTCTAGTTTTTTTTCCTTCCCAGTATCCTGCCTATGCCTGGTCTACTCACTGTGGGGACAGAGGAGGGGGAAAATAAAGTCTTGATGCTATGCAAGAACGGCTCAGAAGTACCCAATATATAGTTGGGCTATCAACTCCGGTTTAATCACAAATCCAAACTACAGCACCTTATGGGCTTCTATGAAAAAACTAACTACGAGCCATTAGACCCAGTATACAAAATTACCTGGATTTTTTTATTGTTTTGGTTTTCTGTTTGGTTTTTAGCTTCAGGATATTGCTCCAATTATAGTAGTCTTTCATCTTGACTTGCTCATTAAGGAAGTCTGAATTTAAGTTCTTTTTTTGTTTGGGGGTTTTTGTGGGGTTTTCTTTTTTTATTTTATTTTTAGATGAGATGCCATGTTATAAAGAAGGTGAATAAAGTTTAGATAGAAAAATCTTCCATCAAGCCAATAATACAAGATCTATTTCTCACCAAAACCAGAAAGATAAGTCACATCTTCAGGATGTCAACATACCATTTAGTCCTTCCATTTAGTTATAAAAAGAACTCTTCCTGTAGTTAAAATAAAATACTAGCCAACAACTGTGCCATTTTATGTTCAGACATCAAGGATTCCTATTTTATTTTGAGAAAAACTCTATTCATAATAAATCAAGTAATTCTGAAGTGAATTTTTTAAGTGGAATAAAACCCCAAACCTTACTTAAATAAATAACTAATAAGCTTGTATAGGTACCATTCTGTGAGGAAGACTTCTGAAATAACAGTTTAGAGTTAGTGTTCTTTTCATCTTTTCCCACCCACTCTACCTCAAAACAAAACATGTTTAAGATCACTTTCCAAATTTCTGAAACTGTACTAGCACCCTTGTTCCCTCAGGCACTTATATAAATGACAAAAGGCTCGACTGACACCACAGTCTATTAAAACTCCTTTAAATACTTGCAAAAGAATGTTTTTATACTGTGGAAACACATTAGTTATCCAATTCATTTTGGTTGAATGACACATAGAATCTAAATTTTTTAAGCTTATGAAATTGACTTCAAATCCTTGATCCAAGCAATCCTGATGATGAATTTAAACAAAAAACCCAAGCAAACAAACAAAAAAACCCCCAGTGCTATTAGATTGCAATAGGATGTGGTGAATGCTCTGTACCGATTAAAGTCAGAACTGATCTAGAATATGTATAAAATGTAAGAGGCAGAAGTCTACACCTTTCAATTAGAAAGCATCAAATATTTCTGCATTTTCATGATGAATTTTAGAATGAAACACACTTCCTAACAGCCATAAAGTGGCTTTAGTTGCTACAAATTTCTTGTTGCAAATGTAAGAAGTATACTTTAATTTGAGGCTTGTTTTCTGGAAGGTAGAGGTTTAGGTATCCTTTTTGGCACAGCTATTTCTCTGTACAATAATATTACCTAATGACGCAAGAGGAAATAGTTCTTTTGTTTAAATTCTCACTCTATAAATAATTCTTAGGCAATACAGAGAGAGAGGCAACAACCTTTCACTGCTTGCATATTTTAGAATAAACATTTTACTGGAAGATGTCTTACTAAACAATTGTAATAAAATAAGGCTGTAAAACACATTTCTTAACACCTATTTTGACTCATATATATTATGCCTATAAGAAGGTTTCTCTTTAATAATCACAAAACCATGTGAAAAATAAATTGCGAGTTTATTTTCCGAGGCATGAGAAAATGTCACCCTAGACATTTAAATAAGCTCACAGTAAAAGAATAATTTTGTTTCTAAAATAGCTAAAAATCTATTTTACCTATCAAATCAGGTATTTATTAACACATCTATCCTTAGATCTATGCTAACCTCTAATTAAATTCACAATTTCTACAATCTGATTTTTTACAGTTCATTGTTTCTATGGCATTCTCCCCAGAAAGTAGATTTGTTAGCGGACAAAGTTTATTCTGTTGATATAACTGCCCCTTTTCTAATGTCAGTTTATCTTCTCAGCAAATTATAAAGCTGTTCACCATTACAGTGACCCACTGGCAGCCCAACCTACTTCTGTGTCAGCTGCTATTCCAAGCATAGTTATGCTGCATCATCTACAATATTTTCCTAAAATTCAAAGTAAAACACTCTATCTTCCATAAAGGAAATGCAGCTGTCTCATGTTCTTTTATATTTCAGAAGATGTAGCTCACTCTCAAGCTGCACAGAATCCTGCATAGTAAATTTCAGTCAACAGCAAGTAGGCTTCCCTTCTGCAGCTGTCTCTCATAAACTCTTAAAAATGTTCATGGAGAATCTTGGCTGTGAACCAGAGATTTAAAGTATCTTACCATTATGTGTAGTCAACAGCATTGACTTTTACCTACTGCAAAATGTATTTGAAAAAAGAAGCGCTTACTGAAACAATGCACATTTGTTGCTAAACAAGGGATTTGTAGAAGTGTAAGACTGTGCATGTAGATATGCCAGTGAAATTCCCATCTATGCACTTTATTTGCTTTGTGTGTAAACCACAGTTTATGGAAGAAATAGGGTGTTGCAGCGGGGTTTACTGCAACAAGCATATTTCAAACCAGGAGTCCCGTGGAAACGAAGTATATATGGACAGATTCGTGGTAGATGTTTCAGAGATGTTTATTTCTCCAGCCGCATGGCCGGGGCTCTGCTCAGGAACTCCCCAGTCACGGGGCCCAAGGGTCCTTGGCCACACCAGGGGAACACAAACCAACCAATGGGAAATGAGACTGAGCAGGGGCAGGGAAACCCCGTGTCTCCCCCCCAGGGCCCCTCTCCCAGGGCTCCATGGCAGGGGGAGGGACCCCAACAATAGGGGACTAACATTTTTGAGAATCAAAATTTCATTCTTCTTGCACTTCATTACAACAGCATGCCTCCTTTCCCTTCCTTTATACATTATTTAGGTAGTAATTAAAAAAAAAAAAAAAAAAATCTGCTTTAGGCTAATTCTGATCCAGTGAAGTCAATTATTATTTCATTTGCCCTCAAAATTCTAACACATAATTGCCACCTTAAGTGGTGGAATTCAGGTTTGGTGTGTTTTCTTTTTTTAATATCATAGTGCACGTCCTCTATTTCTTCCAGAGAAGGAACACTATATATTTACTTTGATATTTGAAATGTACAGTCAGATAGCTATAATCTTGACAAGTACTTTAAACATTCCTGTCTTGTTCATGTACCAAACCAACTTTAATTTCTAAAAATCATCTAAAACTACAGTTCTTACAAACATATTATCACTGATTGTCACAATTGTCAATACACTGATTATTATGATGTAATGCAGGCCTTAATTTAGGCATTCAGTATGTCCAAATATATTCCATACAGATAAAACGTTTTGCTTTTTTTTTAAATAAACAGCAAAGTTTTTTCCTAAAACTTTTAAATTAAGCATATATTTTCTATGTTTCCTCACATGCTAGGAGATTCACAGAAGTGGAATTAATAGGAAAAAAAAAAATTGAGGTTGCTACCACATCTATAAACAGTGCTGAAACCCACTGTAATACTACCAAAGCCTTAGGATAACAAAGACTTACATCTTAGCATGACTAAGTGCATACCTAGATCTCATTACTCATATACATGCACTACAAAATCCTAAGTGCTTGTTTTGATGCAAACTGCAGCTGTGTGGTTTCTTTCTCATTGGTATTATTTGCATGTTGAAATAAAACTACTGCATAAAAAAGCTTTGATTAAAAAAGGGCAAATTATCACACATTTTGATAAGGCCTATGCATGTTCATGTATGTGCTACTGGGGCTTAATACTTACACAGCATAATACACTACAAAGGAGAATAGCTCTGAAAAGAGAGGAAAGACATGCCCAAAAGAACAGTACCTGATCAATGACCTATCAGGTTTGATTAAATTTTTGTTAAATTAGGCAGTACTTGTATTAAATATAAATTTGAAGTATCAACCACTTGCAGATTATTGTGTCTCCTGTGTATACAACATATACACATTAGCAAAGATGTCTGGCATCCATTCCTTTGTTCCCCATGACTGCCTCGATCCCATAAAGCAACAACTCCTGTAGCAAGCTTCATAATAAACCTCTTTTGCAAAGAATCCACCCCACAATGCAGATTAAAGGGCACAAGATTAAAACTCAGATCTCTCATTTAATAAATCCAGATCTGTTTAGAAACAACCAGTTGCACACTAGAGAAGCAAACCTGATGCCAACTGAATATTTAATACATTACTTGATTTGGAAGATCCTGAGGGGATTTAACGATTAAGTTAACATATCCCCCCTGTTCCATTAACCCAGTTTGTATGATGTTTACAATGAAGTTCAGACACTAACCTATCTTCATCCTTTGGTCAAGCACTAAAAGAGTAAGTTGCAGGTACAAAAATGCTGCTAGCGAGGATTTTCTTGCTATTTTCTAAGTCTGTGAGAGATTTTTCTCTCTCACAGAAGAGTTAGCAGGGAATGTAAACAACCAAGCCACCTGCAACCTTGGAAAGTCTTGTTTATGGTATAGTAGAAAAATATTTTGACAATGGATGTTTTAGGATTTTAGCCAATCACCCCCAAGGGGTGACTGGTCCTTTATCCAATTAGACTATGAAGAAAAAAGTCTATAAAAAGTTTGTAAAATAATTAAATAAATCAATCTTGCTGCACAATTCCTGCCTGCTGGATTTCTCCTCCTCCTCCTCCCTATGGCTGCGGGACACGGCAATATACCGTAGGAACCAGGCCTGCGGTAATAGTAAGTATTTTGTATGACTAGGCATATCAATATTTTTTATGTTTCCAATTTCAGTGATGAGAGATTAATGGGTCTTAATGGCAGTCATTATAGATGTGAATGTCTGTTGCATGACAGCTTTGGGTACTGGTTTTTTTTTTTTTTTCGTGGAAATGTTCTATCCAAATTATATTAAATCATTTTGAAGCAAGGATACTGCTCTGACCTATATTGTCAAAAAGCAAAAAAACCTCCACCAACTTCTTGTATTTCTTACAAAATCTGTTGCTCTCTGAGAACTCAAGATTTGAATTTTTTAAGATATCAAATAAATATTAAATGCTAATAGGCATTTTCAGTTATCTTTGGATAACAACAAAGGTCAACAAAATGGAAAATTGGCTGTAAATTTTGCTTCTGTGAAGCATTTCCAATATAAAGTAAGTATTTTAAGACATGTGGTTTCCCTAGAATTTTAATTGCATCTTACATTTATGCAGTATTAACATGTATAATATTGGTATATCTGTATTACAGAAAAAGACTAAATGAGATGTCTCTGTGACAGAAGCTATAGAACTTTTATGTAAGTTGAGTTTTTCATTTAATTGTATGCATGAAACTCAAACTGCAGGTGGGTTGCCTCAGGGCTGCTCTTGTGTGTGCAGTCAGTACACTCAAGTCATTAATTCCCTGGATGATTAAGGAATTGTCCATTTTGTGAGATAACAGACTGGCTTCAGAAAAGAGACTAACTTGAAAGGTAATTACAATATCAAACTAAGCAGTTTTCTAGATGAGTCTTCAAATCATGAAAACAAGAAATAACACAGGAAGAGAAAGATTACCTTGGAAATAAAACAAGCATATAAATAAAGAAAACAAAAGAAGAGGATTGGGTTATTCTTCTTCATTGCCATAGTTCAATGTCCAGTCATAGGGAATGGCAGAACACATCATTCCAAGGAGAATTTTAAGGGTAATAATTCAGTCTTTAAAGAGAAAAGAAGAGAAAGTCTTCTCTTCCTAAAACAAGTGCCTTCTCAATGATAAATATTAATTAGAAAAGTAAAGGAAAAATGTCCAAAAGAAAAGTGTCTGAAATCTAACACTCTACTAGCAGTTTGAGGTTAATGTATAACCCAAGTTTTAAGTGGTTATGAAGTTAGCAAAAGACCTAATTCCTATGGTCAGTCCCTGCAATATTTATAGCAGGACTGAGCATTTTATGTATCTGAGAATGAGGACACTCAGAAATTTGAAACTATATTAATTGTTGTTTCCATATCTCAGAACTGCAGCCAAATGAACGACAAAAAGCTGGTTTTTGTTTTTAGAACATTAAATTATCACTCTTCAAATTTAACCTCATGAGCTATTTAGAACTAAACTAAGGGTTTAAGTTGAAACCTCACTGAAAACACTTATTTCTGATTTATAAAACAAAAAATGAAAACTTAAATAAGCGTTAGAGAAGAAGAGGAAAAAAAGTTCTACATTATTTAACCTTGAAAAAAATACTTGTTCTGTAAAGTACTTTAATAATATATTGATTAATTTTAAAGTTATTCATCTAGAGGGATAAAAATAATTCACCCTTTGACTCTTTTTGTCAAGTACATGATGATGTCTGAAAGACCAAAAAAAAAGTGTTTTAAAAATATCAGTGTTGAAATATGTGGAAGCTTCGTCTTGCCTTTGCAATGCTGGAAAAAGTTCAATTCTGGAGTAAAGTAACTGTCATATAAAGCAACTCTATGAGAAGCCTGTGTATGATCATTAAGGACTGAATAAAAGTCCAAGTGATGATTAATGAAAGTTTGTAGTACTGAACATACGAAATGTTGAAAAGTGCCAAGATTAAGAAATACTTTTTAACTTCAGAAGTTGATTGCACCCTATAAAGCCAGATGTTCCTATGTCAAAGTTTTCCAAATAATCTCTTGATTTGACAGAATAATAAAGTATGAGGAAAGGAGCCTTCTAAACCCACAACTGCTAGCCTATGACACATGTAGTCTTGTCTTTGTGACATAAGTAAATAATGCTGATGAACAGTGTTGTGTCCTGATTGCATGCAGGCCTACTACAAGCTGCTGATTTTCATATAAATGTCAGGGCCTTAGAAGGAGTAATTTTTCATAAATGTGATTCAAATACACACAAAGTGACCTCACACTTACAACTCAATTTCCCTGAGCGGGTCTTGGAAGGAATATAAATACATATTAACTTCACCTGGGCTGCACATGGTGGTTAACGCATAGACCTTTCTACCACACAAGCTGTGGCAAGTTGCACACACAGCTCCTTGATGTAATTGATGAGACCAAGCTCAGGGCAGTCAACAAAGAGCAGAGGCAGATGAGTCTTAATGCCCCACTGAGAAGATACAGGCCCAGCTGGTGCAGGCTGTGCAGTTTAGGCCTCCCACAAAGACACTGATCCTGCTGGCCCAGAAGCTATGATAAGGTGGACACCAATAGCTGTCCTAGGATGTTTTTTCCTGCAAATGTTAAAGCAAACTGTCTCTTTCAAGAATCCCAAATCTGAGGGCCTTGGCTGGAGAGTGGAGGACCCTGGACAAGTATAAAGATGAATGTGATTATCTGAGCATTTCCCATGGAACCCTGCACACTTCTTCCCCTTACTTTAACAACTAATCTAAATAAAACTAAATTGAATACAACTTGTATTCATGGTTTAGTATAGTTTGGGTTTTTAGTAAAGAGGTAGTTTTTTAGTAAAGAGGGCTTCAGGCACGAAAGTCATTCTCTTGCAAAGAGGTGCTTACAGCTTCCTCTATGACCAAACAGAACCAATCAACTGGCTAGTTTGAATATTGGCAACTTTTTTAAGCCACTTAAGAAGCTTGGCACGCCTCTGTGATCCACATTTAAGAATGGACAAACCCCGGGAAAGCTCTCTTGCTTCCGGCTTTCGGACAGGTAACTGAGGAGTCGTGGCGTGGCCCAGCGGGGCCAGGCCGGGCCCTGCTCCGTGCAACCCGGCCGGGTCGGCCATGGCACATCTTGGCAGAAGATCTCAGCCACTTCTGCTCGCTGGACACCTGGCCCAGCCCCCTCAGTGCCGGCCAGTCCCCCCGCAGCCGTGCTTCATGCAAGCAGCCCTGCAGCGCAGCTCGGCCAGGCCAGCCCCCCACCCAGTGCAGCTGAAAATTCATCCGAGACCACTGCCCAGCAAAGATCATGTGACCAACAGCGAGAGGCGAATTCCAGCTGCAGGGCCCAGGTGAGATTAACGCTTTTAGTGCTATAAAATTCCTCCAGAGCAGATGAAGCCTGCAGACATCAATCCTCTCCCAAGTCAAAGGAGAAGGAAAGGTGAAGCCACATGAAGAAAACACCATAAAGACACCAAAGTCAGTGAAGAAGGAAGAGCTGAAACCCTGAGGGAGGAGAAAGAGGAGATGCTGCAAGTCTAGAAGCTGAAATTCTGTTGTAAAGCTATGGTGATGGACTTTGATACATCAGAGTACCCATTGTAATTTCATGAAAGCATGGGGGTGGAGCGTTCAAACTGCAATTGTGAGCAAAAGTACCTGTGCTGAAGTAAGCAAATGTTGAAGTAGCTATGATATTGATGAGAAGCTTGAACAGAGAAAGATGAAAGTGATGAAGACCCTTGCTCCCAGGGGAGGAGGAGGACCTCTGTTTCTGGAGCTGAAGATGCTCCCGGAGATAGGTGAAGAGAACCTTTGTTTCTGAGCAGCTCAACCTTAAAATGGTACCCCAGTAGCTCAAGATTGGACCCTTGAAAACAGTTGTGGGGAAAGCTGTGAATCGAGGGAAGGGACTTTCACATGCAAGCAGAGAACCAACCCGTGCGGCTGTCTCGCTGTGACATTGAAGCCACGAGAGAACTGTTTCTTGTGGAGATGCCTCCATAGCATGAGCAAGAGAGACTCCTCTCCCTAAGTGAACTGAAAAAGATTATTATAGAGGTGGCATACTGACTGAAAAAATCTCTAGGGTTGTTTTTTTACATTGTCAGTGGGAGAAGGGAGAAAGGTGGTGGTAGGAGAGGTGTTCTGCAGGTTTAGTCTGACTTTTTTCTTCTTTCTTTTAGGTCTGTTAATAAACTTCTTTATATTCTTTTAAGTTTTGTGCCTGCTTTGCTTTCTCCTAATTCGTATCTCACAGAAGGAAAATAAGTAAGTAATGGATATTTTGAACCAAACCACTACACTTACCAATACTTCTTTGGGTAACAGTCAAGCTGAATAACTGGGACCATTACCTGTGAGAGGCTTATATAGTTTACCTCTCTTAAAATGTTGCCATATTCAGTTTCTGAACCAGCTGTTTTCTTTTCAATTCTATATAACAAATTGTTATACCTACAAGTATTGCCTGAATAGAGGAAGGAAGCTTGTTCTTGAGCCCTTCTGGTAAATGTTATTAAATGAACCAAACTAAAAACTTAAAAATATTACACTTGCACTACAATTTGATGTTCTGTGATAGTACTTGTTACACACAAAATCTTGTTGGGACGCAAAAGAATAGCCCCATGTCAAAATTATTATGAGTCAAATTAATGCTTTAACAGACTAACAGTCTAAATAGTTACAAGTCTTATACTACCAGTAAATTCTTCAATTAAAGAAATTTTTCTAATATCGATCCCTTTTCTCTAGTGTTAAGTTCAAATTTTCAGTGTCCCTCAGCATCCTGAGGTCAGCACTTCATTCTTTCCCAAATAGAAAGGAAAAAAAATTATTGTGAGTCATTCTGCCCCTCTAGTATGCTCTGGTGAGGCCTCACCCAGAATACTGCATCCAGCTCTGGAGTGCCCAGCACAAGAGGGACATAAGCCTGTTGGAGTACAGAGGGGATCCATGAAAATGATTAGAGGGATGAGGAATGGCTGAGAGAATTGGGACTTCTCAGCCTGGAGAAGGAAAGACTCCCAGGTGACTTAACTGTGGCCTTTCAGTACCGGAGGGGAGCCTACAAAAAAGTTTGAAAGGAACTTTGACAAGGGCATGTAGGACAAGGAAAATGGTGTTAAACTAAAAGAGAGTGGGTTTAGATCAGATATTAGGAAGAAATTTTTTGCTGTAAGGATGGTGAAGCGGTGGACCATGTTGCCAGAAGCTGTGGATACCCCATCCCTGGGAGCGTTCATGGCCAGGCTGGATAGGGTTCCAAGTACCCTGGTCTAGAGGATGGTGTCCCTGCCCAGAGCAGAGGGGTTGGAACTAGATCATCTTTAGGGTCCTTCCAACCCACAACATTCTATAATTCTATGACCAGTATCCTGAGATTATCATGATACATCTCTCCTTCCTCAGTCTTGAATCATACTTGGGCTATCTGATGCTTCTTAAACAGAATCTTTTTTTTTCTCATTGGTTCCCAGCCTTCTCAAGACCCAATTAACACAGAGGCCCAATGTGTGTTGCGCAGCAACTGCTTAGAGTTGTCAAACCTTTGGTATAGATGATAGTCATATAGTCATTTGACCAGTAGACAAAGACAAGATAAAAACAGCTCAGGTCAAGACACTTCAGAAGAGTCCTAAGAGAATCCAGCTGTCAGATCAATATGTGGTGATACAAGGCCTGTGGCCGCTTCCCAGTAATCAGGCAAAAGTCATATTTACTGACTTATCCGTTGCTATCAGTACGGGCAGATTCACACTAAAGAAACTTGGAGGCACTAGAAATAGGGAGCAAAGAGTACTTCTCCATGAAGCTATATCTCATTTAACTTCTTTCCCTAATCCTTAGTGTTTCATGTAACAAGTTAAAATGAAAACCTCATATAGGTATGCAGTAGTCAAACTGGTAAAAGACTCTAATTGTATTTTCTGTACTGCATGAAAGGAAATTGGCATGCAGCTCTGGATGGTGATAAAGTTTAAAATATAAGTCAAATTACTCCCACTCTGCAGCAAAATTAAGAACCCCATGGGTCTTATAAGAAAAAGTACTTTTAGAATCTGAGTTTTCCTGAGTATCTGCCACTGTAGTTACTCATATTCAGATATTAAATCAAAATGCAAATACATCTTAAAAGAGTTGTTCCTTATTAGAATAAAAATTCTAAATGCTGTCATTTTAAGTCTGAGTCAGTTATGCTATTTCATCTTTTAAGAGTGATAATAAGACAGTCCTGAAATGCCTTTAAAGAACAACTCATCAATACAAAGTAAGAGGATAAACATTAAACAGTTCAATTCAAACTACAGGTGATCTTTTTCTGAGACTTCACTTCTTCTTGTTTCTTCCCTTTGAAAATGTATCAAGGTAGATACTGAAATCTGCCAAAAAAGGCTCATTTTACTGCATAATTTAAATATAATTGTAGTCAAGGAATCCACGCAGATTACTCACAGAGCCATTCACCTTACTTTCCACCTTATATGGAAGGTGGGTTAATATTTTGCTCAGTTATATATTGTTCAAGAACTTTCTTCTATATTCCCAACATTGTGCCTCCTTCTAATTCTACTGGATTTATAACATTAGACATTTAATTGTTTTAATTGATTGCATTTATCTGTAGTGATTTTTCCCCCTTCTTCAATATATCTGTAAGATAATAAATTTCTTACTCACTGATTTTATACAACTTTCATTTCGAAGTATTTGACAAATACCAAGAAACTGTACCATCTTTTATATAATAAAAATAATCATTTAAAAAAATTCCAACACATAGACAATATTTTGTTCTCAACCACAAAAATCTAAGAAAAAATCAGAAACTGCCTGGGCTGTAAGGGCACCTTCTTGACCCTGACTAGCCCTGCCTGGGGACTCTGTTATGCCTCTGCCTTGGACCCAGGAACCCCATTCCAGCTCAGCCTAAGACAGCTCCAGTTCTGTTCTTGGTCGTCTTTGTTTGACTGGGCTCCTGGAGGGATCTGGGGCCTGGTTTATCACTTACCACATTGAAGGCTATCAACTGACTTTTAAGTCCCTGGCTGTGACACCTGTGTTCGGCTGCTGGAGGACTGCATACCACAGGTGAGTGAATAGGAAATGTGGCCCCTTGGCTCCCAGTTGTTCCCACCTTGCTCCTGTTAAACCTAGACAGAAATAGACTTCAAATCTCCCAATTAAACTGGTCTAGTCATTAAAACTGCCTTCTATAACAATTGATCTCCTTTAAACAACATTATGAATTTATTGTTGTTCTGTGTACTTGATCATACTTCTCTTTACTGTAGTTGTAACATTCATATCCAAATGTTCTCTGACTGCATTTAGGGAAACCTTTCTAACATTTTTTGTTTGGAGAATTTTTAAGATGTTATGATAAAATTAAATGTGGATATTGTACAACCATCACTTTTACTTCACAGACATGTAAGGAATAAAATGCTTTTAAAACAAAGGACCAAGCCTTTGAAATTATCTGAGTAATAAGGGACAGGACAGTTCACATTTAGCCCTATTAGATAAGAATTAAAAAGAGAGAAGGGAATTGGGCAAGTATTATCAGCATGCATGCACAACACCTCATTTTGAGAGAAATTACTTTTACGCTTTACAAGATTTTAGACTCTAATTCCTAGTTTGATGGTTCCTAATAAAAAAACTCTAAAGTAAACAATTAAGAACACATGATCTGTTTCTATTTATATGACTAGGTGAGATTTAAAAACCTAAATTTTTTCCCCTTGCGGACCTTGTCAAAGGAGGCTCTTGTAACAGAAACTGTGAAACTTGGAGGAATGCACTGGGTTTTAGTAGCAAGGTTTTGGTAGATGGAGTGGCTACAGAGGTGGCTTCTGTGAGAAGCTGCTAGGAGCTTGCCCTGTGTCCAACAGCACATATGCCAGTTGGCTGCAAGATGGATCCACTGCAGGCTGAGGACAAGCCCACCAGTGGCAGTGGTAACACCTCTGGGATAAAGTATTTAGAAGACGGAAAGACTGCTGCACAATCGCAGCTGGAAGAGAGGAGTGAGAATATGTGAGCAAAACAGCTCTGCAGACACCAAGGCACTGAAGAGAGAGCTGGTGCCTTGGGTGTTGGAGAAATTTCTCCTGCAGCTTGTGGTGAAGACAATGGTGAGGGAAGCTGTTCTCAGAAAAGTAGTGTAAAAACACTGAAGATCTCTTCTCTAACCTGACAAAGACATGAAAATACCAGCAGCTGAAGTCAACAATAAAGACATACAAAGTGCATTTTTTCCTCTATTTTTGCAACAATGGTGAGTAACTATCAGAGCAGATTTAAAAAAAAAAAAAAAAAGGAGAAGAAGAGTTGGGTATTTTATCACTTAGGACTTTTAAGAGAGACAGGTTGTTGTTTTTTTGTTTGTTTTTTTATTAAATTAGCACAGAAAAGCAAATGAAATGCACAAGCCTCTTTTACAGGAGGGGGCACTAGATTATCCACTAGTTCTTTCTGGCACTAAATCCTGTATCTATGAAACACATATTGAATTTTAAAAATTAGAAGAGTTACTTTTCTCATCCAAAAACAATGCCTTTGTTACTGACCCCCAAGACTAGTGACTAAAGTTCTCTCTTTTGTTCTTTACTCAGAATCAATGACCTCTTCTGTTCTGTGTATATTCTGTAGATTACTGGCATGGCTAGGCAATCAAGAGCAACACCTCTGAGATATTCAAGTTAGCACCAAGCATCTCATTAAATCTGAGTTCTGAACGTCACACATCTGCTTTACAGTTTGAACCACTGGCGAGCATGCAATGTGGACATCAGATACCGAATGAATGAGCCCCACAGTCCTTCCCCTTTGTGCCACATAGCTAACTTGCTGGAGTTAAAACACTCCTGTGTTTCAAACTGAAAAAACATTCAGACATACTCATGCACTCAAAAGCACGAATGATTGCACTGAGCAAGGTTTCCTATTGTTGCAACTTTACTGCTTCCAATTCTAGACCTAGGCTGGTGTGACACTGAACTCAACCCTGTAAATAAACATGAACTAATGTGTGTGTAAAGAGAGTCTGGGCCAAACTCTACTGACTGACAAGAGATCATGTTGTAAAGGATTCTACAGTTTGCTCACTCAATATATTGATTATTGAGTTTACATATGCTAGGATATCCAGAAAAAGCAAGGACATAGTCTTTCAGTGTGTTTAATATATTTTAGAAAAAGAAATATTACACAAAGAATTTTAAAAAGCAACATTTGTGTCAAATCTTATGGAAAATGAGACCTGGAATTTTTGTTTCTTAATTTGAAGCATAAGTAAGTATAAGTGTAAAAATTATTTATGTCAATTCTTAATACACATGTGTGTAAAATCACAATTAATATAATTTATTTTTTTCTAAAAGTAAATGCTGCTCTCAGAGATGAGAATATGCTTTGGGATACTGCATGGATCTAACTGCTAGCCACCTGCTGTTTCCAGTAAATCAGCCAGTGAGCAAGCCATGACACAGCATTTTCACCTCTCCATGATTTGACACCATGTGTCCGAAATGAATATTTTTTATTTAACTTTTCCAAAAAAGACATCATACTCTCCATTAACAGAGGCTGTACCGAAGATTTAAAGAGCAATAAATGTCTAAAACTATGATACAACAAGAAATTATGAAATAAAAAGAATGTGTAAGATTCTCCACAATACTATAAAATCCCATAGTCTACTTTTAATTGTGGATAATTAATATTATTAAAAAACAAAAGGTGATTGATAATTCAAAATACTTCAAATTGATTTTGGTATATCAATCTGGGTTACTTGAAAAACACCTTGGATTCAAAAGTCTTCAATTTAAAGCTGAAAGAGACAAAAAACATTTTAAATAAATGTTTGTGCCTTAGAATGTAAAAGCAATCTTTTCCTTGTCATATAAGCAAATGTAATTTGTTCTTAATCTTCATGCCTTTGCCTCTCCCTCTGCCACCAAAAATGAAAAAAGTAGACCTGCTTAATAATGCTGGCTTTTATATGCAACAGAAAATATTTATTATCATATTTATTTTTAGTAAAATTAATGGAATTACTTAATATATTGACTAACAATATGAAAGCTCTGCTAGAGAACAAAGTTTAGAAAATATACCAATATTCTGTGGTTTTAGGATAAAATATCTTATACTCAAGGAAATTCTGGTGCTCTAGTTGAACAGCTAGCTCCTTATGCAGATTTCCCAGACTGGAGCAGATTTTAAGTAAGCGTTCCTTGGAATAATGATTTTTATTTACTTTACCATATAAATAAAGTACTACTGCAAAAACTGAAGTTGCCAAAAGAAACCTTTGTTCATGACATTTGACTGGAAAGTGATATATTCTAAATTATGCAGTAAAAAGACAAAAATATCAGTTTTAAAATACCTTGTATCAGAATCTATTATCTATTAAATTCTTATATGATGCTTTTACTGATTAGTGGTAATGAGATAATGTTATCTGAGCACTCTGAATGACTTTCCTGAAAAATCTCAGTTGAAAAGTTTGCAAATACTCAGATCTAGTAACTGATAAAATGTAATAGGTCACTAATTCACATGCTACACATTAAGACTGACCTTTAAAATATTAACTTATAAGAATCTAATTATTAGAAAGATAACCAGACATGGGCAGGTGAAAGCAAGCTTAGGCTCCACAGCTGTGCCAGTATACTTTAGTCCCAACCCTTAATACCCATCCTAGCATGACACACTGAACAAATGTTGGGCCTACTGAGCTACAGTGCCAGCTGATGATTTAAGATGGTTTCAAATGGTTTTTTGATTTATTTTATCAAGACATACTAGGAAATACCTGATTAGGAAACACGAAAAGACTTGTGTTAACTGTTAATGCAGTTTTAAAGGCTATATAAATATAAAATATCATTTACATTTGTAAATGAACATCAATGCACATTTTTTTCAGCTCATTAAGAATTCAACCCTTTCCAGCATCTTTATTAACCCTATCTGCAACTTACAAAGGTTGTGTGCCTGCATAAATGCAGGGCATATACTATAACAACAACTTACTTTTGCAAACATAAAAGCATGTGCACACAAGGACACATTGTTCAATAATTTTTCTTATGAATATTTATTTGTTTTGTGTTTTCTTGATGTATTTAATCAGAATTAGTCCTCTGACTGGGTACTTATTCCTTATTTGATTTTACTCCTATGCCTTATTTAGTCTACAGCTTTTTATACTTCTCTGAAGTAAATTTCACATGTTCAAGTTAATTTTGATTTATCAGCATTATTTTGAAGTATATTGCTGTCCTTTAAAAAGCCTGTAACCCTCCACAGTCCAGTTCCATTAATGATATTTGTGCATAATTCTTCTTCCACTATCCAAGATATTGAAAAAATATTTATCATTACTGGGCCCAGACCTAATCCATTTTAGATGCAACACAACCTGACTTAGAGTAACCAGTAACTATTCTTTGTGTGCCTTTTCCCAATTAAGTACACCACATATTTAGAGGCAACAACAAGTCTTTTTTCTGCTAGTTTGTAATAAAAAAAATGGGTTACTAAAAGAATTATATTTTTTCATTGAATAATTTGTCATCATTTAGTCCATTATTTTTCCAGGGTTCAGAGCTAACTGTCTCTATTACAACTTCCTAGGTGTCCCTGTCCTTTGCTCTCTGTTATTTTCTTTTCAGTGAGGAACCAATTTTTCTTGTTTTCTCTTTACTTGTAATGCAGTTACAAGGTGTCTCCATCATTTTCTTTTATATCCTTTGGTAATTGTAATTCAGCAACTGTGATAGCCTTTCTTACTGTATTCTCAAGGCTTCTTAGTATTTAAGCTTTTATTCATTAGTCATGTGGTTCTTTTCTCACCTTTTGAAAAATTTCTTTCTGCTCTGTGTATCTTTATGACTGCACCAGGAGTTTTAAAGGTCTCTTATTATGATTTATATCTTTCTTTGGAAATAGGATAGCCTGTTATTATGTACTTGATACATTCACTTCCACTTAGAGCCAGATCTCCTGTGGATTATGTTAACCCCTTCTCTTTTGAAGTTGTTTTGGTAGGTCTTGTAATGTCTGATGTCCTTTTCCTTAGTATTGATGTCTATTTACCCATAAACAATAATAAAATTCCCTTGAAATTGCCTTAATCCTGCATATTTTTAGACAAATACTATTTTTTGCATAAAAAAGAAACAAAAATCTTATTTCTAAAAACTTAAGTGTACCTATAAAATGCCATTCTGCTCTTTCAATTGATTTCCAGATAAATTAAATCCTTCTTTTTATGAAATAGTCTTTTATATGTATCTATTTTCCAATCTTTCAGAATGCAAAGAACACCTGGCTCTTCTACTTAAACATTCATTGGTGGCAGAACTAGTCTTTTCCTTTTCTTTTCAATTCAGATATATATTAAAATATAATACCAAAGATATGTTGTATCATTTTTATTTTTGCTTATCTCAATGCCAACAAATATATATACCTGTTTAAATAGTACCTTCCTTTCTGTCTATTTGATTTAGTATCAAAAACCCCTCTATTATTTAGCTGGCTGAACGTTATTCTCCCCAGCTGCATCCTACTCTGAACTCTGATTCAGGTTTAGTTGCAGACTTCAGTTCACAGTGTTTGTTCCTAGATCTTTTTTTTAATGGAAAACACATATGTACATTCTCTTGAATGACCCAGTTGGTTGTATCAAATGGTTTTCAATCTGAGGACCACAACAAATACTTCTGCCATGAATTCTAAGCCGCTAAAGTTTAAATCTATGTCCCATGTTTCCAGGTGAAGCCAAAGGAAAATCAGAGGCCAGTAATACAGGATATGTTGCAAAGTAATCTGGACTCCGCTGTGTAAACTGAACTAGGCTATTGAAACTACGAGGTTCATCTTTTACCCTTTTCCTGCATCAGTAGCAAGCTTTGCAGAAACTGAGGAAAAGTTATATTAAATAGATCAGGCTTTTATTTAATTCAATTTGCATCACTTTTAAACAGCAATGCATACTTGAAATTGCAACACAATGTGCTGCTCTAGTTCACAGTTTTGGGACCATGTGTCCAAAATCACCAAAACCAAATGGCAACATTTCTGTAACACTCCAGTTTATGCCTATATATGTCTGGTGCACAGACTACAGTAATAAAAATTATTTCCAGCACATCTAGCGAAGCTATAGCTTCATTGTTAGTGAAATTTTCAGTATAAATTTAGCTTTCATCTACCTATTTTAAATCCATTAACAATTGGTGGAAGGTCTTGCTAGTAGATTCATTTGTAATTCAAAGCTAAATGAAAAAATAATACTCTCAGGACTGTTAGCCTTTGCTTCTGTCATAATCATCTCTCATTTCTCTCCCACAGGAGCTGAACTCTGCTTTAAATTGCATTCAACACTGTAGCACTTCCTTAATTCCACCTTATTACACAAATCCCCTTTTATAATTAACTCTCTGGAAAACATGCTCCTCAAAAATAACCAAAACACAAACAAGCAAAGATGCATGCATCTTGGGATTGAATCTCAGATTCTACAGGTTATACAGGATTGGAAAGTTTTGTTAAAAAGTTGGAAATTTCAGTTCAGAATTGGTTTTATTATTTTTCTTGAAAGACATAGTGTCAATTACTAAACAGAAAATAAACCTTATTCAAACAGTCCTTCACCTTACACTTAACTTCCTTTAGGACATTCAGGACAGCCCATTCTTGCTCAGAAAATAGAGATGATGGTTAAAGTTTGTCCTCTGACATAATAAATAATGGGGAGAAGAATTTCTGCAGCAGTGCAATATATCCACATGAAAGATGTCAAAACCCGTGTTATACGCTTCAGGAAGAAAGAGTATGTACTGCGCAGTAGGTAATTTTTCTGCAGTTTCAAAGACACAAGTCTGGATATCAAAAAGGCTGATGGAGAGATGTGAAGCTGCCACCAACTTACTTGTGGACTCTTACATAAATATCCAAAAAGTCTACTTAGCAAAGAAAGAGGAATGGAGTTCACTTAATCAAGATGTATCTTCATAATAAGCTTTTTAGTACAGGATAGAAAAGTAATTGGCTACAAAAAAGCCTCACAAAACAACCAAATAAAACTGCCATTAAAAGTATGGTTTACGTATTATCATTCATTGTGATTAAACATTAGAAAATGTCAGGTGAAATCACCTAATCATAGAATCATCAAGGTTGGAAGAGAACTTTAAGATGATCAAGTCCAACCATCAACCCAGCACTACCACTCTAATCCCCAAACCACGAAATAATATCACCCAGTGCCAGATCCAGACACCTCTTAAACAGCGACAGGGATGGTGGTTCCACCACCTCCCTGGGCAATCTATTCCAAAGCATGACCACCCTAACAGTGAAATTTTGCATGATCTACTATATGCAGCACAAATAAACATACAGTAAATGTACATAACTAGTTTATTTTCATTTCTTATTGACCGTTGTGGGTTGTCACTGGTCACCTGCAAACTGGATGGTACATAATAATAAAAAATTGTTCTGACACTAGTTTGACATTGTGTTGGTCCTTAATATAATGGAACTGCATTAGCATGTTCAAAGGATGTTTAATTGTTTGTTTTAGTCACTGATTCATTTCACAAGTGAATTTGCACCCTAAATATCCTAATGTGATATTCACAGGCAAAACAGATGGACAATCACAAAAAGAAGCATGAGCTTGTGAAGTTCTGATTAGCTTGTAGGGCCCATATAAATAATATTTTATCTTGTCAGAATTTATTAATAAATGCAAAGGATTTCATTCATGTATTCAAAATATTATACTTTTTGCTGTTTTAGCCTGAGACATAAAAGATGGAATTATGAATGCACATATTTTTCCCAATGTACAAAACAAACTAAAATTTTAAATTTAGAATCTAGAAATGAGAGTGATTTGGGATTATCTCTTCAGGGATCACTGTTCTCCCACAACATGCCACTTACTTTGCTGAATGAAGTAAACATGGCAAGGACTCAGAACATATGAAAAGAAAATGTGAAGTTTTAATTACTCTAGGATGACAAATGAAGCAATTGTATGTTTTCTGGTTTAGTTATTCTTTGGGGTTTGGGTTGGTTGTGGTGTTTTTTCCTTGCCTTGTCTTGAGCTTTATGCTATTCTAATACACTTTCCCCCACCATACAGCTCAGGCAGCATAAAACTCACTTGTAAGTTCAGTCACTGATGTTTCAGTCAGGACAAGAGTAATCAGTCTCCTTCACTACTCCAACAATTGCCATCCTGAGACTATAGCAAATGACCACATCAAAACAATGCAGTATTCTGCTGGAGTAAGCACACTGAAAGTGCTCCCTGTTAAATCATCAAGCCATCTTCCTACTTCTATTTTTTTCCCCGAAACTGCTGTAAGAGACTTCTGGTTTTCTTTGTTACTTTTGTTACTTTTTATTACACTTTTTAAGTATTCATTAGAAAATCCCCCAGGTCTACACTATTATTTACCTGGTTTCTTCAAAGCAGAGTTACAAATAAGCCACACTGGAAGCACTCTGGGTTGTTTCATCAAAGGAGGATTAAAGAGACCCATGGAAGCACAAAAACAGTAGTCAGTAAATCTTTGTCTAAGAGGGATGGTGGGAAAACCAGAGTACAGTTCTTGCATATCAAGATTCAAGAGAACTGTTTTTCAATTTGTTTCGGAATGTTGATAAGACTATGTGAAATAATATAATCCTATCTCTGTAGAGAATATACATAAAAAGCCCATCCAGTGTATAACTGCTTATTTGATAACTGCTGGTGAATATCCGTTTGACTTCAGATGAGAATAACTTTATGCATATTAAGAAGTACTATCA
Organism: Corvus moneduloides; assembly: GCF_009650955.1. Taxonomy (NCBI): domain Eukaryota; kingdom Metazoa; phylum Chordata; class Aves; order Passeriformes; family Corvidae; genus Corvus; species Corvus moneduloides. The sequence continues at coordinate 149,602,583 of NC_045476.1, forward strand.
GAATAATGAAAACATGCAACTTCAGAAAAGGCTTACAAATGTTTCCTTTTGCAATACTCCTGAGCATAGGAAAAGTAAGAAATTAAGAGCAGCTTCAGAAAGGTTTCCTCAAAAGTAGTTCATTTAACCACCTTTTGCTACAGCAACAATGAAATGCTGTCTTCCTGACATTGACTACACCAATCAAAATAAAATATTTCATACCATCATAAGAATGCATTAAATTAAGGATACAGCATAAAAAATATAAAGGAAATCAAATAACTCTGTGAAGCCTCTGCACATACTGTAAGAAGGGAAAAAAAGTAGATCTTTGCATGGGTACTGTTATTCAACATACAAGTACCTGAGAAGGCAACAGATCAGGCTTTATTTTGACAATAAAGTTGTTCTATTCCTTGAAGAAACAATATGCCACTCCCTATGTACCTTGCTGTTCTCTTCAACTCTTGTGTTTCCTGCTCACTAAGAGGGAAAAAAAAGCTTGGTTTTCACTTGTATCACTTCCTGGTGCAGTTCCTTTGTGACTGGGTAAATGCCTGAGCCAACACAAGATAGGGAATGAGTCAAAAATAGAAGTGGGAACATATTTTTTTTCAGAAGCAGCATCACAATGGTCATATAAAGTGTTCATTTGTACCACAATGAGCCAAGGGGATTTTGTGCCTGCATCTGACTCCCTGCCTGATGCAAGTATACACTGGAGTTTAACAGATAGTTTTCTCACTGAGGCTTAAATCCATTACATAGTTATAAATCACACGTGCCAGATAAGCTTTAGCATTTAGTATTCTAGAGAAAGACAGGACGAATCATATCTCTGGTCATGTACATATCCCTGGAAGATGAATGGGACAACTGGAGCCTGAGGAAGGAAAATCTTCAACTCATGAGCTAGGATTGGCTGTATCAGCCAACCTGCTCAGGAGAAAGGTCATACCACTGCTTATCCATAAAGAAGAGAGCTCAGGAGACGTTTGTACCTCAAACAGATATTTGGTAATAATAAATTCTTGTGTGTTGATTCTGACTGAAAGCAATGATTTCTAAATGAGGAAAAAATGAAAAATCTTTTCCTCCCATGAGGACAGTCAGGAAATTAAGAAAGTTGTCCACATAGGTTGTCAAGACTCCATCTTTGGAGGTTCTTAAGACAGTCTGGATAAAGGCCTGAGCAACCTTGCCTCACCTGAGAGCTGAGTCTGCTTTCACTAGTAGACTGGACTAGTCAGATTCTGAGCTCCCTTCCATGCTGAACTATCCTGCTTATAAGCTTTCGTCATTCTGTCTTGTGTTTCCTTGCAACCTGGTTATGTGGACGCATACATAACATACTGAATTCTGGGATTAAACTCTGGATTTACACCGTAGGTTGATTTGTATTTCCATGGATATGACAATTTCTTAAAGTCAGATTCTCCTTTTACTAAGCACTGAATCTAAATGCCACAAAGTTACTCTTATTAGAAGCATAGACTTCAAGGTCTACTGTTAAATGACAGATTTTCATCATGTAACTCATGTTTATATGTGTCTATTTTGCCTGCAAAGTTTGAGACACATTTGTCACTGCACTTTGAACTACAACATGAAAAATGACTGCAGAAAACCCCATCAAAACAGGGTACTCACTACGGAAGGGCCTTCTATTTTTTCAGAAACATACAAGAACAAATAGTACAAAATAACAGAAAAGCCTCTGCCTTTACTGTTAAACATATGATTTGATATCTGATTCCTCTCTTAGATTCAAATCCTTCTCATTTTTCAGTAAGAATTTTGAGAGTACCAGATGTAAAGCCAGTTTCAAAGTCCTTTTCAGATAACGATTGCCAGATAGAATCATGCAATAGAATGATGAGAAACATGCTGTTAACCTCCACAGTCACAGTAACAAATTCCCCATCTAACACTATCATTGTGCCTGAACCCTACACATTACAGAATGCCTTGTGCTTCTTGGAGGATTCCATTCCTCATCAAAATGCCACAGGTGAAATGCTGAATCACCAAGCAAAAAGTTAAACCCTAGAAGCAAACAGTAAAGGACAGAAATGCCTGGTTTCTATGGAAAGCTTTTGTTTCCAAGAAAGCAAAGAACTTCCTTTTTGTTCTCAGTCCTTCAAAAAAAGATAAAAATGATAACACTCAATGGATGGATTATCAAAGGCTCAAACCAGATAATATTTTTAGCATTGGTATTCCTCCTATTCCTGATTTTCTGCTCTCCCTGTTCCACAGTGAAGCATTATCTCTGTTACTTTCTGTTTCCTGTTTCAGAAGGAGAGAAGGATTTAGGCCCTCCAAAACTTGGCTGCTTTTTGCAGTGATTTTTTTTTCCCCAACTAAATCCAGCAAAAAATAATTCTATCCACTATCAATAAACAAATACTTTGCTAATTACAAGAGGTTTTTATGACTGCATTTTGTTTGCTATATTAATGGAATAATTTTTTCTACCTATTTGGCTACAACAACAACATTCTTCTGAAAGCATTTTTTCGATGATAAGCAGTATCAATTTTGCTACTATTCTTTAAATTCAGCTGTTATCAGATTACAAACTTTCTCATCTGGGGCTTTTAACATCCTTAATAAAATCATATTACTCATAACCATTACATTCCTGAGTCCTTCCTCTGAGCATTAAACACAGATTTAAAAAATTTGTATTAGTGAGAAAACAGAAATAATATCTAAAGCAGTGTCAACAGTCTTCATTATTAAAAAAGAGATTGCTACTCTTCTCGATTTCTAATTTGAAGTAATTTTTCAAGAAAATAAATGCTGAGCCGGAGGTGGGATTTTTTTCCTCCTGTTTTAATCTCTTCTTATGAGAACCTCTGCTTCTTGCTTTGTCTGTTTTGCTTTTTTTCCTTCAACATATTATTATTTTCATTGGTATTTGTACTATTGAGGTGTGATTTTCTACCCCTGTGCTGCCACATTTATGTCAGGCAGAGGTTTTCCTCTGTAGCCTTAGATATGAGCATTATTTAACCAAGTACATTGACTGAAAATAAATCTAACTTATTCAGACACTGGATAAATAAAATAACCACCTTGTTAAAAAAGATCTGATTGAGAACCTGTTTTATTAATGCATGTATCTGTTTTAGGTTTAATTGTTGTAACAGTAAATTTAATTTTTAAATGCCTCCTAAAAGCTACTTTCTGTTGTAACCAAACTGGCAATAAAAGTTACCATGTAGATATTTAACATGGATAACTTCATTTTCCTCACAAAAAAACCCCACCCCAAATAATAGCCTTTTTCATAATAGATAATGTCTGCCTGTTCAACCTCACTTTGCTTTTAATTACCACTAGTTAGTTTACTCTTCTCTAATATTTCTTCTTAATATTTCTTCTCTAATATTTCTTTCTGTTTATCATTTTGTTCTTTCATGGCACTAGTAAAATGAGACTAAGAGTCACGAAATGCTAATTAACAACAAATAGCTAAATAATGTTTGTTTGGTCAAAGGTTGGACTCCTGCTCCAGCGTGTGGCCTTCCAGGCTGCAGGCGGATCTCTGTTCCGCCATGAACCAATACGGGGACAGCTGCCTCACCACGGGCTGCAGCAAGGACTGAGGTAGAATCCTTGCTGTGGTGTCTGAAGTACATCTTCCCCCTCCTGATTCACAGACCCTGGTCTGGAGAGTTGTATCACTCACTCCTCTTTCCAGATGCAACTGCAGTGCATTGGGTAGCTCTTTTACCCTTTCTTAAGCACATCACCCCAGCGGTGCTACCTCCATGGCTGATGGGCCAGCCTTGGCCAGCAGTGGGTCCATGTTGGAGCTGGCTGGCATTGCCTCTGCTGAACATGGGGGAAGCTTCCAGCAGCTTCTCACAGAAGCCACTCCTGTAGCCCCCTGTTACAAAAACCTTGCCACACAAACCTAATTTTGTTCCCTGGTCAAATAGGCCCAAAGAGATAAAAAGTAATTAGTTACTTGGAATAAATTCTGATTTGGAAACCCAAAGAAGGACCCACATTTTTGAGTTCTTTTCCTTTCTCATCTGTACTATCTGTAAGGAAGTCTTTAGCTAACAGGCTATCTTGAAAAAGATCATTATAAAGATCAAAAGTTTTAAATATCTCAGATAAAACCTCTTGAAAATGGATGGAGTTCTGCCCATCTTAGTTAAGTGAAAGACTTTTTCCAAAAATTCTAATTTCATTCTTCACAGAATATTTAAAATTAATTCAAAAGGAGTATTTTTATTGGGGAAAGAATGCACAAAATCACAGTTGCAAAGGAGAAATTAGTTTTGTTAGCCATTGTTCTCTAACAGCTTTCTATTTTAATGCAATTAAGATGATGCACAAAATATGCAGTATCAAAAAATGAAATATTTAAATATATTTCAGAAGAGAAATAAATTGCCTATGGTTTCAACATCATACATTTCATTCAGTGTATATCACTGTACATTTTATCTAGATTTATATATGAAAAAAATTTGGCTAAAATCACAGACATATGGTCTAGACAATTCCTCAGTTTATTACAGAAAATTCTACATTTCCCTTACATTTTAGGAAAATATATTAGGAATTACTTTTAAATATCCAGGAATATAGTAACAGTAAGAGAGAATTTAGGTGAATTATTTTATTTTAAAAGAAGTAATTGCATCATGTTTCAAATTTGGTTTTGATAGCAGAGTTCTTAGGTGCCCTACTACTTTGTATGACCATGACAGTGGTAGGTCAAGTATTAGAACACTACACAAAGGTTTTCTCAGAAGTGCACTCTTATCCAGAGAGAACAGAGTGGAACATTTCACTAGATCTTATTTACTTTCAGCTTTTTGTTTTGTCAAAAAAAAAAAAAAAAGAGAAAATAATTTCCTCAAACTAATAATTTTCCTTCATTTTTACTTCCAAAATGTAAACAATCCTATAATTCAACTCAACCTGGCAAACATTAGAATAAACAACAAAACAAGAACCTTGAATGTCATCTACACAATTTTTCACCACTATTTAAATGAAAATGGCCTATCAAGATTTTCTTAAGAGAAAAGACTGTCGTATCTGAAATATTATAGTAACTGACTGGAAAACTGCAGAAAGTTAGCACTTCATAAAGAATTCCAAGTCTTGTCTCATGGATAATCCCAGCCTATCTACTTGATGCATAATCTGGCTCTCAATTTCACTTAGAAACAAAAAGTAGGGATATTTTGTTACACAGCAGATGTGCAGAAGAAAAGTTTGCGGGGTTTTTTTTAAATCATTAGGTGCAATAGTCATATAAAGCACCAAATGTTCTAAGAAATTATATTATAATAATACTTATTACCCAGATCAATCAATAAGTTTTTAGTAATTTTTAAAATTATGTAATTTTTTTTTTCCAAAATGAAAAGATGAAGAACCTGGGTTTAGTTTTGGATTAGCAATAGTCTAAGGGCATATACAGTATCACCACTCTAAATCTAATTAACAAATTGTTGTTAATTAAGCTTTCCAAATCCATTTTTCCCAACATATGGGGGATACTTTTCCATAATTGAACACATCAGTATAATTTAGGGAATATAAATGACAAGCTATAAAAAGAATATGCTCTCAGTCTGCTTCTCTACATGAACAATTATTAAATTAGCATTGTAAATTTTTATGTTTTGTAAACAGATAATGGGAATTTCCATATATAAAGTAATCTTAGTATATCATTTGAATACGGCCAAAGCCTTTTGTAGAACAAAAAATGAAATAATTGTTTCAAGCTCATGAATGAATAATGAAAAGTCAAATGCACATTCAGCTATTCAAGTGATTCACAATGTCTGTATGTCCTTGGTGTTACCTCACTAATTATTATAAATTATTATTTAAAATTTATTTTAGCTGACAGCTAGTTCAAAAGATTTCAGTTTAAGAGCCTGAAAAAACCCAATGGCAATCAATTAATATTCTAATACAGGTAATTAACTATGTAGGTGGCAGTATGAATTAACTCAAATTATAAAACACTATTTGCTAAAGCTTAGACTTAAAGACTTTTATTACACCCTGAAGCAGTAAAAATATATTACTTATAAGCAACACTTACAGAAACCAAGACTGATGCTTTTAAAACAATATAATTATCCAATTTTGGATCTTTCCTCATTATAAAATCAAGAGCATTTTATTTGGTCTATGTTATGTTTGGAGGAGTTTTATGCTGATATGAAGAAAAGAAGACTCTACTGACTTCAATGTGTCTAGCCAACTTGTATCACCTGTTGTTCACATGCCTCTGTCTGTCTTACAGAACCTCCATAAAGCTTTATGAGCCAGTTAAGAGATCAAGATTTTACTGGAGACCATAACTGTGATTTATGAATTTGTATACAACTTATTTTCTGTGAATCAACAGCATATTTAAACCAATAAAACAAACACAAGGATTTGTCATATTGACATGTTTCTTGAGTAGTGTGATGCTGTGTTGCCATAAAACTACCAGACTGGAAAGCCACAGAATGTGTAATTTATTTTTCCTATTTAACTGAATTTGATCTTGAAAGAGGTTATTTACTATTTTATTTCTTGTAGTTGTTTTACAACATCTACATAATGCATCTACACTCAGATCAAGAATTGCAGAAGTCAGACTAGCAAAAATATTGTTACTACTGCTAAGTCAACAAAAAACCAAACAGTCATAAACTCTTCTTAAAGGTGCTATATTTGGAGTAAAACCAGAGCCAAATAGTATTGTGACTACTCAGCTCAGGGTGTTTTATCTCACAGATCAAGATGGAAATTTCTAGGTAAGTGTATCACAGCACATTATTTAGAGACCATGCATACAGTTCTCTGTACAGAAAATCCTCCACAGACAATCTGTGACCAACAGGTGGGGCCAATGCTAATTCCCCCTAGCTCTGTGCTGAATGGCCTCCATGCCATTCATTTTCTGACATCATTAAACTCTCTGAAAGCTTCACCAGTCCTTACTAGTACAACAGTCCATTCCATTCTGTTTCTAAATATATACATTTTTAATACAGTAGTGGTTAAATGGTAAGGCACACAGACAATGAGGCAAATGAGTCTACAGTGCCCTTCATCTTGATGCTACATGTTTGGAATATTTTAAAAACCATTTTACAGCTGCAATTGGAATATCAACATTATGTCATAGTCACAATTATTATTGTGAGGGGTGTTTTTCTGCAAGACTATATATTCACAAAAAGAAAAGTAACAAAAAGTTGTAATTTCACTTTTCATCATTTTTTTCTGTTTTATCACTTTAGAATTTTGATATTTGACTTACCCTATTGTAGGTGGTTCAGAACCTTCTATTTCCAAATAATCATATTTTTCTTCCATTTGGAAATCTGTAAAGATGAGTGAGATAGTATCACCAGGCTCTGCCACAATTGTCCATGTGCAGTCTGCATTATTATGATATTCATTAGGAAAGTTAGGGCTTGAGATGATTCCACTTGATCCTCTCATAGTTCCTCCACAAGCATCTTCAGCTGTCAAAAAAACCAAACAAATTAAAATCACCCCTTAAAAAATGTACGCTTTCTTGCTGAGAATAGAAATTTATGACTGTTTAGGTGAACAATTGCTTAAGACTTTTTAACATGTTTGACTTGGAATGCTGCTCCAAAATTAAGGTGTTAAAAGAATAATTGCTTCAAATTTCAGTTATTTAAAGATTATTATACTTGTGCCAGCACATATTTTTATAATCTACTGTTTATTAATAATTATATAAATGGATTAGCATTGTTTCCCTCACTTTACAATAGCATGCAAAAATGACACTATTTCCTCTTTTGCTTTAACCAAAAATGTTTTCATAAATCAAGTTGAGTTCAATCCCTATCATATACAGTCTGACACATAATGTGCAGCAGTCACATTATACTGAGAAAAGAAGCATGAGAATCTTACCCATTATATGCCAATTGTATTATTTTATTTTAGTAAGCATCTAGTGATTAGCTTTATTCTTGAAAAATCATTTTCTCATTTGCAAGCAGCTGATCAGTTTTCAAACCAAAGCCATTCATGAGTGATTTCTTAATGTCAGATGCAAGATGCTATCACAATTAAGATTAATAAGTTTTCATAGATCAAATATTTACAATTTTACCATAGGATTACATTTTTCATGTCATATGAATAACTGTGAAATTATTTGAGCAATTATCACAATGATTTTTTTTTTTTATGGTAACTCTGAAACCAAAAATACTCTATTTTTTAGCATGTGATCTTATGCTGGATAAACCAGGCAAACATTAGATATTCACAAAATCAGTTCTAAAAGAACTTATTCTATGATGAAAAAATTCTAAAATGGCTGATGTTATGGATCTTCTTTATTAATAGTGTATATATGCCGAATAACTCTAAAATTATTTTTGAGGATCTTATATTAAAATTATTTCTGTGAGTTAATAAAATTGATTGGAAATCTAGTGCTTTTTTTTCAAAAATAGAAATACCTTTCAAATAACTTGAATGGAAATACCTTATTGTATTACTTATTCAGTTTATTATCCAAATGTTTGAAGCATATTTGAAAAGCAATTCTTGTTTCTGCTCAGTTAGAGTGCTAACATGAATAAAACTTGCCCCAGAGTCTGAAAACCCAGTCAATACTGATGAAAAATTAATGATAAGGATGGGAAAAAAAACCCTTTAAGGAGTATAGGATCACAGAACAAAAAGTTTAAAGAATTCTGACACACATATTGGCTCACTTTTAACAGAAAAAAAAAAAAAATCATGACTATAGGAAGCCACCTAATTTCAGCAGTTTAGGAATGTAAAATTATCTCTTAAAAATTCTGCTAAATTATGCCATGCCAGATTAAAAAAAAAACCAAACAAAAAACATATCTTAAATTTAATCTCACTCATTAGCCAGAGCACTTTGAATCCAATGAATACAATAAAACTTAGAAATCTCATCACATCACAAGTTCTGGTCCTTTATTGTGAAAGGAATTAAAAAAAAAAAAGTTTCCATGCATTAAGGACATTCAGAAAAATAATTTTAAATTGCTAGTTTACAGTAGCAAATTGTCCTACTGCATTGCAGAATTCATGCTTTTCTTTTCACAAATGAATTACGGAGAAACATATCTTAGTTCCTAGAAACAAAATAAACCATTTACTAAAAATGTTGCTATAGTCTACCAAAACTTAAAAAATACTAGTGCAGCACTGTTTAAAAACACAAACAATGTCAATGAGTGTGCCCTTTATTCTGAGTCACAGCTGCTTAGAGATTTTTGCCAAAGTGTGATTTTGCTACCATCAACAAAATGGACCAAACAAATCCTCATGGCTTTTATTCTGATTCATGTAGCAAATTTGCTACAAATACAATTAATATTATCTACATTTAAGTGTTGCAAGTATAACCAAAAGCATGCTGGATATCATCTTAGTGTATTGCATTAGAAGCAACGAGCATTAGAACAATAAATAACAGAATTACACTACTGTGTTCTTATTTTCCTCCACCTACAATATAATCTGCTTGGTTCAAGTCTTGCAATCAGATCCCCATAGGTAAAAGCTCACATCTGGGAGAAGACTGAAAAACATTATGCCCATGCAAATGTTTGATGCCTTAAGTTGAGAAGACAGAGTAAAAAAAGATTTGATCTTCAAGTAAATTGACAAACACTGTTGATAGGACTTCTACCACTAACTTCATAGTGCACAAGACCCTGACAAATAAAAGAAAATGTAGTAGTTGTATCTTGTGCAACCTGATTTTAGCACCTGTATTTCTATCATAATTGGAGCAGCATAATTTCTTCGATGTCAGCTATGAAATGTTGAAAATAGAATAACTGGTGTGGAAACATTTAGGAAGAGTAACAGTGGCTGATTTTCATCAACGCGCAACAAGCCCAATAAGGACATGTGAACAAGGAAGAAAGAGAGGAGAGAAAACTTTGCTGTGATTTTCGTATAGATCCACAGTAATCTCTTGCCCTGCCTTTCTGTAACTTTCTGAATTACCTCCAACAAACCACCAAGGTAGGAGTCCTCAAAGACTTTTAAGTGCCTAACCCCCTTTCCCCATAGGAAAAGGCAAGCCCATTCATGGGACTGTCTTTGCTCAAGGACCACGATATACTTGGTGGCTAAAGTGGTAGGATGGGGAAACCCAATGTGTGCCTCAAGGACATTTAACCTTGGGGGAAAAATAATTTGTGGTGTAAGTTTAATGTTGCAGGGAGCAAAATAGCAGGAATGACATGAAACAATGAAGAGTGAATTTTGGGAAGAGCAAGGACAGTATGGCAGTGACCTGGGTCTGGCCAGTGTTGGTGCCCAGTGATCGAGTGTGCTGCTTCTCCCGTCCTAAGCACCCATCCTGACGAATGGATCCAAAATCATGGTCTATTTTTGAACATCTGGAGGGGTGGATGAAGTCCATGAAACAGTAAAATGATATCTGTTTGTGAAAGCATGGGACATAGTAGTTAATGAGAATATATTTATCGGTTTGTTGGTTATCAAGAGGGTTTAAGGAAGCAGTTTCTGTTGTATGTGTATGTGCTGCATCACTGCAATCAAAATGCGGTAGCTAAACAGTGGTTAAGCACCTAAATGCCTTGAAAGAATTGGGTGCATCCCCATCCTTTTAGTTTCCAGTTATCAAATATGAAAAAAAAAAACATTCACAGGAATTGTAAGAAGACAATGCTTCAGTTAAGACTTGATAGAATCTGACATTGTTCAATTACAAATACATAGCTAATACTGATATTTTTTTAAAACCTACTTTTAAAAGTCATACTCCATACTTTCAAATTAAATTGATTTGGTCATCTACTGGGAAATTTTATCCAATAACAATCTTGCAAATGTGATATGAAGGCATAAATGCAAAAAATACACTTACTGCCAAGATGTCATTTTCCTAACATATTTCTCTGATCTTAACCATATGCTGAAAGGGGAAGACTTTTCAAAGCGATATGCAAGAGGGGACTTGGCATAAAAAAGCTTTTCAAGGTATTATGAATTCAAATTAAGATCTCTGTTTGAATATGCATAAGGGCTCTTGTGCAGAGGGAGTATCACTGATATTATGATGAGTGATGATTATGAAAGTAATGTTTGGGGGTTTGTTTTTTTTTTCTTTTTGTGGGTATAGATTGTTTCTATTTATGTTCAGAGATACAGGCAGCTTTTCTCTCTCTCTTTTTTTTTCCTTTTACAATCTTATGACTAAATACCCATTAAAAAAAATAATGTGAAATGTGTACATGTGTACAATCTGGTGAAATCTGATTTCACAACATTTTATCTTTTATTTTCTTCCTGGTTTGCTGTTCACTGTTCATTTATTATAATAAATTTTGAAAATATATTTATCTAGTTTTTTCCATTTAATTTTCTGCTTATTCTTGTAGGTTTCAGTGATATTCACAATAATGTTACATAAATATTGAACTGTAAATTTCATTAGAATAGGTGATCAAAGACAGGCAGTATCATCAGTGATTTATAGGACATGCAAATTCATAGATTTCATTGAGAGTTCAATGAGATTGCTTGGTAGATCAATCTTTAATCTGGTACACAATGTACCACATCATCTTATCTATCAAGATATTAATAGTGAACTAAACAGTTAAATTTTCTGCACATTCTATATTGCTTTCATAAAAACACCCCAGGTTCAATTTAATTTCTTATTCTGTTTCTTCATTGTCTGTGCTACGGACAAGCAGCAGAATAGAAACTATACAGGCTAAAGTGAAAAGCACCTTAAAAAGTTAAACTCAGTTTTAAAATCTGTGGTATTATAGTCTGATTATGAAGCTCACAAATGAGCACAGTAATAGATTCCATATGCGCAAAAATATCTTTAGGAAGCTCCATAGGCAATGCCACCTCCCCCTGCTTCCTCCTTTACACAAACATTTAGTCCTTTTGTTCCCTGCCCACCTTTCTTGAAGAGTCTGTATATGTCTATCACAGGACTCCAGCAGTGCCAACTGTTTTGCTATGGCTCTGTGATTTTAAAAATGTTGTTGATCTCTGATTGCATGTGAAGTTGCAATTCTTGGGCTTCCCATGCCACATTTGTTTGTGTACAGACACTTGAGAGCTGGTTTTGGTCACCCCACTTCACCAAAAAGAGCGCAAGGAAATCCCTCATCACTCTGTTCTGTGTGTACTCTGCCTGATCCTCTGCTCCTCAATAAACATGCAAGCTTTGGTAACCAACCACAAAAACCCAGTTTAAAGACCTTCTCATTAGGAGAGCAAGATCTTGTCCCGCTAAATAAAAACTAGGTCTTCAATTTAGTCTCAATAATATAATGTTCAGAGTCAGAGAATCAAATAATGCATCTATACAGTATAGACAACAGTGTTTGTAGTATAATTCATAGTATATTTATTTTATATAATATTCTGATACATTCTAAAAACTCCAAATATAATGTAAGACAGGTATATAAAGATATAATATCTGAGAAACATTTATATGTTGACTTTTTCTACAAATCTTCAGGAATAAAAAAATTGTAATAATTTTTCCTCATAATTTATTCACAAGAATAACTTTAAAGATTTCAGAAATTGAAATATAAAGATTGCAAAATATCCATCAACTGAAAATCTTTCAGGATAGCTTTGCAGAAGATTTTTCATCTTTGACTTACATAAAGTTCATCCAGCTTTTGAGTAGAGGGAGATAAAAGAGTTCTTGAGGACAAATGGAAGTCTTATCTTCTATATTGATTTGTAAAACTCACAGATTTTAAATATCGAATAAACACAGTGATGACTATAAATTGACATGATTCACATCCTCAAATCTCCCACTTTTCACTTTTGTGCTCAGTATACCAGTAAAATTTATACAGATTTGACAGCCAGCAAAAAATAATTAAAAAAAATCAATCAAATAATGCATCTGTAGCTAAAGAGGTGAGGAGCTTAAATGGTGCTTGAGCTTAAGTTAAACGGAATAAATTGCCTTCCCACCTGCCACCTTTGAGACAGAACCACAAAAATTACCTATGCCAGGGGAAAACACTACAATACCCGCACAGCCTGTGCTTGCCTGGAGCCTTGTACTGGGCAGCCTGGGGTAGCACCTGGGGGAGGCGGCCGCGCACTGCCCGGGCCCGGCACAGCCCGACCTGCGCCGCGGCTGGGCCGCGCTGAGGCACAGCGGGGCCGGGCGGGCACGGAGGGCAGCACGGCAGGCACAGCGGGGCCGGGCGGGCACGGAGGGCAGCGCCAGAGGACAAGATTAAGTGAGGACACAGCGAAGGATGAAGGACAAACGGAGCCGTGGGCGCTGTCCCCTCGCCGCCGGTCGCTGGCCGGCTGAAGGCGAGGTGCGGCAGGAGCGCGGGGAAGGGACGGATCGAACCCAGGTGAAGGCAGAGGAAATCTCTGTTCTCTACGGGTTTTAAGATTCTGTCTTCTTTTTCTTTTCGCAAATCCTGAATCAGTAACTAAATGTTTATGTTACCTGGCAATAAATTAAAATTCAGTGATATCCTCAGAGCTGCCCCTTTTTTTTCCCAAGGAGAAGTCCTGTTGTGGGTGTGATTTAGGCGAGTTGGGCTCTCCTTCACTGATAGGAAAAGAAACTGTTTTCTAGTAAACGGTGCACAGAAGTCTCATTTATTGTTCTTTATTCTATAAAGAAGGAAGGAAACATTTAAACACAAGTAAAATCTTGGCACATAAAGCCAATAGTTTGCCTTTTTTACAAAAAAAATCCAAAGGATGTAGCCTCCTGAACTCTTACCTATATGTTTAGTTAAAAATGTACATAGATGAGGGTTTTTTTATTATTTTCTCTTTTAGTAGACCAGGACTTGAAATTGATGGATTAACTCACAAGATTTTTTTAACAAAAATAACCAGTCTGTATATCAGTCAACCATTCCTTTACTGCTGTCTTCCAACAAAAGAATAAATTACTGCTTTTTCTCACATAAAAATGAACTTTGGGAAGGGATTAGTGCTTTTATTGCTTACAAACCAAGGTAATTTAAATTAAAATATTTGGACAGGCCTTGTATGAATATGAGCACAACAGAAGAATTACAAACATTTCTTGATGATCAAACTGTTTCCTGTTGCTTTGTGATACAATAAAGCTTAGAAGTTCTGCAGCATTAAGATATTAATTCAGATTTCATGGTTCCCAAGCCTGATATTTACTGTTTGAGTTGCTGAGGGGCAGAAGGCATAAGAGTAAATTCATTAGAAATGGAATACAGAGGAAAACACAAATTACTTAAATTCATTGCTTCAACAAAGAAAAGGAAAAAAAATACCTAGAATAGATCAGTTCATCAACTTGAAATTCAACCATTCTTTCTTTCTAATTATTTTTAATACCTACAAGGAAGAATGGTTTTTACTAGGGTTTATAAATGTAATTTTATCTTCAAAATTTGTCTTGTCTTTAAACCAAGCATGAAAAATGCGGAAGATGATAAATAACATAATAGTTGAGATTTTAGAAATTACTAGGAGTCTTGTGGATTTTGAGGTTTTTTTGATTTCTCAGGAGAGAAACTACATCAAATATGAGCTTGGCAATAGCTGATTTTTACACCTGGTTTTGCAGTTTGCCTCTGAACCATAAAGGAATTACAATTAAATTGTTGTAATTGAATAAAAAAAAAGTTTATGCTAATGTATAAAATAATGACAATGTTGTGTTTTAACCCAGCTGACAACTAAGCACCACACAGCCATTGACTCCAAATGAGTAACTAAGTATTCAAAGTGGCACTTGTTTTATCTGTTGATATTTTACTGTACAAAAGAAGTTTGTTTCTGTTTTGTGAAAAACATGAGGTGATATAGTCAGGAAGAAGGCTGAATCCTAACCAGAGCACCCAATGTCATCTGACAGGCACAGAGGATGAGTTAGCACATCCTTTGGGATCAGTTGACACCTCTTAGTTTGAAGGACCTTCTGAGGAGTGTAGCAGGCAGAATGTGAAAGCCACCAAGAAAAAAGCTAGCACAAATGAAGATTATACTGGGTTAGTGTGACAAGGTTTTGGTATCAGGGGGCTGCAGGAGTGGCCTCTGTGAGAAGTCAGGGGCTGCCCCCATGGAGCCAGTTCCAGGATGCTCCAAGATGGAGCTCCACCACTGACTAAAATGGAGGCAATCAGCAATACTGGTGGTGCCTCTGTGGTAACATGTTTAGGAAGAGGGAAAAATGCTGTGCAGCAGCAGAGAGAGGGAGAGCGGGAGAGAGAGAGAGGGAGGCATAAGGAAAATGAGAGATGCAAACCTGAAGCCACCAAGACCGGTGAAGAAGGAGACGGTACCATAGGCTACAGGTGCAGAAGTTCCCCTGTAGCTGACGAAGAAGGCCATGGTGATGCAGGTTATTTCCTGGGAGCTTATGTTTGCCTGGAGAGGCTGTGGAACTTACAGCCTTGGAAATTTTCAAAAGTGAGCTGCACAAGACCCGGAGAAAATATAACTGCCTTTAAAGTCAGACTTGAGAGGTGTGTTGGATTTGATAACCTCCTACAGTCCCAAAATAAGTTCTCCTATCATTTCTGTGATAGCGTAGAGATAGAAAGGAAAAATAACAGCCAAGCAAATTGCAAAACAAAAACAGTGAAGAACTTGTTTGAATTCACTCACTATTTTTTAAATTTCCCTGCACATAATCTAGGAGAACACCTAGAACAAGATCAGGGGAAAAAAGAATAGTTCCTTTATTTTATTTTCAACTCTCTTGACCTGATTAAAAGTTGTACTTTTTTTTTTTTCCTCAGAACAGGTGCACTAATTTTAAGATTTCACCATTCAATGGAGAAAGGATTGCAATGCATACATCTTCAGTCATTTTTATCTTAGCTTTAAAAATGTTGGAATGAGACCACTTCAGTGTCTAAACCATCAAGCAAGCAACTAATACTAATTTTCTTTATTACATTCAGTATAGGACTTTAGAGGCATAAGAGGCTATAATAACTTTCATTGTCTAGTCCTTTGAACCTTCTGGCCTAACAGCAACTGGATTACAAGGAGCATGCAGCTTAAAATAATTTACTTTTATGAACTGAAGAAAAACGCAAATGTTCATCAAAATTTCTTCCTAAAATGTGCAATTCCATATGCTCATTTTTGTAAAACCACTAAACATCAGGGTGTATTCTTACCAAGCATTGTACAAAACAAGAAGCAAAATTTCTGTGGCATATTTGTGATCTCTTTATTCCTGTAATGTTACATTTCTACAAGAATTTTTGTTTTATTGCAGCACAAAATGCCTAAATGATGACAAAATTTTTCCAAGATTTCAAAGTCAAGATTTCTGTAGTTGCTTAATTATGCAGAGACCTTAAAATTCAGCACTCCTGAATGTGAACTGTGACTACTGCTTCACCAGAAGAGAGGAGCAGGACTTAACCTCTTCTGAAGACATTTTCTCAGCCAATTTATGACTGCTTTGGCAGCTCTGTTACCTTATTTGCCAAAATTTATCAAACTTAATTTAAGTCTGCCTGCATTTGAAAAGTTCACAGAGATGTTCAAATTTGGAAAACTAAAATCAGAACTGGAAGGAAAAGATTTTTACACCACAGAAGCATTTAGAAATAGGAGTTTCAGTGTTCTGCTTGAGTGATGAACAAAGTTTTTCAAGTAGAAGTTGAATATATCTCCTTCACTTTAGCCAGTAACACTCTCATAGACAAACTGATAAAGTATGGGGTAGATGATGAGTCTGTGATGTGTGTTGAAAAGTGGCTGAAGAGCCAGGCAGTGAAATGCGTGAAAGGTGGTGAAATACAAGAAGCAACATAAAGTCCAGATAGAGACCAGTTCCCTCACACCTGGAGTACTGTGCCCAGTGATGGCTTCCCAGTATGAGACATGGACAGATGGAGTCCCACAAAGAGTCACAAATTATTCAGGGGCTGGAGCTGCAGACATACCAGTGAATCTAAGGGAGTGCATGTTCAGCCTGGGGTAAAGAAGGTTCAAGAGGAATCATTAGTGCTCATAAATACTTGACAGGGAAGATGGAGATAGGCTCTTCTGAATGGTACCAAGAGAAATAATGAGAAAATTTGGCAGAAATTGAAATAGAAGAAAAACAGTTAAACATGCTTTTTTTCCTACTGTAAGGTTGATTGAACATTCAAACATATTCAGGGAGGCTGTGGGGTGTCTATCCTGCAGATACTCAAAACTCAACTGGACATGGCTCTGATCACCCCACTCCAGGTGGCCTTGCTTTGAGTGGAGGGACTTGAACTTGATTATATTCAGAGGTGCCATCCAGTTTCAGATACTGTCTGTTTCTGTGATTCTGGGAATATTGTGCCCTCTCCTAGGTCAAAAACTGAGTACAGTGCAGACTGTGGAAAGCCATGGAAACCAGGATACTCTAAACACAAATTGAGTGTAATGAGCATTGACAGTAGCCACAGACCAACAATGGTCAGAACAATACCAGAAAATAATGGAAAGGTGCATAACGTGTGTCATTGTGAACTGACCTGATTTCCTACAAAGATCCTTGTCTGTAGAGATCTGCTGGAAATGTTTTAATACAGCCATACAAAATCACACAGAAGTAAAGTGCCCACAGTAGAACTGCACTGTATTAAAGCTCAGCCACTGCATGAACACCAGCACTGAGAGTGGCTGGAACGAGCATTGACTCCCTGGATGTAACTGACGTCAGATCTAGAGGGCTGATCATGGTATACCTCAGTGTGAGTCAGGTAAAAGCTACACCCTGACACATCTATTTCCTCTGATCTTCTACTTAAAAGACTGAGCTCTGGCAAGTACATCTTTTGGTATTCCTTTCCCCCATGACAAATTGCACAGTGAATACATACACATACACATACACATACACATACACATACACATGCATATATTTTATATCTGTGCTTTTTGTCCCTTTGACGTTAATCAAAAAAGTTATACAAAACAGTTCTTTTTAAAAGCCTTTCCTTTGGAGCCATTGAGGCCTACAATATACATCCTTATTTCACACATCATTGAGTCAACAGGTAGTCATGGCATCTTCAGAGCCATTCTGGTTTATGATAGAAATCCAAAGCATTAAAAATGTGTCAGAATTCATTATAGATTTTTTCCTGGAAGATTGCAATGAATGTCTAATAGTCAACTGAAAATCTCAGGCTGGTGTCTATTTTGTTACTTCAGATTAAGAAGGTGATTGGATCATGGTTCAAATGTTCATCTTTTATTTTCATTAGCTTGCTATCAGCTACTGAAAATTTCGAAGATTCAATTGCCAGGACTTAAACTTATACCAAACTTGTAATACTGACCGTGTGAAAAAAACAGTGATAGCAGAATTGAGCTAATCATAAATAAAAAATAACAAACATCTTTCTAGTGCTGTTTCCAAATAAGGATGTTGCAATATGTTTATTGATATTAAGAGTCATAGCACTCTGTATGACTACAGCTGTTACAGACACTTCCTAAAACAAAACAGAGCTGATGACAGACCTTGTAGTAGACCACCTTGCTGAAATCAGAATTCTGAATTCTGAAAAAGTTTCTGTTTATTGCCATATTCATCCTTTATTTCCCTATTCATCCTCTAGCAGGATATAGAATCAAACAATTGTTTAGGTTGGAAGGGGTTTTAATCATCATCTAGTTGCAACCCCTCTACCACTGGCAGGGACACCTTCAAAATACAAGACATGGAGCTATTTTGTTTTATAGATTCTTGTGAAGTACACTCTATCTTATTAAGTTTAAAACCTTTTCAGGGTATTAAAAAAGCTGAGTACATATTGTTGCTGTCAAATTGCTGTCCTGATAAAGATATTAAAATCGGTATCCTGATATTATTTGTGATAAATATTTATTGATAGCATGTTGAAAATGAAATATCATATTACAAAGGAATCATGTTATCGAAGTGCCTAGATGAAATAAATATCAAAAGGGAATCAGTATGGACATCTTATCTCAATGTAACCAACTTCATACTCTGATTCCTGTAGCTTGAGGTGAGATCTATTAGTTGCATAAATTAAAGTGCATTAATCAAGATATAATTAATATTTGCTTACCTTGACCCCCAAAATAAATGCACTGAAACAGAGTAGCCAATGTAACAGCATAACCAGTAGTACATAAGCGTTTTTGTGTTGTTGTGTTGTCAGAGAGACACAATACACAAAGGGTTTTGAGAAGTATGGGAATGATTCACCAAAGGGACATGGATGTTTGCAGCTGCTCATAGGAGACATCCATGTAAAAAATTTGTGAGGTAAGATAAGCACCAGTAACTACTAACTACTGTCCTGCCCATTATATGAGAATGACTGTCAAGGTAATGTTTTCAAGACCCAACACCCTGATATATGCATGTGGACATATTTATATATATTCAGTTGTAACACTTCTCATCCAATACGCGGTAGATCACATTATTTATGAAATATTTATGAAGATGGTGGGATGGTGTGTGTACTGATGGATAGGATTGCAATTCCATCTGGACCAATGGCACTACACAGGATTTACTAAAGCAATATTTTTACTCAGTAAAGGAATGTATTTAGAAATACATGAGGAAAAAACCTGAGTTCAGCAGACTAAATTTCTATCAAAAGAATTTTAAAAGATTAATTCTAAAATGAATTGGGTTTTAATGTCATGCTGACAACAACGCAAATACCATTTATGTGTCTGGGCACCTTCGGTGAAAGAACATCAAAGAAAATCAACAAGAAAATACAAATTGGCTGAAGAATATCATGCAATTAATTGGCTGCCGAAGTGTTTGCATCAAGTGACAATTCTGAAAGCACACAATGTAATTATACAGTAATTGCATAACATGCTGTTTTCATCATGATGACAGCGTAACAGAATCAAAGAAAAACACATTCCTTACATTACAGCATAGACTACCTGAAAGTTAAATGATTCAACAACAGCATAAATTATTGTCATATAAATTAAACATTATGCTTAGGAGAACACAGCACATATGATTCTTGTATAGCAAAATGCAAAAGAAGCCTCAGACTGCACTGTTGAAACTTGATGCTGAATTGACCAAGAATTTCAGTTTGACTTCTCTCTCCAGCACCTCTTGAATGTATAGCTGAGCTTTTAGCATATTTAGCAGTAGTGACACATTTTGAAAAACACTGCTAAAATTTTCCTGAAAATAGGCAACTATATAGATGTAAATTACTAATCCCATTGCAGAATTCACACACTGGAGGGCAAATACAGTCATACTATTAGACAATGAAAATTCACAGAAGGGAAATCACTAGAAAGCCAATATTTTTGTTACAGACAACCACCACCACAGAAAATAAAGATTTTTACCTTGTTTTTCTTTTATTTTGGTTGTTTTTGAAGGACTAGATAAGAGCCTGAATATAGCTAAGTAGTTTTCTTACTTTAGATTTTAAATGTTGAAAAAAACCTTGATAGTTTTGACTCTATTAATTACTTTTTTTTTATATTCTAAACTGGAGGTTTTTTTATAAGTGGTTGTATTTCTCTGCATTTACCATAACCTCAGCTAAATGAGGGTGAATCATAGAATCATAGAGTGGTTGGGTTTGAAGAGATCTTAAAGATAATCTAGTTCCAACCCTCCTGCCATGAGCAGGGACACCTTCCACTAGACCAAGTTGCTCAGGGCCCCATCCGACCTGGGCTTGAATACCTCCAGGGATGGGACATCCACAACGACTCTGGGCAACATGTTCCAGTGCCTCACCACCCTCACAGTGAAGAATTTCTTCCTAATATCTAATCTAAACCTATCCTCCTTCATCTTAATGCCATCTCCTATTGTCCTACCACTACACTCCCTTGTGGAAAGTCTCTCTCTAGCTTTCTTTTAGTAGTCTCCCTTTAGGTACTGAGGTCCTACAAAAATTACTACTATTTTTGAACCCATGTTCTATTTACTGCCTACCCTTCTCTCTAATGCAGAAATTCCCTATACTTCTGCAGAAATGATTAAAAATTAAGATCAGAGAATTATGCTTTTAAAATATTAAAACTTGAACAAAATCAAAAGTACAGTTCTCAGCCTGTGATATACAATTTCAAAAATATTGCTAAAGTAAATTACCTCAAAAATATCACAGGGCTACAGATACATATAGAAGGTCACTTCATTATAGTGTTTATATAAATATATATTTACGTATTTATTAATAAAAATATGTTTTTATAATATGTATAAATAATGTACTCAATACTAATATCTTTATTAATACTATTTGAAGTAAACATACGAAAAATGTATAAGTTTTTTTTAGCAAATACATAATATTCATTAAAAATGCAGCAGATTTATGAAGTTTATCTTTTAGATTTTTTTTTACTTTCTTTTTGAGAAAATGCTATGCTACAATGAATGAATTTTTCCCTTGCCTCTTTGATGCAATTAGATTACTTGCCATTCAGTCTGCTAATTTGTGGTCGAGATAATATTCATGTTTGTCTTCCTGACATAGCAAAAATCTTTATCTCAATTCAGCAAAGGGAAATGTACCATTTTTGGCAGAACACAGTAGAGTGGTTATTGATAAATGAAGAGCAGCAGCCTCTAAATATGATCATATGTTGACAAAAATAGGAAAAAGAGAAAATAAAATACAGACTAGTTCATATTCAAAAATTTGGTTGTTTTTTTCTCACAACTGATTCATATGCATTCAAGGAAACATACAACTTGTTGTTGCCCTGGGAAAATTGGTTTCCAGTTGTATATATTTATATCCTTTTGTGCACCCTCTCCATTCCCCCAGCTTTGACCTTCTCATTTAGTCCTTTAACAATACCCTATAATCACTGTATTTTTCTTACTTATATTTTGTCTTCTGTCGCATCTTTGAATTGTGGTGATTTTTTTTCCATTAACAGTTTCAAAATTGCCTGCTCCTTTTCTCAGAATCGTCTTGCCTGCTGTATTTTGTCTTCTCTCATGCTTCTTCTTTTTCATAGTCTGGTACTTAGAGATACGTTTTTCCAGCAATTTCTTTCACTTTGCATTTGCAGAATCCACTTAACATATGGAACTGGAAATCTCACCTAAGTATTCATATATATATGCACTAGACTTCTATATTTGAGCTAGTCACCTTAGGGTCTTTCATAATCATTTATGAGAAACAGACACTTTTACAGTGCAACAAATAAAAGTCCAGTATGAGTGTAAAGGGCTTTAATGACAAGGTTTTGGAACCAGGTGGGCTACAGGGGTGGCTTCTGTGAGAAGCTGCTGGAATTTCCCCCATATCTGACAGAGCCAATGCCTGCTGGCTCTAAGAGGGACCCACAGCTGGCCAAGGACATGCCCATCAGTGAAAGTGATAGCACCTCTGGGATAATGTATTCAAGAAAGGCATAAAAACTGCAATTTTAGCTGGACAGAAGTATGAGACCATGAGGGAAATGGCCCTGCCCACACCAAGGTAGTGAAAAAGGAGGGGGACAAAGTGCTTCAGACACCCCAGCAGAGCTCTCCTGCAGTCTGTGGTGAAGATCATGGACAGGGAGGCTGTACCTCATGGAGGTCCACGATGGAGCAGATATCCACCTGCAGCCTCTGGAGAGCCTCGTACGGGAGCATGTAGATGCACCTGAAGGAGACTTGGCCCCATGGGAACGCTGTACTGAAGTAGGCTCCTGGAAGAACCTGTGGCCCCATAGAGACAGAGAGAAGCCCACACTACAGCAGGTTTTCTGTTAGGACTCGTGACCCCATGGGATATCCCACACTGGAGCAGACTGTTCCTGAAGCACATGGAAGAGACCCATGGTGGAGGAGTTCATGAAGAAGTGCAGCCTGTGTGAATGACTCAGTCTGGAGAAGTTTTTTTAGGACTCTCTCCCATGGGAAGGACCTCATCCTGGAGCAGAAAAAGTCTGAGGAGTTCTACCCATGAGGAGGAAGGAATAGCAGAGACAATGTGTGATGAACTGGCGTCGACCCCCATTCTGTGTCCCTGCACTGTTTTGATGGAGGAGGTAGAGAAAATCATGAGTAAAGTTAGGCCTGGGAAGAAGGGAGGGGGGGAGGGAAAGTGCTTTAATATTTGATTTTTCTCATTATCCTGCTCAGATTTTATTGGTAATAAACTAATTTCCCCAAGTCAAGTCTGTTTTGCCAGTGACAGTAATCCTGGGTGATCTCTCCCTGTTCTTACCTGGATCCATAAGCTTTTTGTCAGATTTCCTCTCACCTGCCCATCTGAGGAGGGGGAGTAATAGAGCATCTTGGTGAGCACCTGGCATCTAGCCAGGGTCAGCCCACCACAACAGGAAAAACAAAAGCATACTGGACTGAGTCAAGTAGAAGGTTGCCACAGTGATTTGGGAGCTGGAGCATATGACTAGAGGAGAAACTGAAAAAAAAGGGTATGTTCAGGTTGGAGAAAAGAAGATTTATGGAGCACCTTACTGTTGTCTTCAACTACCAAATGGGAAAGTACTGAGAACATGGAGACAGTTTCTTCTAAAAGGTAAATAGCGAAAGGACAAGAGAGAATGAACATAAACTGAAACGAGAAATTCAGATTCAATGTAAGGAAAAAGAAATTTTCCATGATTGAAGTCAGACACTGGAACGGGGGCCAGGAGACAGTGTCTAGAGACAGTAGAGTTTCATCTTGGAAGATACTGAAAGTAGATATGGGCCCAAGCAAATTATTGTAGTTGACCTTGCTGTGGACAGAAGGTCTCCTGAGGCCCCTTCCAACCAATCTACATGTATCACAAATCTATTATTTCTTTTGGTAGAGACCATAAGATGGACCATAAGTGTTTTATTCTTTGTTGCGGCCTTAAAAATATAGAAATATAGTGAATATGTAGACTTCTATATTAAAGATGCTTGGAGGAATCTCTCTCATCCTGTCTATTCCAAATCCAGCTAAACACCATTCTGCTTTGTAACTTCACTTCAGTTGATGGTACAGGAGGATGTTTAACTCTTTGGTCATCTAACAGTATTCCTAAATACTAAAAATTTGCAAACTGCCATAAAATTAATTAAAAATATTATGTGGTATTAATGTGAATTAGTCATATAATATGAAAATGACTTATCATAAGAAAGGGACATATGAGAAAAGGAAAAAAAAACCAAACCAGTCTTACTTAAGCTCTATTTTTCAAAAATCCCAGAACAGAGCATGATGGTTCTATTAGTAAGATAACACAGTTTCATTTCCATTACAAAGATAGATTTAACAATGTATTTAGTGCCTTCCTGTTGAATGAATCTTTCATTAAAATCTTTTCTCAGCTAAATATTGTATTTTTGCAAGTATGATTTCTCTGCAGTTGTCGGTAAACATCTCAATTGCATACGCAGTTAGGAGCCCAGAAGAAATGCTAGAATGCAAACATTTCAGTCCAAGAAAGAAACTCCACACTCTGAGTGTTAGAACTATGGAAATTCAGGTACAGAGTAGGCAAGTTAGTAGGCTGATGTAAGTCACATGCCCATGCCACATTCTTCTTGCTTTTCTTTTTTTCTTTTTTCTTCAAGCTACTAGAAAAAATGAGCGTGACAGAAAAATAGCAGTCTAGGTCACATTTCTCATTCACTCTCAGTAAACAAATAGTCATATCCCGTTAATGTAAAACTGCCTAAAATTAGGACAGCACCTCAAGATCCACAGAATTTCAGAGCTTATTATAGAAAAGAATATATTCCATTTAATGAGGGGATTAAATTCTTTCATTTATTGCATGATTTGAAATGAAATGCTTATGCACAACACAAACTACCTCAAAAAAGATGAAAGGGGACAAATCAGAGAAAGACAGGACTTTTTGGAGTCTTTAACAGTGTTCTTGTTTCCATGGAAACCCTGTCAGTGTGCTGGATAGAATCCTCTAGAGAACTGGTGATCACATAATGTTTCCTAATTGTTTGGCAAAAACTTGTTTTATTTTTCAAGTACAGATCTTCACTTAATACCACACTTATATTGACAAAGACACAGGATAAATTTCATAAAAAGAAGAACAATATAACATGAAACTACCCTACACAGAAGGACAAGATAATGTTGCTGGTTGACTTACTGCAACTGTACTGTTTTACATTTTAAATATATAAAAATATATTTAAATATATTTAAAAAAATAAGAAATTAAGTAATTGAGATAGAAAACGATCCAATTTTAAAGAAGCAATAGAATATAAATGTTCCAAGTGACCCTATAAAAAACCTTATATTGAAATCTATTCAAGCTGAATTGCACCCAGCCATCTGACACATTTGGTATCAAGACAATCTATGCTTTCTTTTTATAGAAACTCAGTGAGAATACTCTCATTCATCTATCTGAATATTCAGTAGAAGAAATAATCTGCATATACACATAGGCATGTACAAAATTTTAGATTTTCTTCCTGTATGAAAAACACCCCATCATAAACACTGAACCTAAAATCGCTGTCAGTGGATTTGAGCCCTGAAAAACAGCATACACCAACTCTCCAGACACTTACAAATAGATATCTGAGCCCTATGCCTTGAGAGAGGGCTGTCCTGAGTTCCTTTCTTTATTTATTTCTTTGGGAAAGCCTGTGTATCAGTCTTATTCTTAGATGGACTTTCATACTTGTCCTCATTAGCCAGCTCTGCAAAACAGTCTTTACATGCTCCTCAGCTTAAGAGTCTGCATAAGGCTTCAGTTTGCATAGGCCTCTTTTGCTTGTCAAATATTTGTTCACATTAAATACTGTCAAAATACTGTCCATTGTTTTCACAGTTTTTAATCTATAGTCACAAAATAAATTTCACCTAGGTGTGCAGCCTCTGGGCACCTGGACTGTTAGGAGACCTTGAAAATTATGTGTTGACTGTTTACCTACCGGCTAGAAGTGTCTGTGGCTTAATCAGTTCATTTATCTTCATTTGCTATTTGGATTTGCTTTAGATTTTGATACAAAGCTGGAATGGTAGTTTAACAACATGAAATCTTTGGAAGTAGCTATGACAAATGTTATAATTAGACATGAACAGTTTATCTCCAGAACTCCCTAAATAAACAGATGACAGGGAGAGGAACAAATGCATTTTTGTCCCAGAATTCCATGTTCTTTCCTAAATGTACAAGTCATATGACAGACATCATTAACTTAGTGAAGTTTCTTTGTTTGTAGGATCTTAATGCTTATATTTATATCTTCACATTTTACATATTTTTCT
Organism: Corvus moneduloides; assembly: GCF_009650955.1. Taxonomy (NCBI): domain Eukaryota; kingdom Metazoa; phylum Chordata; class Aves; order Passeriformes; family Corvidae; genus Corvus; species Corvus moneduloides. Next base: position 149,628,808 of record NC_045476.1, read on the forward strand.
ATAAATGTGTGTAATATTTATCCACTAACTGAAAGCTTTTACCTAACAGAGATAGCTGATCAGTGTCCAGAAATAAATGTGTTCTCTTAGAGTGCTAGAATTGCTGATAAATTTCAAGCTATTTTTCAAGTATATCTAAATATTGATGGCAAAGCTCTTTGCTAGCAGCCTCTTGATTTGGACCATAGATCTTTCAGACTGTTATGCAAATGATTGTACAAAAATTAAGAAAAAAGTCTGATCTTTAGAAAGATTGTAAGAGTGAAATACTGGGGATGATGGAAAAGGGAGCTGTTAGTGTAATTAGTTGTACACATTTAGCAAATCTCTTAATTGGACCTTCTGTGTACTACCCTAGCCAGAAAATGGCTGAAATGCAGCAGAATCTGCTAAGCCTGCCAACTCCTGTGCTGACATTGTGCAGATTATTCATTAATTTATTCTTGGACTAGAGGGCTACAAAATCAGTATTGTCTGTAAACCACTTCCAGAGTGCTGGCACAAAGCGGATAATATGCAGCATTAGAATTTATGTCTGAGAGAAAATTATTTGGCTAATAGCAAGATCATTATAACATCCTTGTTCAAAATGGCAGGTAGTCTTACAAACAGCAGGGTAGACATGATACACAAACAAATATAATCCAAAGATAATTGAAATTAGAGTGGTTGTAAGGCTATATGGCACAGCACAAAACAAACAGAATCAACATGCGGTGGCAGGCTTAGCACTTCATGATACATGACACATTTTTCTGGCTCTTCCATGCCCACATGAGCCCTTGGTCAAGCAATTTATCTAAGGCTCTAGGTGGTGAGCAGAGGTAGCATTCATAATGAAGAAATAAGGTATATAAACAAAAATGTGCTATCACAGACTGAGGAAGATACTGCAAAATCAGATTACCCTGTAGCTTTTCCAGTAAACTGAGCCTGGAAAAACTGTAATTTCCCTCACTGGCCAAACTTAGAAATTATATCTGGAGTCTTTAAGAACTAGATTACTGCTGTTGAAGAAATACTGTTTGTAAAGCAACATTAGCTTATAATTAAAGCAATTTCTTGCATTTCTTGTGGATACTTCCAGAGTCGAGAGACAGACATTTGATAGAATGAATGCTTGAAAACTACACTTCTGAAAGATAGATTTGTGTGCAGATGCATATCATCCTGGATTGACATACATTTTTCCAGAATCATCTTAGGAGCTCTGTAAAAGGTAGGATGGAAAAAGGGACCATGGATCCAGTATACAAAATTAATATAGATTTGTACTAAAAGGAAAGTCAGGTAGTAGGCTTCCTAGAGGAAGTCTTTGTTTATTAAAATAGCATATATATTTACCCTTCCCAGAAGCACAATATCTCTTTTGTAGCATAATCCTTTGAATCCCTTGGTCTTGCTCACTTCCTCGGTTTTTGTTTTTTTTTTTTTGCTCCTTACCATCACAATTCACTTCACTGTAACTTGGGGAAGTGGCTGGAAAGGTTCCTGGTGGAAAAGGACCTGGGGGTGTTGGTTGGACAGCAGCTGAACATGATCCAGCAGTGAGCCTAGGTGGCCAAGAAGGTCAATGGCATTCTGGCCTGTATCAGCGATTGTGTGGTCAGCAGGACCAGGGCAGTGATTGTACCTCTGCACTCAGCACTGGTAAGGCCACACCTCGAATCCTGTGTTAAATTCCGGGCCTCTCACTACAATAAAGACATTGAGAGGCTGGAGTATGTCCAGAGGAGGGCTGGAGAAGGGACTGGAGCTGGTGAAGGTACTGGAGCACAAGTCTGATGAGGAGCAGCTGAGAGAGCTGTTTAGCCTGGAGAAAAGGAAGTTGTAGTGAGGTGGCTGGTGGTTTCTTCTCCCAGGTAACAAGAGATAGGACAAGACAAAGTTTTCTCAAGTTGCACCAGAGGAGGTTAAGATTGGCTATTAGGAAAAATTTCTTCATGTGAGTTGTCGTCAGGCTTTGGAATAAGCTTCCCAGGGAGGTGGTAGAGGGACAAAGACAGCAAGGCTTTACAACACCCAGACACTGATAGAAGTTTCTTGCACGATACTTTAGGAGGATACATCTCTGCACCAAATACTGTGTCAATGCCTTGAGGCGAAGAAAAAGATATTCTGAATAATCTCTCCTTACCCTCTCAACACATCTATGTTATATAGAAATTTCACCCTATGCTGTTTTTAACTGATATGCAGCTGCAGGTTTTTGCATTTTGATAATGTCCTGGTAGCTTATGTACTATTTAAAATATATTTGGTAAATAATAATGCAGAAAGAATCAACAGTCAAAACTAAAGGCAATCAGAAGGAACCTCAGCATGGCAAGAACATGAATATTCCCTTACATAGCTATATGACTGCTTTAAGGAGAGTGTCGCAATTCAGAGAAGAAGTCAGATACCATGTTTGGCACATGCTAATGCTGTTTTTAAGAGTAACAGAACCCTGAAAGACCAGTTAAACAGAACCTGCTAAGCAGCAGGGGCAGTGGATACCCTGACTAATATGGAAAACTCCAAACCCCCAGAAAAAAATTCATGTGCTTCAGCAAATGATCCAAAATGTGGCAGTTATAATCTAGAAGTCCATTAATATATTTTTACAATGTAAATTCATTGAACTCAAGAAGTCCATTAGTATATTTTCAAAATGTGAATTCACTGACCACGGCTAATTATATTTTTTCTTTTTTTAGAAATGAGAGAAAAAATTTTCATTGAGCGTTCAAGGTTTTTAATACCACATTCCTTAAAAAAAACCAAAACAAAAAACAAAAATGTAGAAAAGGTTTGGTTAAAAAATACATTCCTTCTATGATTCTTAGACTCTTAGATATATGAAACCTATTTCCTTAGTTTCTTTTTAGGTTTTTAATCCTACTAGAAGAGATACTAAAATCAATGTCTGTCCAAGGAAACTACTTGCATAAACTTTGTGGAAGTCTAAATTTATACACTTACCCACTATATTGTTTAAATATGGTAGTTTAATTTCCAAATACAAGTAACAAGGGGTGTAGGGAAAAATTCTTACTGAAGAATAAATATAACTTGCTTACAAATGTCTTAAGCACTTGTACTTTTGTGAAATTATGAATGGATAAGTTCACTACAGAAAAGCCATTGAAAACTATCATAAACTTTTCAAAGTATAGAAAATCTCAGTCTTAGATGCTGTTTCTTTATTCTTACACAAAATGAATGGTTAAAATTGTCATCCTGAAATGTTTGAAATTCAGTCCAAGAAGCATGGAGTGTACTCTGATCTCTTTGATAACTACACTTCTTAAAAGAGTAGTGGGAAATTACTACATAGGTGAAAAGAAATTCCTGGTTTACCAAGGCTTTTTGGACAAAATGAAAAATGTGTCACTATTGGGAATGAAACTGAGAAAAACAATGTTAAAAAATCATTAAGATGGTTGGTGTTTTTTTCTCTATTTTGCTAATGAACTGATTATACCATGTGCAAACAGCTGCATCAGTAAAGGAATTTGGAAAGGACATCTTCTTGGTTTAAACTTAAGAGAATTATCCTTAGCACAGAGAAGGAAATGCCTTTTAATTGGTACTTACAGAAGTAAAAAGAACAGAATTATAGTATTCAGCTTGTGTCCCACATATTTAATGAAAATATCTAATTTAAAATATCTTTCATCTGATAATTATAAGGCCATTAGAAAGCGAAATGAAACATGCCTTACTGTGTCGACTGTACATGACTGAAATGTCAAGCCACTCTACCAGACAGCTCCAGATGAAACAGGTTCAAAAGGGGAGGACCTTGTTCTACTGATACATACTGATTGTCAGAAGGAAAAATAAGTGAAAGGAACCATGAACATGTTTATCATATGTTGAATCTATATTTTGTTTTCTGATTATATTTGAGTACATTTCTGTTTATTAAAAAAAAAACCCAAACAAAAACAACAAAAAGATGCCCAAGACTGTGATAAAATGTTAAACCTGTAATAACATGAAAAATAGGTCCCGAAAGTGCCATCAAACTGTGCCTGAGTGTGAGATGTATGATGCTGGCTTTAGTTTAAGGCAAGAGTTTACAGACTCAGAAAGCAAGTCATAAATATGCAAAATGGGAGATCAAAGTCCCTTTTAAGAGGTCTCTTTAAATAGTAAGAATTTTTCTACAGACACACATATAGCTGTTATATATACTTGTTTTTCTTACACAACTCAAGCTTACTTGAGCAGTTACAGTTACCTGCAAAAGAGGATAATGGAGTCACCATGCACCTAGACTAACAGAATAACTGGACCTGCTGTGGCTGCCTGGAACATTTAGAAAAAGCAAATGGTTGGCAAGTCACTTTGCTGACTTAGCTGTATTTTAAATGCAGCTTTGCAATTAAACAAGGAAGATGACAGAACCCTGGAGTTATTAATCTTACACACTGACTAATGCATAACTGCATGTTATCTGGAAAGAACTGACTTCCTTGTCAGGGAATTAGGAAAGAGAAAAACTGTCATTACTGTACTTTGGGAATCCAGAGAGCCAGCTATTTGTTACTGTGCTGTCCGTTCTTCTGCTTTCTCCCTTCAGTGAAGGAGTGCTCTCAATCCATTTGCTGTACCATTCATAGGTGATAAACCCTAGCTCAGTGAGTATCAGTCATTTTAATTTGATTTACTCAGGTGATGGAAAGCTAGTGTTTGTTAGTGATTATAAAATTGGACTTCAGTCTTTGATATTCCTAGTGGCGATAGAAACTGAACACTTTATAAATCCTTGGTGTATGGATTATATCCATGACTTGGATAAATGACAGAAACCTTTGAGCTTTCATCTCCAATTAAAGTAAAATTCCTGAATGTTTGCTCATGAAGTTACAATCATTGTTACTAATAAACCTCTGCTTTTTTAATGATGTTCAGATAAACAAAGGTAGAAAATCATTTTCATCATTCTTTCAGTTTGACATGAAGAAACCATTACCTCAGCATTTTCACTTCATGCCCAAAGATGCAGGAGGACTGAATCTCCAAATATTACTTTTTCAGTATTTGTATTAAATTAAATAAGAGTAAAGGAAGAATTAAACTGCCGCATTTTTCCTATAGATGCATGCACTTTGCTTTTTACTTCAGATAGTTAGAAAATTGGAATCTGACACCCCATTTTTGGCCAACCTAGAGATTTAAAGATTGCAGTAAATAAACACCATATTATTCTGGGACTTTGGCCAAATTTGTCTATTGAAGCCTTTTTATTTGTGCCTTACCACAAGTGCTTCATTCCATGGACAATACAGAAGGATAAAAGCCTTGCCCATCTACCTGAAATTCAACAACTAATGTTTTGAAAAAAACCCCAAACAAACCCAACCAACCAACTAATCAACAAGAAAACTAAAACCAAAATATTTTTTATTAAAAATGTTATTTAAAAGCCAGAATATTATTTAAAAAGTGGGACAAGAATTAAAATAACCATCACAGATTAACTAGGTGAATAACTGGACACATCCAGAGACCAGAAAGAGCATGCTGTAACTATGAGTCGTGATCCATGAAGCACAAAAATCTTAGGTAGTCTTTGTTAATTGGGGCCCACTGTTTCAAAATATAGCATGGATAAATTAAAAGCAATCAAGAGGAAATTAGCAAACATTACTAGTGGTCTCATGAGTTGTGAAGTAAGATAGCATTAGTATTACAGTAATTAAAGACCAAAACTAAGTATGTAAAAGAAAGTTGCAAAGAGGAAGAAAATATTTGGTTTCTAATGTGTATAGGTGCAAATGTATGTACGGGGTGGGGGGAAAGACAGCATGTTTAAATTTTAGCAGGAAAAATACATGTGGAGTAAATTATAAAAGTCCTTTCTAATAATATTAAATACAAAATATAAAAAACCACTGCCTTTGGAAAATGGGAAGATTTTTAAAAACTATCTGGACAATTACCTAGTGGGAATAAATCTTGCAGTGAAATGCAGGTATGGATTCTTTAAGATCTTCTGAAATCTTTACAGTTTTCATCCTGCCCTATTGCCATTTCAACAAGTAACAGGAAGGTTAAAGTGTGTGAGAACTAAAGTGTGCAAATTAGAAACTTCCTTGAGCTCTTTAAAGAACACTTCACACATTTCCTTACCCTTATCCACTGGCGTGTAACAGACTGACAATATGGGTTCCCTGTTCTCTCATCCTGATCCACAAACTCGGCCAGCCCATTCTGCATCTTTGTTTTCTGAGAAGTTTGCATACATCTTTTGTTACATTCCAGCCATGTGAGCTGTCCTAGCATGTCTCAGTTACTCCCACAATGTTGCTCTTCTGTGACTCCTGCTTGTGTCCCAGGTTGACTTGAGGCAGGTATGCTTTCATCTTGCTTTATCATTTCTGATGTCACTCGCGTGCCCATCATTCTGCATCCTTTGTTTTTGACCCCTGTCCACTGCTACCTGACTTAAACATGGGTCAAAGTATCTGTTTCCCATGGATCTTAGTTTAAAGTTATTTTCCTTTCAACTTATATAAAAGTATTATATAAGTATTGATACTGAAAAAGGTTTCCCTCACAGTTCACTAAAGAAGACAAAACTGGGAATTAGCAGGCTTCAAAAACAAAGACTTTTTTTTTCACTATTAGTTACACAGTTTGTAAAAGTTCTAAGATTTATACAAAAATTTTAAATATACATACTTACAATTATATTGGAAAAAAATGTGAATTGTGAGGGTCTGTCTCTTCTATCATGTCTCAAGAGCAAATGGCCCCAAGTTGTGCCAGAGGAGATCTCAGATTAGATATTAGGAAAAAAAATTCACCAAAAGAGTGGTTAGGCATTTGAACAAATTTCCCAGGGAGGTGATAGAGTCACCATCTCAGGGCGTGTTCAAGAGGCGTCTGGGTGCGGCACCTGGGGATATGGTTTATGGGTAGTTATGGTGGTGCTTGGTAGATGGTTGGACTGGATAATCTTGAAGGTATCTTCCAACCTTGATGATTCTGTGATTCTGTGAATTATATAATGTTGTGATATGATATAAAAAGTTCAAAATGAAAGACAAGAGGGAATTGTGACATGGAGAGAATTAATGCATAACTGCATACCAGGAAGTTTCTTTCTCTAAACTGCAAAATACCAGGCAATGTTAAGAGTATTTGGATTAGGAAGGTTAAATTGATGAAGCAGCTAGTGATCCTAAATTCTCATAGTTAAAGTTTTTGACCTCCTTTCAGTTTGTCTTAAAAGAACCCAGAATTAACTTTATAATGTAGTGCAGCAAAGAGAGCTTTTACCCACGAACTGCTTGGTGCAGCTGAGATAAGGTCACCTCCACTGATTGACTGAAATGCAAAAGAAATTTTATGTGCTACACTTGTACAGGTCTGCCATCAAAGGTTTCATCCTGAACAAAACTCAGAAGGCCTTCATACAAGATGAGTAAATTAACAAAACAGACTGTTTACCTGTATGTTCATTACAGTCAGTTCTGTAAGAAGTTAAATCTTTGCTGTTGGAATCTTTCACACATATGTTGTAAAACTGCTGCAATTTCATTACATTTAAATGCCCTTCCAGAGTTAAGACAATTTAAGGCAAACTGGTTTTAGACACTGAATTTTCAGAACTGAATGAAAAGATGAAAAAATTTTGTGAAATTCCAAATTTATTTTAGTAACACAACTGAATCATCTTCAGACTCCTTCATCAGTGTATAATTGTAAATATTGGAACTTAAAAACAGGCTACAGTTCTGAAAGCCATTTCACAAGACCCCAACAGTGATGTGTTAATATTTAAATAAACCAGCAACACTTCTGCTAATGATGACAAGAAGAAGATTAATTAATGCTGAAGAGGAAGATTCATGTTCCATAGGTGAATCAAACTTTAGGCTAAGAAAGATGCAGTCTTGGACAGATGTAGTCTTGAAGAATGCTAAAATGTCATGCTAGAATTTTAGCAATGAAATCTCTCACCTGCAAAAACCACTACTGGCAATCAGTTATTCTCTTAAAGAAATATTTGAAGGGCTTTAAATAAATACTCCTCAGAAAACTAATTTGCTATGACTTCTGCCTTCCACATGTAATTACGACAGTTATAAATCAGGGTTTGCAAAGTGATAGCTAAATACTGAACATTGTTTTCACAATTTCCATTTATATCCAGGTAAATTCTCATTTTAGGCAGAAACTCAAAGATATTGGAAAGTTTATCAAGCCATAATTTCAATAATGTAAGGAAAATATACTAGTCTGTTTAAAAACCCATGGCAGCCAAAGCTTTTTAGATTAAGCAGCTTAGTAAATTGAGTTAATGAACCTGGGATTTACCAGTAATTACTTTCAAAGTATCCCAAATTATTTTACAAATATTATTTCTTCTAACTGAAAACTATGAAGGATCTATCCAAGAATGCCATATAGAAAATTAACCTTAAAAGAACAGATGTTGTTAAAGGGAAAAAATAACCTTGCAAAATCAGAATTTATTAGCCCAAACTGGAATTAAGCTAGTCATACATTTATTACCCATCCTCTTAAAATAGGTGTTAGGTGTTTCTAACAAATAAATAAATTAGTTTTAAACCAGATGTGAAAGACTGAGTCTTTGTTGTAATTGACAATTCTAGTATTGTGCTTTGATGATAAACAGCATGCTAAACCAATATTTTACTTTTCCAGGTTCCTTCTTCCCATTCAATCATCTTGACCTTCAGAGTAATCTGGAGGTCAAGAAATTTCAGTTTCAGGTATAATTCTCACTGTTATGTTGTCCTCAGTGAAAATTTCACAATCTAATTTCAATAGCATATGCTACCATTAACAATTAGCACAACTTCTATGTCCTTTTTCCTTCATTAAACAACAATTTAAGAAAACAGGAGATAAAAACAGTTTTTAGTGTTTGAAACTTTTCATAAACCACCCAAGTGACTTCCACCCACTTGTGTCAGAAGTGCTAATTCCCAGTTTGAACACAATGGTGGGATTGAAGATTTTAGTATTCAAAAAGTTTTTTTTGTTCAGTATTGGGTTAGATTTCTTGAATTTAAAACCTGATCTTTCTCTTTTCCTCTTCATTGCCTTTATCAATTATTGTAACAATCTTTTGTAATTAAATTTGATCTTATTGGTACTTTTTCTGTGAAACGTAGCAAGTCTGTCTTTTCCTTACTTTGGTGTGAACTACAGCTTTTTTCCAAACGTTCTCTTCCTGGAATAATTGCATATACTTTCTTTCTTCTTTAAGCAGAATTTAATTTATTTAGAAACAGTTCATTTCTTCTTCTTTCCCCAGTTCTCTGTATACTGTTTGGAGATGTAACGTAAGAGGCCTGTTTTCCAAATTAACATGGTTACCACACTGATGAGTTTAAATTACTTTGATGCATATACCTTTTCATTCTGGACTATATCACACCACCTGAGGGTTAGTCCACTGCTAATATAAATTTCTAATGGATCTTAGGAGATGTCCCTTCACTACTGATAGGAATTATTGAAATGACATAAAGACGTGGAAAGCCAAACTATGTAAACCAAATGGAAGCATGACTCTGATGTCCTGATGAATATTCTTATGTGGATGCATACATTTTTAAAGAAAGAACAGGTAAGAAAAACATTATAAGATATTCAAAGCTTTGAAAATGTAAATCCTGATTAAAAAATGAAGCTAATAAAAATGAAATTGTTTTTGTTAGAAAGGTTTCCATAGTAAGTTTGCTTTCTGAAAATTTGTGATTTTTTTGAAGTATCATCACTACTACAGTAGCATGCCATAAATTTTCACATGAGAGCAGTTCTCCATCCGTCCTAAGAACTTCGTTATTTGACCACCATTATCATAAATGAAGAAGCATAGGTTTTAGACATGACTCCATTGTATTAAACCCAATTGGAACTCTTGTGAATGTTGTTGCTTGATTAAGGAGCATGTACAATGTTAGATCACTAATATTACTGGTATATTGTCAGTGAGTTCCATTTAACAGACACGATATATATTAGTAATGCTAATATTGTTTTTATTATTAATACAGTAAAACTAGTATATTTTAGCATTAACATTAGGAATATATCATAATTCTAATATGATAAACATCTCTATTTCTGTACCAATTTCCTGATTTACAACACCTCAATAATGACTTAAAACAGATTCACATAATTCAGCAAAATTTCACCAATATTTACAATGATAAGAAATCCATAATTCTGGTCACACATTAAAAGTCACATCAGGATTTGCTATTCTTCAGGCTCAGGTATATTTTTTCATGTAAGTAGACTCTGCATTTATGTTAAATGTCCCTGATAGTGAGTACCAGGTACTATCCTGAGACTAACACTCATATAATGAGAAAATACAAGTATGGTAGGATACAGTAGTGAGCAATTTCAGTGCTTTTTATAAATGCAAAAAATAAAGTTTGATTCTATTGGTATAAAAAATACACATTTTAAAGATGGCTAAAATAATGCACAAAGTTTTTTTATTGCAAAAATTCAAAGCAACAAAAGGTAATTTATATTTCTTTATTCAAAAAGTCATTCTGGGTGTTATTTTGCAGATCTTCTGGGCCCTGCTTGAAATCATGCAGCATGGTACTTGAAAACACCCAACCATTATTCTACTATTTCAATAAAACAATAGACATTTTTCATCATTTCCTCCTCCCAAAGAATCTTAATTAATGTCTCTAGTTCTAGGGAGCATCATTGCCATTTCTAGACCATTTATATTTTTTTTAGATACCAACCATAAGAGTGTTGGCCATTCTAAGCCACTGATTAGTTATGTCCTAAAAAGGATCTGCAGAACAAGCTCTGAAAAATTGCTCATACATAATTGCTATATATAAATACATCATTCTAGAATTTTTTTTTTGTTTTCCTTTCCTTTCAATTTTCTCAAATAATCCAACATATTTCTTATCCAGACACACACACAGCTATACTGGGGTTTTTCCCAAGAATAAGCAATAACAACTGTTTGTATATAAGAACTTGCTTCAGGCAAAATACTGCTCGTTCCCTGTGAGATGTAACTCATTCCTGCTTTTAAGTTAGTGCACTCTATTTTCCTCTGTGTATATTGTCAGTTCCAGTAGTTAATGCACTACATGGCATCAAGTGCAGTCCTTTGACTTTATATCCTGCTTTGTTCTTTCCACAGCCTACAAAGACCAGCTTATAACAAAGATGCAAAGGCAGTCATCTTATTTTACTGCTTATATTACTAGGTTCTATTTGACATGATTTCATAAAATCATTAATCCATCTGCAACCAAACGTATCTGTCTGCGAAATGTTTACATTGCTATATGATTGTTTCTTGGTAGTTATGTGAAGTTTAATCTTAGTTGTTTACTTTTCAAAATTCCATACTACTCTACGCCATATATAAACAAATACAAGCACTCAAGTGTGTTGGAAGGTCCACAAGACACTTTAATTTCATTTGAAGTTATTCTGTTTTATCTGACCTAAAACACACCTTGTGGAGTTGAAACATGTATAGTGACGCATCTATGTTGTTACATAATTATACCAGTGACTAGTAATTAACAGATTTTCAGTCCAGTGGGGTCTGCATAGAGGAAATGTCAAAATATTTAAATAGTGAGCTGAATATTCTAATTCAAATTTGATGCCTGTGTGGCATCTAACACAGCCTGTTAGATCACTTTTAAAAATATGAGTTTATAAGTATCTTAATTCAATCATTTGGAATAAATCAACTGAAGAAGAAGAAATTAAGTATACATTTATACAGATAAGTAAAAAACCCCATATCTTTATACGAACATAAATATATATATATATATATATATGTATGTATTGCAAGGGAATTACAAAATTACCAGACATGGAATTTAGTATGAAACTCTTCAGCCTTTTACCAGTCATCACAATATATGCAAGAAATAACTCAATGTCCTCCCAGATAAATAGCCAAAAAAGCAAAAATACGTTTTGTACATGGAAAAAATGAAGCTAGTCAGTGGGTTGTGCACTTCTCTGATAGAAATACATGTTGATTTAGACAAGTAGAATAACAAAGTCTCTGTTGAAAATACAAACAGAAGTTTTATATTGACAAATATTTTGTAGCTATATGTACAGGCAATAGTGCAAATATTTTAGTAGAACATCCAGGAATATGAATACAGCTGTATTCTGCTCTTGAAATTTCTGAATTTTTTCAAAAAAAATTTAGAATGAAGATTCTTACAACACCTATTTTAGCATGGAATAGGAAATTCTTGAAAAATATAGAAGTCAGGATACTTCCTTGATTATGAAATTGTCTGATTGTTATAACCTTTATAGAATGAAAATATTATATATAAATGTAGCATTACTTATTACCCACAGTAAATTGTTTCTAGCTGGCTGCATTATAGAGAAACTGCAAGCTGCAACATTAGCTCAGGAATAGGCGATATAATTAAGCTTCTGTCACATTTCAAGATTGAAAACAACCTTATCAAAATTAATTTGTCAGGGGAGAAGGCTTTATTTAAAAACTAGTCATGGATTGTGCACAGTATAATTCAAAGAACCATAAAACGGGTAAGGTTGAAAGGGAACACAGTGGGTGATCTGGTCCAACCTCCGTGCTCAAGCAGGCTTATCTTAGAGCACATGGCACAGGATTGCATCCACCAGGACCCCCGGGTCTTTCTCCACAGAGCTGCCTTCCAGGTCAGCCCCAGCCTGTGCTGGTGCATGGGGCTATTTATCCCCAGGTGCAGGACCCTGCACTTGCCTTTGTTGAATTTCAAACAGTTCCTCTCCGTCCATCTCTCCAGCCTGTCAAGGTCTTTCTAAAGGGCTCACAGCGCCCAAGTATCATCCACTCCCAGCTTTGTGTCATCAGTGAATGTGCTGAGAAGGCATCTGCCCCTTCATCCAAGTCATCGATTAATAAATTAAACAATACTAGGCCCAGTATGGAACCTTTGAGGATAGCACTAGTGACAAACTGAACACCGTGCCACTGATTACAACCCTCAGGATCTGCTGTTCACCCAGATTTTAGTTGACCTCTGGGCGCTCATCCAGTCAACACTATCAGGATTTTGTGAGAGACTTGCTGAAGTCAAGATAGACAGTATCCATTAATCTCTCCTCATTGATCCAGGTAGTTGTTTCATTTTAGAAGGCAATCTTCTTGGTCAAGCCTGGTTTGCCTTTAGTGAATCCATGCTGAATACTTCTGATTACCTTCTTGTCATCCATATAGATACAGATGGCCTTCAGAATGAGGTGCTCCATCACCTTTCCAGGGATTGAAGTGAGGCTGACTGGCCAATAGTTCCCTGTGTCGTCCTTCTTGCCGTTTTTGAAGACCAGGGTAAAATTTGTTTTTTTCCAGTCCCCAGGCACCTCTCCTGATTGCCATGACCTTGCAAAGGTGACTGAGTGACCTTGCTATGGTGTCTAGAAGCTCTCTCAGCACTCGTGGATACATCCTCTTAGAGCCCATGGACTTGTGGATGTCAAGTTTGCTAAGCTGTTGTCTAACCCAATCCTCCTTCACCAAGGAAAAGTCTTCCTTCCAAGACTCCTTTACCCTGGTCTGTGTCAGAGAACCCTGAGGGCTAGTCATGTCAGTGAAGCCTGATGCAAAGAAGGCATTTGATAACTCTGCCTTCCCTGCAGGTTAGCAGGGTCCTCTTCCCCCCTCCCCCTCCCCCTTTTACTAGTGGGCTCACATTATCCTTTTGTTTTTCTTCTGTTATTGATGTATTTTAAGGAGCCCTTCTCGTTGTCCTGGACATCCTTGGCCATATTTCAGATGGGCCTTGGCCTTCCTGGTCTCGTTTCTACTTACTCTGACAATCTCTCTATATTCATTACAAGTGTCTTGATGCTGCTTCTAACTCCTGTGCATTTCCTGCTCATGCTTGAGTAATGACAGGAGTTCTTTGTTCATTAATGCAGGTCTCTCTCCCCCTTTGCCTGATTTCCTGCTCATTGGTATGCATCATTATTGGTTCTGGAGGAAGTCATCTTTGGATAACAACTAACTCTCTTGGACCACTCTTCCCTGCAGGGCCTGTTTCAGTGGGACTCTTCCAAGAACATCCCTGAAGCGGCTAACATCAGCTCTCCTGAAGTCCATGGCTGAAGTCTTACTTGCTGCCCTTTTTCCTCCTTTGCTGATACTGAACTCCACATTTTCATGGTCACTGCGGCCAAGCCTGCCTCCAGCCTTCACACCTCCAAAAAGGAGATGGTGTCAATTCGAGATTGAGCAGGTCACCATTCCTTGTGGGATCCTCCACTACCGGTGACAGGAAGTTGTCATCAATGCTTTCAAAGGAACTCCCTAAACTGTTTGTGCTTTGCTGTGTTGCTTCTCCAGCATATGTCAGGGTAGATAAAGTCCCTCACAAGAACCCATGCCTGCGACTTTGAGGTTGCTTCAAGCTGCCTGGAGAAAGCCTCATCCCCCTCCTCCATCTGATCAGGCAGCCTGTTGTAAGCTCCCACAGCGGTGTCACCCTTACTAATATGCTCTTTGATCTGAGCCCATAAACTTTCAACTTGCTCATCATCCACCCCAAGACAGAGGTCAGTACATACTGTTTTCTCATATAGAGAGCAACTTCACCACATAGGTGACCATAAAAAATAAATAAAATTTAGCTTTCATTTTTTTTCACTTCTAAAAAATCTAATAAAGTAACATTATTTTAATGAATACCAGAACAGGCAGGTGAAAAACTTTGTGCATTCAAACAATGTTCAGTTAGAAACAGGATGTGAAATAAAGCAATCATTAAACATGTCTGCTGATTTTTCAGTGAAATCATATCGAGACAAGTAAAGGAATAAGAACCTATTTGAGGAATAACTCTTTTCTTCATGAATAAAATTTGGCCCAAAAATATATAACTTTAAAAAATGCATATATTTGTATAATTTAACAAATTAAAAAATAAAGTATTTAGTAGGGTGTCCTGTATATGTGCTTGTGACAATACAAAACACTGTTGTTTCCAATGAAATTCCCCATTTTGAGATATCAATCCATGATAATAACATTGCTAAAGCACAAACATGACCGCTTCCTCTTCATTCAAAGTGAAGGCAGTGTAAGAGGAATGATCTAAAATAATAAAAAAACCCTCCTCAAATGTACTTGTTCTGAATGACAAGAGGAAGATGACAATGTTATTTATACAGAGATGATCTACAGAAGTCTATGATCTTAAGTTTGCTGACTTCTAAGTGTGCCTCAAATTCAGAGCTTTGTTCAATTTTTTCCTGAAATGTAAAAAAAACCAAGCAAACAAACAACCCTCAAATTAATATTGAAAAAAATAGACTTTTGTTCTGTTCTTGGGGTTTTTCTTCCTTGTGTCAGGATCCTCTATGTCAGATGCAATGACCATTGGTAGGGAACAATAAGACATTTATCACAGGAAATCTTTAAGGATGAGTGTTTAATCAAAGGGAGTCCGGCAAACAGTGAGAAAGAGATAAGAAGCTCATTAGTCAGTATCACATTTAGCAACCTTCTGCAGAATTCTGTGTTGGATAATTGTATTAGGCAAAATTTGGAGAGATTCATTTGAATGGTATCACAGGGGTCCATTTTATATGTAAAGTTAGATGTTTCTGATATAAAACATTGATTCATAGAAGGAACTCTTGAAAATAATTGGTTATTTTTCTTTTATTGGACATGGCCCAAAAATACCTTAACAGCAATTTGTACATTAAGGCTTTAAGCCATTATGTTAAGACTTAAATCAAGAATCTGTCACGTTCTTAAGTTTCAGTAATTTGTAACCACCACTATTAAAATATGTAGTTTGGGGTTTTTTTTTATTTTTATTCATCAAGCTTTTACCTCTTAATTTCCTCACTGCTACTGATTAGAGAATTGTCTTCTCAAAAAGCCTGTTTCCCTTCTGCATCAGTTTCTGCAGTAAATCAAGCCATTTTCTTGATCCTCATTCACATACACTGAAAAGTTTGAGTTCCTTCAGTCTCTAGGCAAAATGACAATTTTGAAATCTAACAGAACTTGTTCCCTTTTTTTATGAATCCTTTTGTTAACTTTATTTTGCCTTAAGAAATGACATTGTTCAAATAATGACCTCTCTAATTATGAGTTTTAAAAACACGTTTTTCATATTCTCATGTAGTAGTCTTCTGCTTACACACTAGTAATGTTTAACCATGGGGTTACTTTGGGAGTTTATCATACCAGTTCAAATTTACACAATATATTTTAACCTCCCCTTGGAGCAAAACCAAAACATATCCAAACATCTCCTGAAAAATGTTGTATCAAAAAGAAGAATGTGTAACTCATTTAAAAACACAATTTTTATGCCAATTCATTTCAAAACTGGCAGATTGAGAATTTGAACAATGGTCTGCAATTGAGCCCATTAGACTTCTATTTTGTTAAATAAGTCTTTTGCAGGTTAGCATATTCTCATCAAATCTTTTACATTCTCATCTGTGAAAACAAGAGTTGGATATATGCCTTGATTTTCTATCTCCTTCATTATCAGCGAGCATTTTTCTGGGAAGTAGGAGAGGAATATTGAGCAGTTATAAATATTTTTACTGGGAAATAGTATTGTTAAAAATAAATTTCTAATTTTTTCAAGACCATGGATAAACATATTAAATAGCTCTAAGCCAGCAACAGGAAATGAAAGTAGGGTATTTCCAATGACACACTTTTCTCATACATAGTTACTTCTTTGCAGTGCTGGTTAAACATGTTTTAACCAATCTGTATTTATTAGAATGGTAATTTCAGTTGGAAAGTTTTTGTACCCTCTGCAATATTTCACCAAGGTTTTTTACAAATAAAAAGGTTGCAATTTGCAAAATTAACCTGTAAAACTAGAAACTGATCTCAAGGTTGTCTGACAGAAATGTTTCGTCAAAATACTATCTTTATTGGTTATGGTTGTGTATAGTAGTGATAGTGCCTTCATTTGGTCAGCACAACCTCCATTTGTTGCTCTGCAAACATTATTTCTCTCTAACAATATTTCTCTCAGAAAATAAGATTTACCCATAATACAAGGTTCCCTACTGCTGCTATATTTCTAATATGAGCAGGGGAAAAGGATTTGACCTACAATATTTGTTATAATACAAGAGATATCCTATATAGAAATCTTAAGATAATCAAACATGACAATGAGGTAAGACCCTGTTGCACAATTGTTTTGACAGTTTCACATTTCTGTTTGCTCAATAGCCAGGTTAGTACTAGACAAAAAGTCAGTCCTTAGGAAGTACTAACAGATGCCAAATCTACATTCCCATAGTTGCAAGTATGTTGTACACAGACATTTATCTTCTACTTTTTACTAGGTTTCTAGTTCTTATTACATAACATATATTTAAAATAAATGATAACTATAATTTTAGTAGAATATTGACCGTAAAATTAGTAGGTATAAATGCTGAGATACATCATATATGTGAGCAAGAGATCAAAATATTTAAAAGTGGGGTTCTTTAATCATAGTTTAAAATGTAATTATTAATCCAGAGATTAAAAATTGTTAGTACTAATGCATATATTCAAGAACATTACTGTAGGATTTCTCTTACCTCTACAGATAGGAACAGGGAAGTCCCACGATGCTGTATTGACAGAGTTGGCTATGCAAGTAAGCTGTGGGTGTCCATCCAAAATATATCCAGTTACACAGCTGTATCGGATTTTGTCACCAACATCAAATCTTGTACCATACAAAATACCCTTTGGTGGAACTCCTGGATTGCCACAGGAGCTACTCTGTAATTCTGGAAAAGATACATATTTATGATTTAAAATGTTTTTATACTTTAAATGTTTTCATAGATAAATATTTCATTTTTCTTAAAAAAAAGAACACATGAATTAAGGCATCTTTGGACAGATAGCGTGGTTTCATGGGTATTCTACAACTCTTAACGCTGAAAATCCATTGCTGACTTAGTGTATTTAATATCTGCTTAAGTACCCACATATCCAAATGTAATGAGCATGAAGTTTTCCTTAAGCTACAGCTGTCTATATATTCATGTAAATTTTTTGTTAAATTGATAGAAAAGGATTCATTACCTACAAACAGGAAACCAAGCAACTTGATATATTTCTGACTTTCAAGTTACACCAATGCAAAACAATAAACAAAATTGTAATACACACATGAAAGAACATCAGATTCAAATTGAACAAAATTTGTAAGAAAAAGTAAAATTGATCAAGACAAGAGAAAATTTTAACAAGCATAAGCCTGAGAATGAGCAGGAAGCTGTTTAATGATTTAATAGATTTTAGATAATGAGGAAAACAGATGAGATACTGTGGGTAACGTATTTCTGAGCAAAGGATTAGTGAATTTAATCATGTGAAATACCAAAGGTCTGGTAACTTGTACTATAATACAGGGCTTTAAACCACTGAGAATCCAAAATGACTCATGGCCACTCTTAGTCTGATCTCTGAGGTCATTAATTAGAGTTCAGTTTTAGTAGCTGGTACTCACACCTCAACTGTGTACTCTTTTGACTGGTGTTTCAGCATCATAAATAACTTGATTACAATATTTTCAGTCATTTACTACCAAAGTCCTTCAGTTAACGTACATTAAAACATAGATTTTATGCAAGTGTGAACAAAAGATGTTTCATAATCTCGTTCTGAGCTCTTCAAAACTTGTACCAATTATCAGCTTAATGCTAACAGGGAAGAGGCAAATCAGATAAACCTGTATTTGGATTCATACCAAATTCCCCTGAAATAAAAAGTAAGGAAAATGATGGAAGAAGAGAGGGGTACGTATGTATTGTTTTAATTTCTTTTCCTGAATTCCATTTGACTAAATCATTCTTCAGTATCCCTGATGTGCTCATGAGTGTGTGCACAACATATTTAAATAACTAAGCTGTTATAGTGGGTTTCAATTAAAGAAAAAAAATATAAATGCTTATTAAAACAATCAGTATGTCTTACAGCATTCATTACATTCTCAAACTTCAATGCCCAGAACTACCAAGAACTAGGATATACTACTAGATTTCTGATATCAGCCATGAAACAAAGCTATGTAACAATTATTAAAAGGCAGAATCCACTATAATAATAAATGTATTCTCTATATGTCCATACATATACATACACTATATATAAGATATATGCTAACAATGAGCTCATTTGCAAGACCTGATATACCAATCATGTTTTGATGTGAAATGTTAAATATGTATATTTGTTGCTGATGTCATTGCTGCTATTTCCTGTTTTCTGTTACATAATAAACTGTGGGTTTGGATTTGACTTTCATTACCTTGCACAATGACACAAAACAAAAGACAGTAGCCTATCTCATCTTGGTCACTTCAAAGTTCACCTAAAGAATTGATATTCTTACCATTGCTTTATTGAAGTGTTCTGTGCTGAAACAACAATCCCCTGCCGTCAAATCTGCTTGCAAGGTCTACAAAGAAGGCAATGCTGCAGCTAGTCCTGCCTATTTGTGCAAAAGAATTTATTTTAAATCCTCTAACAGTTTTTAGTGCTATTCAATTTGTTATTTATCATCACAGTATGTCAAAATGAAGGCAAGAATATCATCCTGTGGATTTTGGTAATCATATTATATTAACAAGAAAATTCTGCCTGTACACAGTGTTTTCATTTTTGACTTTTCCAAGAAGATGAAGTCTTTCAGAAGCCTGTATCTCTTAGGGCTTTGTAAAAAGGTCACAGAAAGATTCCCTGTCCTTTGAAATAAAAAATATAAAGATTAGCAATGCCTTTAACTGTTACTGCCTAAAATTGCTTCCTTTACTTTTACTGCTGTCTCACCAAGAATTACCCACAGAAGGCAATTTATTCTTGCGAAATTATATTATATTTTAAAGCACTAATTAAAAATCACCCTCCATCTAAAATAAAACCAATTTTCCAGTTTCAATACTATATGACTCATCTAAAAGGAATGCTTGGCATTTTTCATTAACTTTTTAACTTTATGAAAATGGCCTGGGAGTATGCTACTACTTCTAACCCTTCAAGACATTTTGTTCCTGATTCTAGACAAGAAAGTAGAAAAAATAAATTGTACACTTTTAAGTGTATTAATTTATTCTATGAGTATTTTCATTTTCAACATATACAAGTGCCTTATTGGGAGACGAGAGGGAGATAATTCACCAAGTAACTGCATTTGTCTTCTTTGATAGGTAGTATCTATTTTCAAACTGAATGTGACACCGTACTACCAACTCCCTGACATTTAAAGCTACAGATTGTCACCCTAAGATTGTCATCTGTCAGAGAACACAGGAATTGCCAAACTAGATTGTAATTTTTATTCAGCTCTGCATAGATTCTTGACTTCAGTGACATTCTGATAATCACTAACGATATGAAGGGTGGAAAAGTTTCCTTTTAGATTTGCTGTCTTGTAGTTTGGTTGAACTTCTCCTTGTTCAGGTACTCTGAAAATAAGCATAATTGAATTTTTTTCACCTTCCCACTTTTTTAAAATTTTTGTGTACTATTTCTCATCTCCTTTTCAAAGCAAGCTGTCCCAATTGTTTCAATCTTTCTCCAAACAGGAATTTTCTTTGTCCTAGATTTAATTTTGTAAACAAGGTATGTATGAACATATTTGTCCTCTTTTTTTTTACATAATGGTAAATCGTGATGCTTAAAATTTGTGCTGTTCAATAAGTTTTTATTGAATTAATTCTTATTAATGTCAATGGAAATTCTGTTAAAAAGCTGTGAGTAAAATGTATCTGGGAGTGGACACACTCCTTTAAAGACTTTAATTAGCAGAAATTCAGCCACTTATAGATACTAATTAATAAGATATTCAAATTAAACAACATTAAATATAATTTATTTCTGATATTTTTTTCAAAAAACAAGGCTAGCAGAAATTTAGACCCCCTTTGTCAGCATTCACTTGAGAAACAAAGCAGAACCAGATATGGAAATTTCAAATGTACTTGCTTTTTATTCAGATTTTAAGTCAGGAAATTTTTTTTCTGTTATATTTATGAAATCAAGAGTAGCACTATCCTCCCTAAAATGTTTAAACATGAAATTTATAATTTGATGCCTAAATATCCACACATTCCAGTAATAAAGGCATTTGTCATAGTGTTGCATTCCATTAAGCTTAGTTATGAATACTAATGTCCTTCACACAGTATTTTATTATAAATTTTGGAACATAAATAATTTTTTCTTTTTTAAAGGGTTGATCAATATATTTTCATGGTTTTTGTTTGCAGCTATTGCAAATCATTATGCTCCCATTTTTCCCAAAATAAAATGAGAAGCGCTGTCAATACGTACATCTTCATGAGTACTCACTTATCGAAAGATAAGTGTAATATCCCAATACATAATCCTTGTTCCATGTAGTACTTTTGAAATTAAATACTCCTGGTATCCCTACACTCCCAGTTTGGATATATCCCCCTATTACTGCATGGTACCAGTCCTAGACTGCTTGTTCACTTGTGTCTACTACTCCAAACAGTAATTCCTCTGCCATAAAAACATGAACACGGCCCAGGGAATACGTTATTCTGGGGACCACTCCAGTTGTCATTTGGAACAGGACTTGATGTACTGGAAATATTAGAATATGTCTGTACATGGATATCCCTTGGAAAAGCTGCACATATGTCCTCTTACTTACTGACAAGCAAGAATGCTTTCATATTTAAGGTTCAAGGCTGATTTCAGAAGTGCTGCATGTAGTATGTGTGTGGCTATAGGGAGAGCTATACATTCTAAAGGTCCCAAATACTAGGACAGGTGATGTCTTTGTAAAAATAAGAAGTAGCCTGAAATTCCATTGTCCAAAATGAAATTATATTGAATCTTGTAATAGTTTATTTTATTGCCCATAGTTTCCCAAAGGTTTTATAAACTAAAAAGGTAACTTAGATACATACCTTCCAACTTATAATATTTTGTCTTTTTTCTCAAAACTTATATTTTGCTTACTTTCTATTCTGTCCTCATTCACAGTGCTCTGAATATGTGAGTAAGCATGGTCTAGATTTAAATCTAGTAGGAACTAGAAGAATTAACTGATGAGTCTAGGAATACTGTTGTCTTCCTACACACATATTGAAATATACATATACATGGATGTTGCACTTGAGATTACAGAGTGAGGGAAACCACAAGAAAAATTTGGAGAAGTCAATATGAGTGCAGTGAAGGAAAAAAATGGAAAACTTAGTATTGAACTGTCAATTTAACTGCACAAAAATGTAGGATTCAGAGAGTAAAGACACATTATATATGAATGCTTTGAAAAATCTGTTGCAAACAGCACAGATCTATTAAAACACTTACTGAATTTAAAAAAATTCCCTCCCCCAAAATCCAGGTCTCTCCTTTCTAGAAGCTCAACAACAAAAATGGTCATGCCTTGATTCCATCAAATCTGTCACCTTAAGATGCAAGTGCAGAATGAAGAATCACTATTCTGAAATTCACTTTTGTCGACAATAGTGACAGAAAATGTTTGTCTAACAATCTAAACTTTTCTGAAGCTTTTCTTTTAATTTCTGCATTTTTTTGTAGATCAGTCAAAAGAAACTGTCATATTCTTGTGTCTAACTATAAATAGGCAAGCAAGAGAGAGATGTTTGGGGTATTGTTTCCCCAAAGGAAAAGAATGATTTTCCTTTCCTATTCTAGTTGCTCTTTCTTGGTAAATATATCTGCAATAGTAACCTCACTAGGGATCTCTACCATTCACTAAAGATAATACAGCTAATTACATTGCAGTTTCTTACCTATTTTTTAATGAATGACTTAATTTTGCTTTTTTCTTCCTTTTGAAATTATTTTCATGTCAAAAAATGACAGAGGACCCTGTCTTGAGGGAACTTTATATGTAGATTTTTATACTGAATTTGATTTTGTTTCAAAATACATTGAAACAATCACTGGATTTGTCTTCCTTGCCAGTAAGACAAGAATGTTTCTATTTATAGCATAAAGTCATATGCTATTTTTAAATGAGCAAACTTCTTTCAGCATTAATTTAGAACTGCATTAACATAATTCTTCTACAAGCAAGGGAACAGCAAGAAGTACAGAAAAAAAATCTCCAGGATATGTGAAAAGAACAAGGGATAATTACAATACTGTAGTAACATAAATACAGTGAGCATGACAAATGTAATGCAATAAATGGTCCAGGGTTTGCAATGTATTCCCTTCACATGCAATACATTGTTCAGAATATCTGTTTAAATCAGCTGCAAATGCAGAACAGCACTAGAGAGCTGAAGGACCATGCAAAAAAATAATGGCAGTCACTAATTTAACCACAGTACAGCATAACCTGGAACCAAGTGAAACAAGCAGAATGATGACTACATGCTTCAGTAGGTATAGTTAAATCTGACATTTCCCTATCAGATACACTTCTAAAGTGCTCCCTGAAGGGAGTGACAAGCAGGCAAGTACCAAAGAGTTAGTAAAGCTGTAGTTAACAGCACCAGCCACACTTACTTGCATTTACCAAATTCCACTTAAATAGAGCTTTAGCTGCAGTAAATTCCTGCTCAGCTTCTTAGGGTACGAATTAAATCCCGAGTATGGTCAGAAGGTAAATGCATGTAGTGCATGGACTGAGGAAGACCATTGGAAATTGCATGA
This sequence comes from Corvus moneduloides, assembly GCF_009650955.1. Lineage (NCBI taxonomy): Eukaryota > Metazoa > Chordata > Aves > Passeriformes > Corvidae > Corvus > Corvus moneduloides. The sequence continues at coordinate 149,652,482 of NC_045476.1, forward strand.
AGTTTTGGCCTGAGTGTAGAGCTGCAAGTACCACAAAGATTGCTGCATCCACACTGTTATCAAACTATTCCATCAAATCAGTGTAACTTGAAGCCTGAGATACTATATCTTCCACATGTGATAGTTGTTCAGCTTCTCAGGTGGATGAAGTCCAGATACATGCACCCTGCCTGCGATGCAAAGGCTGTGTAGATATGCCTATGTATGTGTCACAATGGGATTGTTCCTTTTAGACTGTAGGGTTTTCCAAGTAGTTTTTTAATATGGCTGTATTCTGGAGGCATCTGGGAAGAGGCTGTTGTAACTACCAAAAAAAAAAGATTATTTCAGAGCCCAGGACAATCTAAAGTAAAAAATAATCCTAAAATTTATACTGCATTGATAATCCTTGTGAAATATGTACTTCTTACTATGTCTTTTAGAGTTTTATAAAATAATTTAAGTTTCAATTTCTGAAATATTATGGCAACAGCTATATCATTGCACTATATTTTCATTCCACTTTAGCCTCAATGCCTCACCTGATTTTACGTTATGCTAGGTAATATAAATGTTGCATTGTTACTGGCTGTTCTTACCTGGAGAATTTACAGTAACCGAATATGTAAAAAGCAAACTGAATTTAGAAAAAATCAATTTTGTCACTGAAGGAGGATGTCATAGCACAAACAAGTTGTGTGGTATTATATAGACTGCATTTCCACATAAATAGATACATATGTCAAATAAAAGTCATTAATTTTATATATTTTATGTACTATCATATCTAGTTTCCTACTGAAATTAGGGTTATATTTTTTGTTACATCTATGTTCCAAGGTGTAACAGAAATACTAGGAAGATGCATAGTTTTTATATGAAGATAATAGAAATTCTGAAACTAGAGAACAGAATAAAATAGCACATTTAATGTAAAAGTACTGGGACTTCTAAAGGAAAAAATAAGAAATATAAGAGAAGTTTCAGTGAGCACTGATAAGCATTGCTATTTAATGAATTGACTCTTCAGCTGTTACAAAGGATAATCTGGAAGATCTGTGTTTTAAATTATTATAAATTAGAGGCTGGCTAGCCTTAAAAAGAATGTAACTTCACTTCCAGCTTCCTGTTGGCAAAGGTCTTCTGAACTGACCAGCGTGTGGTCTGAGGATACAGTGACATGGCTAATCAGTCGTGGTTCATGTCTGGCTTATTAGCCAAGGTTTCCCTGCTATAGGCCTTCTTGACAAGTTGTGTCTTAACACAAAGGCAGAACTTATTGTATGTTGAAGTTTGTAACTTGTTTAAAAAAAAAAAAAAAAGAAAGAAAGTTATTTCTGCTACTGTGGATCACTCAGAGTTTAAAATTGCAATTTAAAGCATAAAATGTGGATATGGGATGTCATGGTTATGTCATTGGACAGTGGCACAAAAGGGCACAAAAAACCCCAGTTTTCTCCTGAAAGGGATTTTGACACATGAGAACTGGGCACTAGGTGGCACCTGAAACATTCAGAGCTATTGTATGACCTGGCAGAGTAACAAGCATTTCCTCCTGTATGCATCTCAGAGGTAAGAATATTTCAAATTTTCATATCTATTCCATATACTTGGTATGCATCTCTTGCTGTATATATATTTATGTGTAGAATTACTATTAGGGGACACTGTAGTGCCCTATTAGAAGTCCAAACGTTTGGGGCAATTGGATCACTTCATTGATTACATGCTTCTTTTACTCAAAGGCCATACTGTCTCTTACAGTGAAATTTCAATCTGGCTTCCACCATTATTACTGCTGGTATGAAAAACATGTAAAAACAGTGGTTACAGGAGACATGTTAACAGAGTTAGATCTATATTCCTGTGCTTATGTTCTAAATGCTTCTGGTTTAGCCATTTTGAGAAAAGAAAGATGGCCTTAGCTCTGTAATTTAGTTTTTGTTTAGAAAGTTCTATGGTTTATAATTTTCCTTTAGAAGATAAAATCATTGTTCTCTCCAAAATCTCTATCACAGTTGTTTTTGCAGCACACCATTTCTTAATAGAATTAATGCCCTTATCGTATTTGATGGCAAAGGGTCATAATCAGCTTTCTGGGATGTCATGAGGACATTACCCAACTCTTCAGAAGTCTTTTTTTATATTCCATAGTGCATCTTGACTGGTGGGTTGAGAATACACCTCAGTAGGTAGGATACATGGTGGTTGGGCTGTGCCTTTGTTGAGACACTACTGGATGAATTTTCTGAGTGCTCTTATTTTTACAATAAATCATCTTTTTAGAAGACTCAGACTCTTTATCCTTTTATGTCTCAAGGTCTCAGAACATCAACTGAAATTTAAAACCCTTACTCCAAGTTTCCATTTAAAGTATTTTTGTGAATACTTCATGGTGCACAGCATATCTTTCATACTATATATGGCTGCCCTACAGTTTATTCAGTTAGCCATGTTTTATTACATTGCATATCCGTCATTAATATTTATTCATACTCTGAAGAATGTAAATTTGTGGTAATGCAGAAAAACTATGAGCTAAAAATTTTTCATTCTAAAATAGGTCTTATGGTGATCCAAAATATTTTTATCAAAATACTGAAATGAATTCTCCACTTTAGATTAGGATGGAAGTGTAATCCCTTTTGCTTACATCAAACTATAGTCAAAGATCATGTGCTCAGAATATAGCTGAAAACACTGTTGATACATTAAGCAAGAGAAAATTTATGGTTAAAAGTGCACAACAAACAGTAGTAAAGCTCCTTTATTTTGCCCATTTTTCTAAATTTTTATGATACAACTCTGAAATACATCAAAAATGCAGACCTTGGATAATGAAGTGCTATACTCAGAGTCTTTTTTCTAAACACAATCATATATTCAAGGTCTGAAGCAGATGGCTACCTAATGAAGTCCTATTTACTAGAAAAGGTCTCTCTGGTTAATGTTCATCTCAGGTATAATATGAAATTTTCATTAAAAATGTCCAGATGTGAGAACATTTAAAAATAGTAGATGAAGGATATATGCATTATTCTGCTTTTAATGGTACTAACCCTGATAATTTCACAGTGCCAAAATGCATTATGCCTTATTGACTCCATTTCATAAGGTGAAATAATAGAACATTACTGATCTTGTCCAAATTACTTACATGATGATTCATTAACCAAGAAAGAGGGTATGATCAAATTAATGGATAGAAATGTGAATAAACATCTGCCACAGGCCACTCATCAAGACCAAGCACAAAACCTTTGAATATCTTATATTCCACAAAAATTTTGTTTTATGAATCAGTACTGAGATGTGCACCCACAATATCGTACCTTCCAAAATAGTCATCTTTCCCCATGGGAGAAAAGGTACATTCTACTGCAAACACAAAAAATTTAAATCTGCTTTTCCTACCTATTCCAAATTTCCTTTTCACTTTTAGTATGAGTATCCAGATGTCCTTCACTTGAGAAGCAATCAACTGCAATTGTTATTTTATTTCAGCATTATGCTATCATTTTCCTATTGCAAGAGTTAACATTAGAATCTCCTCCAAATTTGTCTCAAGTGGGCGCAAAATCATAGAATCATAGAACGGTTTGGCTGGACCTTAAAGATCATCGAGTTCGCTAACATGGGGAGGGACACCTTCCAGTAGACCAGGTTGCTCAAAACCCCATGCAACTGGCCCTGAACTCTGTCAGGGTTGGGTCATCCATAACTTCTCTGGGTAGGGTAACCTATTCCAGTGCCTCACCACCCTCACAGTGAAGAATTTCTTCCTCGTGTTGGTGTTCAGCATTCTATTATCACCTTCGTTGCATGGGCTTCTGCAGTTCTTAGAGAACATCTCTCAAGTCTCAAAATTTGTGTGCTTTGCCTTATGCTGGAGGCAAGTTCCCAAGTTCCCTGGCACATTTGGAAAAACATTTTCAGAATTCTGAAGCATGGGAGAACGAAAGCAGTGTATTGTTTGATGAAATATGATTTTGTTATGCAGAAATTATTTCAAATGGCTGAAGAAAGAAAGAACTTTCAAACTGATTGATGTACCAACATTCTTCCGTAAGCAAGTATCACTTGGCATAGCGGGCACTGCTTTATATAAGCTATTCTTTGTGGAGCTCGAAGAAAAGTGGTTAATTAACACTTCTTTCTCTTTCTAATAATGAGAAAGAAAATAACATATCAGTGTGAATGATTCAGTACTCTGTTGATTCTGGGCTACAGACTATCATGGGGATCATTTTTTCTCCCCAGACATTTTAATATCAGAAAGTGTTATTTGTCGTTTCTAGTCTGAGTCTTGTAGGATCAGAGATCAAACAACTTGCTTTGCTTTTCCTGCTTTAAAATATCTGGTTTGAGACATAAGCAGTAAAAGGCATTTAATCATATTTTATAGCTGTAACGAAGGAGAGCAACTGCCAAGTAATTCATGTGACGTAAACGTATAAACTTTCTTTCTTCGAAGTGTCCTTTTGTAACTAATATAATCTAGAATTAACATAGTCAGACTTCATATTGGCAGCCAGAATAACAACTGCTTTTATTCCTATCCCTTCATGTTACCTTCTGTGGGTCATTCCTCTCTTGACTAATTTGTTATTGGAATGAGTTGAAGTGGTCATAATTTTAAAGGAGATAAAGGATTATCATTAAAATAACTCAAGATTTGCTTTAACTTCACATTAAACTTCTGTGTAGGCCACCGTTTCTCTGGCTGTCTCTACATGGCAGGTTAATACTGAAACAGCTGTGACAGTCATGTCTCTGAACTTACTGGTATTTCTGTATTGAAAAATGACTTGAACAATGCCCTGTCAGCTTTTACTTTTAAATACTTTCAATATTCTCTGCTTTTATTGAGAAAAAGAAAAATGTTCTAGGAAAAGCCTGCTGCAGTACCGCACAAATCACTGTTTGACAGAGCTTATGAAGTGTTCGTTGTGGTGCTAACTCACTGAAAGATCATATATCTTGTAGAGATCTTTGCAAAACTTCTTCAAAGAGTGACAGGTTGGTGTGTTAGAAGAGCTAAACAGCGTCAAAGAAATATATGTTATACAAGTAGGCTGTTAACACAGTGTGAAATTGTAAGCAATACGCAGAGATCTATCCTCTGGTCTATATCTGACACTCTCAATCATGTGATATAGAGTTCTACATTAATGTATAAGGACAAAAAAAGCTGCAAGTGTCAGTTAACAGACAAATACCCCTATTTTCAGGTTAATTTTTTCCATTTTTGTTGGACAGACACTACCAAACTAATGAACATTTCAGGTTTTTCCTCCTCTTTCCCCTGCAAAATAAAGGTTAACAAGAAAAATGAGGAGAATTATCCATTTTTAATTTTTTTTCTCAACAAGTTTAGAAAGATGTCTTTTAATTCAGGGAAAAAGTCTGTTTTCATCAGACAAATCTGTAATAATTGAAGCACTTTTGCAATTAACATTGACTTGGTTATCAGATGTTTTATGAATTAATGTCTTGGCCAAATGTAAACAGAAGGCTATAAGGAAAACCAAAAAAAAAAAAAAAAAAAGGAAAAAAGGACTGAGTCAAGAGCAAGGAAGTTTACAGATGCCCAGAATTCTTATTTGTGTCTCAGCACCCTGAATGCTAGGCCCAACATTCTGCTGTAATAAGTTTGGCAGACTTTCCGGATGTTTGTGATATCTGGGGAGAGTATCTGGAAATCCTGAAAGAATTTTATTCTTTATCAATTAATCAAATATTTACGAAAAGACGTATGACACTACATAGACAGGACTCCAGTTTTGGTGAGATTTCTGGAGTATCCACCTTATTTCAAAGAAGATCAAACAAGGCTTCATTATAACATATTTTCTTCCCTCTACGTATAGGTTATATGAAGACAATTGAGTTATTAACTCTTACTATAATAGATCTATATATTTATATAAACTGGAACTTTTGATAATACTTTTGTGTCTCTTTTTTTTTCCCAGTAGTTTATCCCATTTTAAGTCTCTCACTTCTTTAATGTAGCGCTCTGCCTTCTCTTACATCAGGAACTTTTGCAAAAAGATACTGAGAATATGCTGAGACATAAGCAAAAATATATAATCTCAACTGCAATAAGTATGTGTATTTCTGCTTCCTATGTTATATTTACAGGAGGATTTAATTATAAAGTCTACCATTATGGTAGAGTTGACTCCTGTTGTAGACAGCAGCACTGTTTTAAAAAGGTAACAATATCTAAATTAATCAGGTCTACAAACTGGAGATAAATTGTAGATTAGTATGTCAAATTTATACTGTGATCGTCCCTCATTCACAGTTTTAAAGAGCATTTTTTAAATAAAGTTGAGAAAGCTTCACTAGTAACTCTGGTAGATTAGCTCTGTAACATCAAAAATTAGATTGAGAGCAGAGAATAAAAATTCTTATTTGTTTAATTTTTTTTTCTTTTTTTTTTTGCTTTTGTGACATAAAATATATTTGGTAATAAAGTGATTTAACAAAATCAGGAGTTACAAACTTTCCTTAGCAGCTGTTTCATTGCATTGCTACATTGCTGATATAAGTAGTTTTTCACCAAAATTACAATTTATGGGAATACTTAGCTATTAAAACTTTTAAGTTATTCAGTTGTGTTTGAACAAAAGCTTAAATATGTGATTAGATATCAAGCTCTGCATGAATAAGGACTTACTTATTGATGAAAATTATTGTGACTGAATAAAGAAATAAAACTTATTATTATTATTATTTACTATAATTCTATGTATATGTTTACATGGATTGTATTTAGAAACTTATTTAAATATTAAAGATAAGAGAAAATGTTTCAGACACAGTTTGTTCCTGAAAATAGATGGGTCAAGTGTAATTTGGGCTATGCAAAGCCAAACTAGTATAATATCTTTTCTTGGAAAAGAACATCCTTTTCTCTGCACTGCTTTCTGCTTCAGTCTTTGCTGAGATCAGTCTGGTCGTGGTGGTATAAAAGGAAAACAATCCCCAGAACACCTCAAGAGTTTGGCTGCATCATCACATATTCTCGCTCTTCAAAAATCAGTGCTGGTTTCAGCCTTGCAGTCCTTTGGCTCATAGCCAAAACTCAAATTCCAAGTATCAGCAGTGTCCAGAAATGCCAGTTACTGTTTATAACTACAACTATTTTCAATTTGTACATGTCACAGTATCATACAGCACTGAAGTGGCCTTTTTCACCACAACATTGGAATAAAGGGTAATTTTTTTACAAGGGGTTAGAAACAGATGTCAAGGCAACCTCAAATACATATCAATCCACTTATTGAATTCAAGAAATCAAAATACATCACCTCAATTCCTGGTGAAATCCTTTCCTAAATTCCATCCATTTCTGATCAATAATGGATCCATTCTATATATTTTAGTCCTAACTAATCCTGGATCCATTTGAATGACCTATTGGTGATTACATAATCTTCATATGACAATGTAATTAATGTCTTTTTCAAATTTCTGCACATTAAAATTCTTTAATTCAGGGGATCCTGATTGCTTACAGTTTAAGAAATTGTGTTTATCTCCCTACCCTTAACAAGTATGCACATAGTATGTGGAATATATGACATGGTTCACAACACAAGCTTTCCTTTTGAACGTGAACAATATAGATTTTTTTTCTGAAAAGATAACATCTCTAAGTACAACAATAAAAACCCCCTAATTTATGAAGCAAATCTATATATCTATATGCTCATATCAGCTCCTTCTGGTATTATTCTTTTTGGTTATCTGTTTTCTTTGTTAAAACCACACTAGCCTCAAGTCATTTTAGAGGATTATAAATTATATGAGTCAACAGTTTCCAAGATATACAGTAGAAGATGGTGGCACAATTACAAGAATGTCTAGAGGGCTCACATAGTGGATTTTTTCTAAAAGACCTTTCATATTTTAGTTTCTCAAGAATGATACTGCTTATTTAATGACTAGTTAAGATCTGTTGTGCTAATCATACTATAGGTAGATGACACACATTACCCATGTACCTTTGGAACTCTGCTATAAAATCTAATGATTTTATAGCTGGAAACCAAACTTACTGGAATAAAAGTGAAATTTTTATTCAGCTATAAATTTTAGACAATAGGAATGAATTTCATAATTTTCAAGGAAACAAAAATAATTGTGAAAGGAGAAATTATTTTTAAGATATGTGAAGCACAAAGAGGTTGTGATTGCCTGGAAAAATGTCATTTAAAAAAATCTGTCAAAAGAAGCTTATTCTTTCATTCCTTCTCATTATGCTGATCATCTTCCAATTTTTGTAAGAAAGAACAAGGAGTTTCTTCAATTGCATCCTCCTTTAATCCAGAAGTATCTCCTGACATTTAGAACAGTCATAGGCCTTGCAGTGCATCATGTGTCCTTGGTGTCAGCAGCAGAATCCTTGGGATCAGAGGAGAGAAAGGCCCCTCATCTCACTCTCAGTGTTTGAGGAAGTCTTTATCATTAAAGCACAAAAGTTTCATTCCAAAGGTTTGAAAACACATAGTCTTTCTGGTAACTGGTCTTTTCATAACCACAGTCTCTCAGAGGTTGCCTAGACAGTCCTACTGAGCTTGACCTCTACAGTTTTTCTGTGTGATAGCCATAATTAGACAAGGTAATAAAATGCACAAAGTTTACCTTGTCAAATTTTCAAGATCTTCTTGAATGTATAAAATGTACAAAACATTTCAAGGTTTATAGACAGGAGGAAAAAACGTCCTCCCAGAAATTAAAATTTGGAAAATGGGAAAAATTAACTTTAAAGTGTAACATTATAAACAACAGAAAATATGACACCCCTTTATTAAATACATCTACATAATGATAAGTAATCCACTCTGCAATATTCCAAAGGGAAGCTGTTTCTTAATCTAAATATTACATACAGATACTATAAATAAGCTGAACACAATTTTTAAGACTCGTCTTCAAAGTCAGTTCTGAAGAGGCAGTCCATGAAGTTATGTTGTAAACATGGCACACTGTGGCAAGAAGATTCACTTAATCATTTAAATATGACATGAAAAATATTCAGATAAGTGTCTGTATTGTTAATTAACTTTATCATTATATGTTTCATGCATTGATATATTATTACCTGAAACTTTTCTGTTGCATAAAATATTTCTTATCTGTCTTTGACCATTTCTTAAAGAGATTACTATTTTGATTGAAGTCAAACTATTTTGAGATGGTTTTAATTTGAATAACATTTAGCTGGTGAAATTAATTAGCTTTTATTTTGTTAAAGGTGCTTTGGTATTTTTATTAATATGACATCTTCCTAGAATTCAGAGTTACTTTTTACTCAATTCAGGGTTTACTTGGGGTTTGGTCTATTTGCATTTTGGCTTTCAACAATCTTGCTTTCAGCAACCTTTGCTGGTCAAAACCTACTGCCTTGTCATTCTGGAAATATAATTCAACTGCTCTTTTGAAAACACTTTATATTGTATGGTGCTCTACTTAAATACTGTTTTGGATTTAGTAATTAGCTAAACTATTTTTTACAAAGCTGATAAGTCCCATTTTTTCTTCACTTGTTTGTTTCCAAAATGTCTTAACTCAGGGTAACATCTTGAAATCACAGATAAAACATGGTATTTAAGATGAAGAACATTATCAGGGCATTGTATCTTGGGTTAGAAAATACCTTTCATTTCAAAATAGTTTAGCAGAATGAATTAATCATACTGTAATTGGCTTGGATATTGGATTTAATATTGGTATTGTCATGAAGGTATCATGACATTTTTAAAGGTTTCCTTGGAATCTGTATTCTACTTCTATTTTTCTGATTATAACACTAATTTAGCAATCCCATAATTTAGTGCTATCTCTAAGGAAAAATTACAGCTGAGGAGAGCTATTGCAAATGTGTCTTTGAGCTGCAATCTGGACAATATAGAGATTTTGCATATAAATTGAGACATACAAAGACTTGCTGTAGCTCTCTCATTATCATCAGGCTATTCATTGCAACTTGCTACCTGCCTGCTGCCACAGACATGAAGGCTTCTACAGGCAACAGCAGGAGATTTTCAGGGCACTATATATATATATATTTAATTAATAGTAGGGACTATTTCAATTATGAGATGCACATACTTCCATGTTTCAAGCATGTTAAATAGGATGTAAAATAGAAAATAAAAACTGAAGAGGGTCTGTTGCAGGATCAGCAGAACTGAAAATTTCTGTACTCTATTACTATAATCTGTATGCCTGTCCTCCCTTATTTTTTCTTTGATGTTAGTAAGCATTAGTTCTTGGTTTTAACTAGTAGTTAATTCTACTACACAGAAAGTTGGTAAAGTACTCTCATGGGCAGGAAAGTGGCAGTCAGGGTCTGGTTTCTCTAAATGTAGGAATGAAAAGAGTGACAATGTTCTCTTTACTACAAGAAGCAGAGGAAGGGTAATAAGTTGCTTTGGTATTTTGTGATGTTTTCGTGATGAAATGTAACTTTGGTAATGAAAAAATAAGGGAGCCATGGTGTCCTAATGTGCAAACTTTCTTTTTCTTTTTTTTCTTTCATTTTCTGCAATGCCACAGATTCACAACATTAGTGATCATGCAGATCTTGATATATTTCAGGATACTGATTGCAACATTCTTCATAATATTCATATTATTCATGATGTTGAGCAGCAAAGCAAAGATCTCATCAATGCTGCCGTAAATTTGAAATTATGTAGATGTATTGATTTCAAACTGGGGCAATTGCCCCAAGGCATAGGTTAAATTAATATCAATAGCATCAGTATCTTGTAGAGTATTTTGCATTTATCTCAATTTTAAATTAAACCAGATTTAACCTGATATATTTTATAGCCTAAAAGAAGATAGAAGCTTAATATAATATTCAGTTATTTCTCTGCAGTTAGCATATAATTTGCCCTCATCCCATTCATTTACCTTCTTTCTGTTTTTTAGTTTGTTTCTTTTTTTATGTCTGCCAGAGCAGTCATCTCTTGAATGACTTGAGAAATCAGAGTCTAAGGTTAGAAGTGACATGTCACGAACATCCTAAAACTTGGGTTTTTTAAACCTCGAATCAACAGAGTTAGATGTATTTTAAGATGCCATCTGGTAGCTTTATACATAACAACACAAATTTTGAAATTAAAGTATTTATTTATTAAGCAATGATGGTTATCTTAACACAATTCATTTACTAGTAGTGGTGATTTACATTAAATGAAAATTATTAAGCAGCATTCAATTGCTTTGTGATACTATACCAGCAATTGTTTCTTCTCTCATGTTTAATGTATAACATATAAAACTTTACAGACAAAGCAAAGTTTCCTAATGACCTAGAAGCATATTAATTAACTTAAACTGTCTATCAGGAAGCTAAACTGCCATACACCTAACAATCTATTTTTTTAGATGACTGTTTCTCAGCTGGACATATACCTGCTCCCTTTTTCCAACATAAGGATCCACTTTTCCTAGCTGCTTAAGAACTGTTTCTAAATCATTAAATTAATTCATAAAAGTCTTTCATCTTAAGATAAATGATACTTTATTTCATCTCCAAGAATATGTGCCTTGAGGTGATTGTTTTTTTCCAATGCTACCAGGCCATGATAAAAGTGACTATCCCTTTTTCTTGCCATAATTGTGAAATTGTTAACTAATTATCTTTGAATTGGTTTTGCGAATAAATCAAATGATGATCTAATAGTAAAAAATTTGCCAAATCCTGTGTTGCTTTATCTAGATTTTAAATACCCATATTCCAAAGTAAAAATCTAAAAAACTGCATTCCATGTCTTAGTTCCGTGTCTTACACAACGAAAAAATGAAGTACCAAGGAAAGATTGTTGCTAGATATGGATAATGACCATGGGAATATACAGAACTCGGTAGCTGGTAAAAGCATGCACAGCAAGTGCTTTTTATATGTTTGTCAGGTGGGAGGTTGAGACTCCATGTATGCTAGTAAAGAAATAGGTCAGCAATCATTCTCCACTCTGAGAGCCAGTGGAAAGCCATGGTGAAGATTCTTATGTTCTAGTATTTTCCCAAACCATGACAGCCCCATCCACACGTGCAATCTGCTACATCATGCCTGTGAATTGTATCAGGGCACTAATTTATACAAATGGGAAAAATGCTAGGGAACAAATATTTTTACAATTAAATAGCAGAGATGATCACCTACTAGGGTGGGTGTAGTCTGATCCTATAGACATTTGGGTTACTAATGTATATATGACTGCAGTGATTCAGTCAGTGTTGCATAAATGTCTTTCCATCTGCACTAATTAGGTTCCTTGTTAATTAAAACCGTGAAACTATTCTTACAAAGCTCAAGCTAGGATCACTGTTTTATCTTTAATTTTGATGCAGTTGCAAGTGGCAGATGTGATGTGGATGGAAGAAATGCATTCTCTGAGCAAGAGCTCTATGTAGGAGGCTCTGGGAATCACTGTTAATAGCAGGATTAAGCAGAAGGCAGGCCCCCTATAGCAAAAATTTGAAATTAAATTTCCAGAATAATGGAAATTTTGGGGGGCAAGCACTACATGTGTAGGGAAAACATAATTGTGTTTATTTGTCTTGACACCATTTGGATAGGAAGTAAAATCTGTGTGGCAGCAAGACTGCTGCTAGGGCTGATGAAAGATGCCGAGGTAGGAGTTTACCTTCCTAATGTAAATGAGTACAGAGAGAGGATACATCGCATTCTTGAAGCACACCTTTTTCCTCCAACTCAAAAAGAAGCAGTGTCTAGGTTATATGTACACCGTGGATGCCTAAAGTTAGGTGACATGGGATTTATCTGTTTCGTTGGAATCTAATCAGACCATTTGAATGTCTACACATCTTTACAGACAACTAAAATAGAAAAAAAAAAAAAATGGGGTTGGGCATTTTCTTCCTCAGATTAAGTAAACATAACATTTTCTGACTTGTTACTTGTTTTTTTTAAAATTTGAATTATACAGTGCTGTTTCCAAACTATTTATTCAACAGATGAATTCCAGATGCTTTGCTGAATTTTAATTTTCTAAATTACATCAGCATTTCTATCCAGGTCCTCTATTTAATAAAAAAATTACAAAAAGACATTACCAAAAGAAGAGTGGCACGAATCAAAACTATAAGACTAAAATTTCTTTTAATGTTATACATCTTGACATATAAATTCAGAGCTTTAAAAGCCTAAGAGTATCCAAAATGCTTCCAGAACCAGTTTTATTGGACCAAGAAATAAAAACAACATGGCTGCTAAACAATAAGTTTTCCCATGACCAAATACAATTGGTTTAAAATAAACACAACGGTTATTTTTTTCCTCCAAGTACCATACTACACATCCTTTCAAGTATCAGAGAGAGGAGAAACACTAAAGAATGCATCAGGTTTGGAAAAAACCAGCAATGCAGTGGACCCTAATGTGCATATTATTTGCAAAAATTTGTTTGCAAAAATTATTTGCAAATATTATTTACAGAAAAAGCTTAAACCATATGTAATTATTTTCATTGGTGGTAACCCAAATTGGTCTTTCCTAGTTTAATTGTTCAAGAACTTTTAGGTGAAATCCCTGCTGAGAATTTTTATTTCTTTCACTGTGAAAATTTTGGTTCAGTTATACTTCTGGAACTTGACTGTGGCAGCATGACCAGAGTTACAGAGATGACAAACAAGTCATTTGAGGAACATGGCTAACCCCGAAGAACTCTTCAGAATGGTTGGCAAATATAAACCTTTTAGCATAGCCAAAGGTGACCATGCAACAATAGTTCTCTTTAATTCAAGTTTTTTTTTCCAGGTCATGTTTAATAATGCTGACAGTAGTCCTGCTCAACAGACAGACACGGCACAACAGATGAAAAAACTACTCCTGCTCCATAGTCCTATGCATCAGTCATCATTGTTTTGTGATAGGAAAGTGCTGAAATATTGCCTTTAGATGAAAGCAAAATAAAGCTAACAAAATACAGCCCTAGGATGCAAAAAAACAGACTTTCCAGGAAAACAGATGGTTATGATAAATGCAGACATCTATAGTGTAGTTGCTTATGAACTGTTCATCTGCATTTCATTTATTAGTTGTAAGCAGCATCTTTAAAATATAGTTAATCAGCTTAATGAATGACATCAGTGTTATACCAAGTTGGGTGGCTCATGCTTTATTTCCTGCCACTTACAGAAAAACAACAGCAATAAGCTCACCTTCAAACATCAATATTGTTAACCACTGTACTTAAATAAGATTGGCCCAACCTGTAAGCAATTCTGTTATAGCAGTCCTTAACATCATTTACCTAAACTAGAAAATAAAAAGTAAGTCTTGTCCTTTATTTCCCCAAATAAAACTTTTAGTTACACATTAAGTTTTTCTGCATATAATGCAGGTTTCACATTGCTCAAAGGTGAAGTCAAAGAAACTGCTCTAGCTACACACACAGTAGAATTGATTAGATATCTTCCACTCAAAATGATTCCATCTGTGAAAATAACCACTACAGATAATATATATAATTACTACTATTACTAACTACCACAGATAGTGCAGGTAGGATTTTCTATTTAATCTACAATAAATTAAAAGGGGCTGTACTGTGTCCTGTGTAAAAAGATATACAGTCTGTCTTCATCAGATACACCTATTGGAAGTTGATTTTATTACTTTGCGATGTATAAAAATTCATTTTGAATTCTATAATTTTTGACAGAGAGGTCAGGGCTTGATGTCTAGAAAGAAGAATATATTTAATGGATTTATAAACACCACAAGACACATACAGAAACGTGACATGAATATGGACTTTAGAGGCCAAAATAAATACAGGTCTTTGACATAAGTGCCTTTCAATAAAGCTGGAAAAAAACTTTTGATTTCAGTGCACAAGCAATGAATTTTTAACATATACAGAAATAAGAAATGATTGATTTACTATGAAGAAAATATAAAAAAATAATAATAACAATAAAATAATAATGACAACATTCATGGAAACATACAAAATGCAATATTTGCATTGTAGTATTCTCCTTTTCTGTTATATTTAAAGAACAAAAAATTGAAGCTGATTTCAGGAATAAGCCAGAAATGTGCTCTAGATTTTTTTCATCCCCTTTCCTGTAAAGAGCTGAATTACATACAAAATACCTGTTTCTACTTTACATATACATTTATTATTTTTGGCATACATTTAACTAACTCTCTTGGTGTGGTTTCTGTGCAGCAGAAGTTATACACAGTGCAAGTGTCAGGATAATTACTCAATAATCATACCTTTAATTCACCCATACAATTCACATTAATGTAATAAGCTGTACAAGTGAACCAAGGGCAAGAAGTCCTGTGGCCCTTTAGAGCACTGTGAAACTTCAAATTTTCATTAGGGGATATTTTCTTGCTTTTGGTGTTCTGTGAAAGCACTGAAATTTTGAATTACAAAAGAAAGGTTTTTTTCCATGATACTGACTGCTGAATACTCTGACATAATTTCCTGGCCAAAACCAAGTATGATTTGGTCATCTTAACTTGGGGTCAGTCATTCCAGATTAAATACTAGATTTTATCTTTGCCTTCAGGTGCACTTTGTAGGAAACTCTGCCAGAACCTACAATCAGAATTTTATTGTTTTCCAGACATAACAAAAAAATCCTGCAATCCAGAAGCAGGGCAAACAGAAAACAGAATGTAAGTAGCGTGTCAGTTTATTTACTCTTCATTTTGTCTACTTTTGTTTCAGCTTTATCTGACGTATTTTTCTACTTAAATATCAAATACTTCTTCCCCATCTTGCTTAAGGTTCATTGTGCTAATACTGTCCTATCAAAGTTTCCGTCTTTGTCAATGACTACTATAAGCAGAATTCCTTCCTAGTCACTTCAGACAGAGACTATCCCAGCTGTGCATACCCAAAATAAACCACTTATCCTGAAAAGGAGATTGCTTTGTACACAGACTACATTTACATTTCTACCTTGCTACAATATTAGAATGCTTTAGTTGATGCATCTCATTTACTACTCCAAGTCCTTCATGCAATATAAAGCACACTCTGCCAGTGGTAATGATAGGAAGGGCAGATGCAGCTCAAAGCGTACTTTTCACAGAAATAGAAGTTGGGCAAAAACAAACTGGTAAGAGGTGTGACTGTTGTCATTAATTTTACATGTCAGTATTTGCTTTTTCATTTTTGTACATATGTCAAATATAAGCTGGAAATAAAATGGTAATTAAAAAAGAAGTTGATAAAATTAAGATTTTAAAGACTACTCCTAGCTCACTCTCCTGTCTCTTTTACAAGACCACTTCTTTTGGTGTTTGTCAGCTTGAGCAAATGCTCCCAGATATCACAGATCGTCTGCAATCCTCACAGCTATATTATAGAACTAAAAATACAAGGTTCTGCCCTGGAGCTGAAGGCCTGGGACTCTTGGCACTTGAAAACTGAAAGAGGCTGAATGGTTTCTCCTTGTCAATTTAAAAAGTATTTTATAAATTTTGCTGCTCTTATTATATTGCAGGTAGTAGAAATGCTGACGAGAAGCATTTTTAATTCAAAGCTTTTGTTCAACAGTTCACAGCAGAGAAGTGACCTAGAATCCTCTAGATTTTCTGTGACAGACATGCTGCAGTTATAGACACTGTAGAGATCGTTTAAAAAATATCACTGTTTCTAAAATGAAATCCTAGTGTCCTGGATCTCTCCTCATCTTTTACAGACTTGGGGTAGGGGTGAGGGTGACTGCATAGACACTGAGTCCTTTTTTTTCCTAATCTTGCCAATTTTTTAGCCTCAATAGTGAGCTTTTCACACAGGCTTTAGTGAGTATTTAATTTTCTCATTGTTAACATTTTGTTTGCCAGTATAGCCAAATGCTACTTGTTCACTTTTGCTTTTCCTATTTATTTGCTAAATTCCAGGAGAGGAAAATTAAATTAAAATAGGTAAATATATTAAAAAGAACATATGAAGAGTTAATTGAATTTTGCAAGAATTTAATGTAGTAAATGTAGAATGCAGTAAGCATTTCATTTGAAAAAAGATGCTTTAATAAAGTTTACTTTCACTATCTGATAAAAAACAGCTTCAACACTGAAAGCTTGATTGAATACCTACAAAGACAATGAAAGAGCAATGTCTATCACCACAGTGAAATTCTCTACATAAAAAAGATGATTTTATTTAAACTAAAACATATGTGAATATGTATCAATTGAATAGAATAATATGCTCTTGATTACAAGTATTTAAACTGCATTTATAACAGAATTAAAATGCAATATGGTTTATGCTCTTGAAATAACTTAATATGATATAGTAGGATTTAGGAGTTTTTTTCCTCAGTTTGCTGGCTCAAGACATCACACTAATGTTCTGTTCATAATAAAAGCAGGGGAGAAAGTTACAGTGCACTGGGTAGAAGTTCTAGCAGTTATTACTTTGCCTGTAGCAGTTTAGCAGTCTCAGGATAAAGTTAAATCCCGAACAGTGACAAGAACTGATTTAATCCACATCACGCTGCTATTGAATCACAGTCTCCAATAACATTCTATGAGCCCCTGGACTGGTCTGCTGAAGGAGACAATGAGGTGGGTTTATTTTAACATTACTTTCAAAAGTGTCTTACAATGCCTTTTCTTTCCTTCTTTTAATTTTCAATAAAATTATATAAAGCTCCTTTATGTAAAGAAGAAAAAAAATATCATGAGCCATTTGTATTGCCAAAGAGTTCTTTAGCAAAGTGCTGGCAGAGTTCTGGGGATGAGAAAAGCCTTCAAGTTCATTACTGTTTTGCTGCTCCTTAATAGACTAGGAACTTTACTGGAAATCACCATCAGGCCTCCCCCTACTCAGTAAGGCTGTATGGGAAATAAGAACCAGTGTACTACCCAGATTTTTTTTTTTAATAAGGTCTGTGACTCCACACAAACTCTGAATCTTGCCTTGGTCTTGCTATGAGAAACCAGGGTGTTCAAAGTGGTACTTGGCTTCTTTGAATGAAGGAAAATACATTAAGATAAATACATAATAGCATGAAAATTGTATTTCAGTTGTGTGAACCATACAGGAAAGAAGAATAATCAATAGATCACAATACTATACAACATAATTAATTTATAAATGCAAATATTTAATTATATTACTTTATCTTCATCTCTCTCTTACTATGATTCATTGTGCTGTACATACTCTCTCATTATGCATTGATAATATGATCCCCAATAGGACCACATTTTTAAATGTTGCTGTTTTAAGGAATTATATTTAATTTGGGCAAGAAGATTTTTTTACAATTTTTTTTTTTTTTTACTGCACTACAAAAAAAGGATTTCATGTAACAAAGAGTATTTTCTTACTAAGATGGCTTGAATGTTTGAAATATACAAAGCATTTAATTCTTCTGTTTTAATACTATTCAGATCATATGAATTAATGCTTTTCTGTCACAGATTTTTAACTACAATTTTTAAAATTACTAGAGCTCATCAAAACAAACTCAGAAAAGACTAAAAAAAACATTTTTGTGCAAAAGATAATATTGTCAATACCAAATTTTTGAATGAGAAAGAAAATTTCCTCGTTGTAAATACAGCTGAAAAGAAGGTATAAAAACTAGTATCTAACTGGATTAGACAGGTTTGCTGAGAAAGGAAGTGAGCTTCTTTGAACAATCGCCTGGAATGGAAGAGACTGAAATCCCTGACGAAATAAATACCTAATTGTCCATATAAGTGGAACAGCTGCAACAATCTAGACTGAGAGACACCCACTGCAGATTATCTGTTAATTAACAGGTTCACAGAGTCTAGACCTTGAATAAGTGCCCATTTTGAATTTAGCTAAATTTGCAAGCAGGGTGGCAATTTAAATTTAGATCTTTTCTTTAAGAAGGAGTTTTCTAATCAATACAAGGAATTCCCAACCTGCTGACAGGTATCTTTTGCAGATTGCAAAGCTATTCATCTATCGCATCTGGTTCCTCTGTATGAGAAATTATTTTGACATTTCCGTATGTTACTGTAAGATTGAGCCACATTAGGAAGATGAGTTACTCTCTAAGATTTAAATTCGCCTTTTCTATTTTAAAATTTCAACAAATCAACTGAAGATTTTTTTTTCCTACTGTGTAGACTTCTTCCATTCCTATGATCATTTCAAGACACTTTCAGGTTCACAATAATCCAGTTATCTTTCTTGAACTGCTCAGTTTTCCATGAACTCTCAGTTCAATGATAATTCACTGTCTCTCTAGCTGAGGTTCTTTGATAAGACCAAATATTGTTTCCTTTTGTCATATTTCAATATTTCTGACAACTTCTTTACTTTTCTGGTTCAGGTTTTGAAGCCATGCTTTTGGAAATTAGGTCTGTCTAATACTGAAGTAGAATTTCTAATGATAGTACTATGAGTTACAAAGATTTTTTCACTTGAAATATGTCAATGACAACATAACTCCTAGTAAATGACAGAATACTTGACCATTACTAAAGGAAAAATCATACAAAAAAGCAAAAAAGAAAGAAGAGAAAAGAAAAAAAAGTTAATAGTAAAAAATCCTTAAGACTTTTATAATATATACCACTATTGCCTTTTTTTTTCTTTTAGTTTTTGAATCACTTCTGTTCACAAAACAAGTCACAGACAAACAAGTTCTGCTAATAAGCTCTCAATGGTTTGTTGAAGTAGATGAGCGCTTCCAGAAAAGTTAAAAGAATGAGCTGTCTATTTAAAGAGCTAATGTGACACAGGGTAGAGATAACAGTGTTTAAACAGGACAAGGCACAATCCTTATTGATAGTAATAATCATTTAACCACATTTATTTTTTTTCTGGCTAGCTGGCCAGAAAAATTAGCCAAAAATATGCAAATAAGTTGGTGCATTGAGTTTATGCAGCTTTAATTAATGGAATTTAATTAATTTTCTTTCTAATGCTGGTCCAGGAGGAATGAACATTCAAAATGTATTCCGTATTGGTAATGTAATTTAGACATTTAATCTAAGTTTATAAACTTGCAGTAGAAATATACTCTCTCAGCTCTTTGTCTTGTGTATAGTACGGTCTGTAACACATTCAACTTGCAAACCTTTCAGGGGTAGGAAATGTGTTTTTTACAACTTTGAAACATGACATGTAATTTGATGACACTTTTAAAATATCCAAAATATAATTCACTTAAATTCCTTTCTCCAGATAGCAGTACAAAGCAGTACAATTACCTTTTGAAAAGAAAGGAAATTCACTATCAATATCAATGATTAATTTTGTTTGTGCTCAGTATCACATGTTCGCTGCCCTGGTCCTGCTGCCCACACAACTCCTGACACAAGCCAGCATGTCACCAGACTTCTTGGACGCCTGGGGACATGCTGGCTCATGTTCAGCTGGCTGTTGACCAACACCCCCAAGTCCGTTTTCACCCAGCAGCTTTCTGGACATTCTGCCCCAAACCCGTAGTGGTACAGGGGGTTGTTGTGAGCCAAGGGCAGGACCCCAGTGTGGAATCACAGATAACTGGTGTCAGCCCATCAATCCAGCCTGCCCAGATCCCTCTGTGGAGCCTTCTATCTATCAAGATCCTCATGGTGTCAGGTTCCTATTTTGGTTCTCAAAATTAAGAGACAATGTTTCTCAGTAAAGATTAACAGAGCATGTCTGTTTATTTACAGATTTTAAGATACATAGTGAAACTGCCAGATCTGTACACTTGCAGCTATCACAGTTCCAATAAAAGGACAACATATATACACAAAGTAAAAATATCTTCAATAACCTGGGACAGATAAAATGCCAAGGAACTGAAGGCAGCAATAGAACTCTATCAGCCTTAACTAGGATCTGCATTTCTGCCCCTGGGCCCAGGAGTCCCACTTCATCCCAGTCTGGATCCATCAGTGCCTTCCAGCCACTCTTCAGATGTCTGCAGCACAGAGGCCTTGGCCCTGTGATGTAGTGGGCTTAGCTCTGTAAGGGCTTTCAGCACTATGTTGGTACCTTATCTCCAGCCTGGCCCTCACCCTGTACCAGCCCCTGGTTCTGTTACCCATATTGAGCCCCTGAGGGACTGTGCCCCATTGAAGTGAGCACTGCCTGTGTGAAAGTGACCCTTGGTTTCAGGTTCTTTGTCTTCCAGCCTTTGCTTTTCTCTGACAATAAAATTACAGGTAATTGGATCTACTTCAAGACAACTTCAAAATCTGTCTGTATTTGCAGGGAAATAAATTCTTCAGAAATGCATGTTTGATTTTCATATTAAACTAGGAAGCTAAAATTATTATTCTTGGTTACTTTCTATGAGTTGCTTAGTACAGAGTCATAAAATAATTCAGGTTAGAGAAACCTCAGGAGGGGTCTAGTCCAACCTCCTTCTCAAAGCAGGGTCAACTAGAAGAATAGATCTCAAAGGGGAGTTTCCGTGATCACTCTAGACAATTCTGGTGAGTATATCTGTCTTTCCACTCACTTCAATGAAGAGCCTTCTCTCTAGGCTCCATACAAGTATTTGAAGAATGCTCTGATACATCTCCCTGTCCCCAGCCAACTTTTCTCCAGGCTGAAGAACACATCTCCCTTCATGTCTCCTTGGAGGGGAAGTGCTTCATGATGACCCTTCCCTGAACTTGCTGCAATTTATCAGCATCTTTCTTGCACTGAGAATCCAACACTGAATGCCATATTCCAGATTTAAGAGCTGTGGAAAAATTTCCTTCCCCCAGTTTACTGACTACACTTGCATTGATGCAACCCAGTATGCTATTATCTTCCATTGCTTCCTGGGTGCACTGTTGAATCAACAAGTTGAATTCAACAAGTAGTTGAAACTTATGTTTATCCTGTTACAAAAAAAGAATATTCTATTAGTGTTTTCCCAAAACAACCCAGTAACAGAAAAGATGAGTTTAGGCTCAAATGAATGACAAGAACAGGAGTTCCTGATATACTAATTTTCTTTAAAAAGAGAGTATAGTATATCTATGAGAGTCTAAAGAAAAAAAAATATTCAGAGGAGTCAGACTGGAATCACAGAAAAGCTATTGGTTTATTTTTCCCTAAGGGTGACCTTCTCTGTTATGTGAAAATCAACACTAGATGTATCTTACAATATTTACTGGGAAGACAAAGGTCTGTAGCTCAAGCCTTGAAATAAAGCCTTTAATTTGTTTCAAAACTCTAATTGCCCTTTAACAATCTACTGCTTTAACATGTGGATATATAAGGATATATAAATTTGTTTAGTATACCAAACAGACTGAATTGTTGCTGCGGAATAGAAAACAGGTGACTTTCAAATGATGCCCTGTCTATTACAACTAATATTAGTTCCTTTATTTTGTTCCTAAATCTTCTTCTGTGTTGAAAGAGAAGTAAAATCAGTTGATAATCATCCTTAGAATTCTGTGCAATTCCTGTGGCAAATGCAATGTTTATGTCTTCCTATGCTACGTTTAGACAGATTAAAACTAGAGGATGATGTACGTGTTAATTTTAAATTTTTATTCTTCAAATGGTGTGAGCCCAATTAGCAATACTCATTACCATAAAAAGAAGTATACTGGAAAATCACTTTGGCTTTGCAACAAACTGTAGAATTTTTCAATTCTTCCTGCTCATAGAAGATCTATGAACAAAATTAATTTATATAATTATTAATTAATTTAGTTATTCTCAAAGACAAAAAAGAGTCAACAGATCAGATGAATTGTAATGAAGTTCTAATTTTGATCAGGAATGAAGACACACATGTTTAGACCAGATCTGTAAACCGTATCATTAAATATAGAGCAAACCCAAGTAAATTCTGTGAATAAGTTTCCTAGCTTCAGACTTTCAAAGTGGACAAATTCAGAAAAAGACTGAAAGCAACTCTTGCCTTTATTCCATACAGGCGAAAGTCATAGGAAAAATCCACCAGCAGCTAACACATGAAATGATCAGACAAATTGGTTGAGGATAGCAGTATGGAAGAGTTTTTGCCTCTTTAATGCTCTGATGAAGAGACGATAAATTTAATTGAAATACTGTTGCGGCCTTTCAGCACTCCCACAAGTTGAAAGTCCCAGGCGCCCTAGGAGTCAATGCAATGCTCATCTGTGACCCAAAGGCAGGAACAGCAATAATGCCATAAGTACTTATGTTTTTCAACATGTCACATGCACTTATATGAAAATAGTTTAAAACTGATTGAGATTTCTGGGGAATGGAATGAAAAATGTTAATACTCAAATACGTGCAATTATGCCAATGAAGAGAAAAAACTGTGTGTTGCACTGTGGCCAGGTATGACTTACCTATGTGCCTACAGGGCCTAGTCATCTATGCTTACTTTATAGTCAATAGTGAGGACAAAAAATGGCATAGTACTCTGGAATTGTTTACCTCTGTCCACTACTATACAGGATGTCTGCAATGACAATACAGGATATTGACATCAGCACTGTAATGTGTATTGGAAGTCTCGTGTAGTGAATCCTGACCACCTAATCCCTCACACATGGTAGGAGTTATAAACTGATGTAGCAGTCTTTAAAAATGCCACCTACAAGATAGTGCACTGGGATTAAAGGAGAGAGCTATAGAAGCAATGGCATTAAAATGAAAGTTAAAAAAAACAACTCCTAAGAAAGGAAACTAATCCCAGAAAATAGGGCAGTATTCTTTTTTCCTTGTTTTGTGTTTTTGCCATAAGTAATACTGGGAGTGAAGACTGATCATATTGTGATCTTCATGGACAGTTCAGAACATTCTGTCTATCAAATAAATAAACTCAATTTAAGTTCTAAAATATAGAGACAGGAGAAAAGAAAAGAACAACATCTCTTAGAAGGGAGCAGTGAAAGTATACTCTGAAATATATCACGTGGGAAAACCAAGCTTAAAACTAAAGGGGTTCCAGGTGAGAGGTTGGAAAAAAGAGATCTAAATCTCAAGAGAAATTGAAACTGGTCAGAAGGAAAGTCAGTGTTAAGATTTCAAATTCTTAATCTTCTCTTTCGTGATTATTTTCTATCTGTAATACAAATTTAATCTTTGGGATTTTATTTATATTTAGTCTGTCATTTCAATTCTGTATAGCGATCACACTGGAATCAAGTGAATATAACAGATATGCTGTGTAATCCTGTCATGAAAGACCCGAACCCAAACATGACAAACTTGCTTCTTGGAGCTTTTGCAACTCAAAACAATCTTGGAAATCCAAGATACTGTGATGCATTTTCTTCTAAGGACAGAGTCAGTTTTGTGTCAGTAAATCTCTCAGCAGGTTTTAAGCATGGAAATGCAGATAAGGAGTGGGTCAATTTACAACTCTAAGACTGTTATAACCTCCTATTGTCACTCTGCATTACACATGTTGCATCAAGATACAATTTGATAAATGTTTCAAATTAAAATCAATGTGCTCTTGTCAATGTTTTCTCACACCATCAGTTGTGTGTATCTCATTTATGACTTTGGTTGCTTGGGTTGCTATTGGTGGTTTGAGCCATAAAGCAGGTTGGGCCAGAGAAAAGGATGAGGGAATAACACAGATGCAAGAAAATTTGTTTTATCCATATTATTTCCCTGAGATTTCTCCCTACATAGCCTGGTGAGCGCTGAGCAGAGAAGGAGAAAGGAACATGACAGCAGGAACCAGATTAAGTCTGTAGGATCTCAAAAGTAATAGTGACAAATTAAAGAAATATTCTTTTTACTGCTTTTTCAATTCCTTTGCCTTCTCTCTACTTCTGTCTTAATCTCAGCAAGTTGACGGTAACCCCCCTGAAAACTTCTCTTGTACTGTGGTTATTTGTCTTGGTCCATTGGTCAAAACTGAAATGTGTTGCCCACTAACATTAATGTGTTATAAGAATCTTCCTATCACTTTGCATTTATAACTTACTCGGTTTCATCAATGCTTAGGTAGTTTCCTTTTTCATTTTAATCTTTCAAGAATTTCTACTTTTGATTTATTTTTTCCAATTAGTTCCTTGGTTTTGAGCAACTTTTCCTGGTTTTATTAAATGTTATTTTATGTTGCACTTAAGAGGTATCCTATGAATAGCAAATAAATAAATGTATTTAATTTATAAAGAAGTGACTCAAACTATGGGTTTAGATTAGATTTTATGATAAAGAGCATGGTGCTAATAATGCCAAGGTCACAGGCCCTTGTATGGGCCATTCACTTAAGAGTTGAAGTCAATAGTCCTTGTGGGCTCCTTACAAACCAGAGTAGTCTTTGATTCTGTGAAAAATGCTTTACTGTAAGAGTGGTGAGTCAGTGAAACATGTTGACCAGAGAAGTTGTGAATGCTACATCCCTAGAAGTGTTTCAGGTCAGGTTGGATGGAGCTCTGAGAAACCTGGTTTAGTGGAAGGTGTCCCTGCCCATGGCTGGGGGTCAGAACAAGATGAGGAATCTGTATTTCATTACATCTCAACAATATGTGAAGCTGGAATGTATTTTAGGTGTGACAGTAGCAGAATTGTGGGTGGAAGAAGAAAGTTTTTCCAAATGAAGATGCTTCATGCCCAGAATAACACATGCTTATTTCTTGAAGTACGAGCTCTCGTGACAAGTACAGAATTGAACAATGCTACACTGTAATTAAAGATGACACAGCACATTGTTATTTAACAACAATACTTGCCTATAAACATCTTAAATCTTGTCATCTGTCTACTGACTATTAACTAGTAATCTGGAGTGACGGGGTGCTGAGAGGAATAAGCATTAAGTACAGACTTGCATTTCTACATCATCAGTTCAGACCTGGACTTCATGTTGAGAAGCCACCATTTAGGGGCATTTTCTTACCCCGTGATTTCATGTCGTTTCCCATAGGATGCATATCTTCATCACAAAATCAGCCCTACCACTGGCAATAAGTACATCAGTGCTGATTATATCTTTAGAGAGACTGGGGATGGAATGCTGCAAGTGGCAATGGTATCTGGTCCTAAAAAGAGCTAAGAACACTTTTTGCTTACCGACACACAGACAGAAGCGTAAGAGAAAAACAACATAAACACTAAATTCAATATAAAAAAAATCTTTTGTGATACTAATATTTTAGTTTCTTCTTTAATCATGCAATAAATATATAAGGATGTCTCCTAGTCTTCCAATTTTTTTATATGAAAGAAGTAGGATTGTTTTCCTTTCAGGTTTCTTCATTTTCTCAACACACACTTCAGATGCTATTTTATAGCAGGGAAACTGCAGAATGTAAAATTAAAAACAAAAGAAAAGAAAGTATAAGAATTCCGTGCCAAAACTTAAGCTGATATTTTAATGGGTTTTCTTTTAATTATTCCATTGATATTATTTTCAGAAAATTCTTTTTAAATGTTCTACATGAAATGAACTATTTTTTTTAGTATGTAATCTTCTAGGATTTTACATTAAAAAATCTATCAAGAATTAATTAAGAATTCATCAATTCACCTAAAATCAAGAATTCATTATAATTTTTTCTTAGAATAAATATGTATTTAAAAAAATACGTTAGCTTTGAAATTTTAAAAAGAAGTTTTAAAACTTTGTCAATATTTTGTGACCTTTCCAAATACATCTATAGCATTTATCTTGGATAAGCAGCTTGGTTAAACAATTTTTAGCTGTAACTTGCCACTGATGGTCCATGAGATGTTAGTGGCCTACTGTAAACTAACTGGCAAAGGAATGACCTTTTCTTTATGGTGTTCAGGGATTCAAAGGAGAATGGCTCTTCCAGGCAGAAGATTAATATTAACTTTTATTTAATTATTTCATATATATATATATATGATTTAATTATAAATTGCTTTCAATTATTTTATTTTTTTTTCAAATTGTAAGGCATTTGACTGACCATCTAGTTCACAGTATTACTATCCATCTGCTCTCAAAGTTGCCTACATTTACACTTAGTTTTGCTTGTATAGCCTCATAGGCTATTGAGTAGTTCTCTAAGAGCTCATCATAAAACTAAATATCCTTCAAAATACACTTCTAATAAATTTCATTTTATTTTAATGGGCAGAGATTTTCAGTGCTGAATAAGCAATTTGTCATAGGTTAGCAAGCATAGTCCCGGAAGGGATGTCCTTGCTAAGGGGTGCTTACAGCTTCCTCTATGACCTGATAGAAGCTATCAGCTGACCAGTTTGAATATGGACAATTCTCTAAGCCACTTAAAGTTGTGACCGCCTCTGTGATCCACACTTAAGAATAGACAAACTCCCCCCAAGCTCTCTCTCGTTTCCAGTGCTGGGACAGGTGGCTGCGGGCCCCGTGTGGGGGCCAGTGGGCCCGGCCAGGCCACGGCCATCCTGGGTCGATGGACCTGTTCCAGCTGTGGAACCCACCCCCCACTGCCTTGCTGTGGGCAGCCAGAGCGGCTCGACTCTCCCCCCTCTCCACTGCGATAAGAAAAATTCAACATTCCAGCTGCAAAGCTGCAAGGCTGAGGTGAGATTAACCCTTTTATTGCTGTGAAGAGCTGAAAACCTGAGGGAAGAGAAAGAGGAGATGCTTAAAGCTGAAATTCTGTTGTGAAGCTATGATATATCAGAGTATCCCGTTGCAATTTCATGAAGATATGGGGGGTAGAGTGTTCAACTTGTACTTGTGAGCAAAAGCACCTGTGCTGAGATAGGCAGATGCTGACACAGCTGTAATTTCATGAGAAGTTTGGACAGGGAGAGATGAACCAGATGAGGGCTTTTGCTCCAAACGGGAAAGGAGAAAACCTCAGTCCGTAGAGATGAACCTGATGAGGACTTTTGCTCCAAACGGGAAAGGAGAAAACCTCAGTTCCTAGAGATGCTCCTAGAGATAGTCCTAATGATGAAGATGATGAAGACCCTTTGCTCCCAGGGAAGGAGAATGGCCTCTGTTTCTGAACGGCTCAACCTTAAAAGTGTACCCCAAAAAACTTCAAGAGTGGACCCTCGAAAGCAGTTGCGGGAAAAGCTGCAAGTCGGGGGAAGGGACTCACACGCAGGCAGAGAGACTCCTCTTCCTAAATGGACTGAACAATATTTGGAAGTGGGCGGCTGTCTCGTTGTGATAATGTTTTCATAGCACGAGCAAGAAGAGACTTCTCTTTCTAAATGGACTGAACAAGGTTATTATGGAAGTGGTAAACGGACTGAACATCTCAAGGGTTGTCTTTTTACATTGTCAGTGGGAGAAGGGAGGAAGGTGGGGAGAGGAGGAGAGTTCTGAAGGTGATAAAATTTTTTTTCCCTTCTTTTAGGTCTGTTAATAAACTTCTTTATATTTTTTCAAGTTTGGTGCCTGCTTTGTGTTTCTCCTAATTCTTATCCCACAGAAGATAAACAGTAATGAGTATTTTAGACCAAACCACTACACAATTACTCTTCTCTTCATATTGAAATATAATTGTTGTCATAATCACACTAAGTGTTTATACTGGTATTGTTCAGGATGATGTTAGTGACTGACATAACTGGATGCTTAAAGTTCACCTATTTCCAAGCATTTTACATGTCACAT
The DNA here is from genome assembly GCF_009650955.1 of Corvus moneduloides. NCBI lineage: Eukaryota > Metazoa > Chordata > Aves > Passeriformes > Corvidae > Corvus > Corvus moneduloides. The sequence goes on from NC_045476.1 coordinate 149,680,949, forward strand.
AATTTGTATTGAGCTTAGTAGGAGCTACTACAGTATTACTATCTTTTATAGATCTATATGTCCAAATATGAACTATAATTTAACTCGTGAAACACTTGCAAACTTTGAAAAGCTGTTAAGATGACAAAATGAGTCTCTTCTTAGGTTACAGTTCTGTATTATTCTGTATTATGTTCCTTCATAAATAAATGTCTCCATCTGCAGAGTTCCTGTCTTTTGAAGAGTTTTAAGATTGCGTTCTGGCATACTGAACCTGTTCTTGCAGATCTGTATATTTTGATAGTATTGATACGGAAGTTCTGTCAAAGCTAACACAAATCAAAGCCAAAATGCTATCAAATATCAAATTCAGATTGAAGGATTAAGCTATGTAGTTCTAGACGTGTGTTACTTATCACCAGTTTCATTTTTATGAAATGGATATTTCAAAGTCTGCTATTGTGAACGGCTATTTAAAATTTCCTTGAGCTGTAACTTAAAATTTGAAGGAAGCACCTGCTTATAAACATGGAGCTGCATTTAATTAGGTACTTTAACGAGCAGTATATTCCAGTTCCTACAGAATACTGTTTCAGCTATATTGGATTACAGTTATCACTGCTTGTCTAGACATGGGATCAAAATGTGAATCTTAAATTAGATTACCTTAAGATTTGCTTTTGTCAGGGTATTGTACTTGTCTTAACAATATGACAGTCCAGTAGCTGAAAAATCTAAGTTCACCAAGAAAACCTTAGAATCCCTTGGGAAATTTCTTTCAAGACTTGCAGCATATATTCAATTATTTTTTAAATGAAAAATTACATTGAAAATATATATTACAAAAAACCAACAACCCTGAAGTAAGGCTGGCATATAATTAAGATTTCAAATTAATCACTGCCTTAGTTAAACTTCAGTATGAGGCATGTATCAAAATGATAAATTGCACTACCATAAGTTGACAAATATGGCTTATTTAACAACATTATTCTGAAAGAAATAAATTAAACAGAACATTGAAATAGTAAGTGGATTTTTACCAGACTAAGGGAGAGACATCTTATTTTTCCAATAATTAAGTTTTTCTCAAGACAGAAGAAATGATAGGTTATTCATTGGTTTTTAAATTTCAAAGGATGACTTTTTTTTGCAAATGTTAAAGCAAATAAATATATTTCCATTCATTTTGTCTGAAACAAAATTATGCATGTTCTCTGGCTCTCTAATCAATCAACTTATTTATTTCTTTTTAAAGATTTATCAAAGAAAATTTAGCACTCAACAACCATTAAAGTCTAACTGCTAGTTATGGTAGACTGAAACACTGGGTCTATAATCAAGCACATGTGCATGAGTTTTTTCCTAAAAATTATATGTTATTTTTCAAATGAAAGAACAGGGAAGAGAAAGACAAGTCTATTTAGATGAATTCATCACATATTCTCCCAAAAATAGGATGTCAAATATTTGGCAGCAGAAACAATCTTTAACTGTACTTTTGTATACTGACAATAAAGTGACACAGCCCTCCATAATGAGCTTTTGAGAGGTTCTAGTGGTCAGATACTCCCTTCTACATGGAAAGTCCCCTGCCTGCAAGCCAGACCTCTAGTCTTGGACTGTGTACTTCTTGTCTGGAGCTCAGGAACATAATTTACAGAGAAATTGCTGTTTTTCAGCTTCACAACTGCTACTTCATGCTATTCACCCATCGGAGTGGTAGTAACATGGCCAAGGGAAACGTTAAGCAGATCTGAGGTTGGTATGGGATTCTGAGGGGAAGAATGAGGGGCATGTGATCTCCTGTGGTGTTGGTATCGATTTCAATCCTTCTGATTAGGAGAAAAGCTCTGGCTGCAAGTGCATCTAGCAGACCAATACCTAGTTGCACAGTCCAAGGGTTTGGCCTTTGTAACCATAGTACCTCATCTGAAGACGAAGTAGGACTGCTGGGAAAAAATGAAACTACCTGATCCAGGCAAATAAAAATATAACCGTAAGTGGACATTTTTAACTCAGAAGGAGGACCTTTAAAAATACTCTTTTCAGGGGACAGGCACCTAACTACAGGGTAGAAGAAAATTGCACCCAGGTTTAGAGGGCAGGCTGAGAAGTAAGTACTAAAATTGGGACACTAGACTTTAGGACATCATATTTGGATTTATCTGGGGAATTGTTAGGCAGAATCTCCTGGGAAGCAATTATGGGGAGGAAGTGCAGTCAGAGAGATGGCTGATATTTTTTAAATGACATCCCAAATATTTTTAGGGGAAGTGAACTTTGGGAAATTACTCATGAGGCTAACAAGGGAGCTTCTTAAAGAACTAAAATGCAAAGAAGTACAGACAAAAAAAAAAAAAAAGGAAAAAAAGATGGACGGCAAGAAAGGTATGTAGAAATGGTGCTTAGGAACAAAATGAAGAAGGTCAAAGTCCAAGGGGAGTAACATTAGGAAGGGGTTTTATGGGTTATACAAAGAGATTGTACAAGTATGCTAGTGGCAAAAAAAAGGACAGGGAAAATTGAAGATTCACCAGTAGGTGGCAAACCCAATAATATTCAATATAGAAAAGGCCAAGGAACTCCATGCCTTGTGTGCATCGTTCTTCATACGGAGTAACCTGTTCATGTAGCAGTCCAATTGGGAAGGAGAGCAGTAATTGGTTTTGGGTTTACATTGAAAAGTTGGATACATTCACATTCACAGATTCACCCAAGGGTACCAGAAGAGCTGTCCCACCATGACTGAAAAGCTGCTGTCTGTAATCCATGGAAACTTATAGCAATCAGTTGTAGTCCTTCATGACTAGACAGACTAGTGATACACTTTTCGTTATGAAAGCAAAAGGGATCACTACAGGCACTATGAATTAGTAATCCTTCGCTCAATTCCTGGAATTAGCCTAAAGACCACATTTTTGTAATCCATTTTCCATCACCTGAAGGATGAAGCTATTTGGGAACAGTTAGCACAGACTCATCAAGGGCAAACCATGCTTGATAAAGCCAAATTACGTTTAAGCATCTGAAGGGATGTTATAAGTGGCCACTGCTTCCAGCGGCTCTGAAATGTGAGCATTTCCTTGCCTGGCCACAGGAGCCCAAAGCCAGGGCAGCTTGACACTGGGGAATGTAAGACTCAAGCCAATGGACTTTCTTGCTTCTTTCCCATTTGTGGATTTAACCAGTTTTACATCTGAGCAAGTATTCCCGAGAAACACGCAGACACATACAAGACACCAACAGGATGGGCTATAGGCTGCCCCAGGCACGACACTGCTTTGACAGCACCCCCCTGAACATGAGTACCAGTGGCCAAACCCTCTCTTTGTCTGGAAGATGCAGGAGGTCACTCATGGAGGTGCACACACAGGGATTACCTGAGTTCATGAGTACACATACATTCACAGGTGCCATAAGTACCAGCATGACCCTTCTGTCTGCCTGGCAGCCCTGATCAGATCCCAGGCTGTCTTACTGGTCCCAGGGGTCCCCTCATCACTGGCTGGTCCAGTTTGATGGTTACTAGCAAACATGCAGTACTGGCATACTTGTCAAGCATGGACTCCCCACCCACCTGATACTTTACCCTAGATCCAGAACCTCCTTCCTGCTGGTTCGTCCAGATGGACATGTGCTGGTGAGTGACCCATGCACACCCAGTATGGAGAAGCTGAAGACAGTTGTCGTCACACTGCCTCAGCACCTGTCACAGGGCTTCCTCCAAGCACTGGCATTGAGCCTCTCACTTGCTTCACTCATGCTGGTTCCTCCTGATAGTTATTTTTTGGGACAAACGCCATTCCCACCCCAGTGACTGGAAGCTGAGACCCCCCCACTCACTTCAGGATCTGGCACGGAGATCCCAGTCTCTTCAGTAGTTGATACCAGGCCAGGGTTATCTACACCCCCAGCCTGGCTCCAGTAGCTGGCACTCAGCCCTTTAAACCCTCACACAGGCAGGACAGAGAATGAGATTTCTCTGAAAGTTAAAAGTTATTTAATAAGAAAATAGGACAGGTTAAATAGAAAAGACAGGTTAAAAAGAAAATAGGATCAGGTGCAGGCCTCAGCCAGACAAGTGTACTGATCAGAGCCCTTTTTCACACAGCACTCACATAATGATGAAAATGCAGAAGAATGACACAAAATAATTAATTATTTGGAAAATTACTTTATGTTAAAGCTTCAAAAGCCCATATTAAAGAGAAAGAGTACTCTGAAGTGTGTGATTTTATTGCAGTACTTAAGAACCTCCATAAGAACTCACAGATGCTAATAATAAGGGCTCTATAATTCAGCAGATAAAAGCAGAACAAAAGCCAGTGACTGGAAGTTCAAAAATCAGAATTAAAAATTTTACTTCTAAGTGAGACAGAGTGATCAGTGGGATAAAAGAAAGATTTCTTAAAGCTTGATGTCTTAGAGAACTAAATTTGTTTCCAGAAGTTATTCTTTAGCCAAATCTGTGTTTGTGGTATCAAGAAAATGGTGTGAAGTGCTACAAAAATTAACCAGATTAAGTCCACAGAGTTATTTTTCTCTCTACTTCCTTTGGACTTATATAGGAATGGTGGTACCAATACAACATACAGGTAAAATAGGTAGAAGCACCATGGCAACCTGGTGATGATTTTATAAAGAGTGATTGTCTTCTGTACTACAGCTTTACATGTTCATCTGGCATTAGGAATGGCATGAAAGTCTGTAGTAGATACAGCCATTAGTGGGATGTTTTTCATCCAAGATAGTATTCCAAGACAAAAAGTATTTGTTAGATAATTTTCTGTGACTTCATAGACAATGTGGCAGATATTCATGCATTCAGACAAAAGACAGAAACTCCAGCACCTATTTTTTCTCGTTATCCAACATGTTGAATAGAAGTAAGAATAGACAATACAGATTGGCTTATATCTAGCATGTTGCTTTGTTAGATTTAGTATGTTTCATCTAAATGTATCTGTTTCTGCAATTTAATCATTCCCTGTTTTGATTTTCCTTTCCTTTCCTTTTTCCTTTCCTTTTTCCTTTCCTTTTTCCTTTCCTTTTTCCTCTCCTTTTTCCTTTCCTTTTTCCTTTCCTTCCTTTTTCCTTTCCTTTTTCCTCTCCTTTTTCCTTTCCTTTTTCCTTTCCTTTTTCCTTTCCTTTTTCCTTTCCTTTTTCCTTTTTTCTCTCCTTTCCTTTTTCCTCGCCTCTCCTCTCCTCTCCTCTCCTCTCCTCTCCTCTCCTCTCCTCTCCTCTCCTCTCCTCTCCTCTCCTCTCCTCTCCTCTCCTCTCCTCTCCTCTCCTCTCCTCTCCTCTCCTCTCCTCTCCTCTCCTCTCCTCTCCTCTCCTCTCCTCTCCTCTCCTCTCCTCTCCTCTCCTTTCTTCAATTTTTATTAAGGTGTTGCTGAAACAATGTAATGACAGAAAGCAGCCATACCCAGAGTAGTTATGGCAAAATGTGAACAGAAACAACAAAGAGCCTATAGTATCCATCAGGTAGTAAGCCTGGTGACAAACTTAGAGCTTAAAGTCTGTGGCTTCTACAATCCCAACCTGGCAAACAATTTTTCAGTGGATTTCTCTTAGAGAGAACTCCAACATTAAACAATAATTCATTAGTACTCCTTCGAATTTTATATTAAGCTAGGAGTGGTATTATTAGTATTATATAGCTAGGACGTAGCTGAATCCAAGATTTAGATTATCTGTAGCCACATTTCTGCATTCAATATGCAGGAGAGCTAAAAATAGTATATCCCATTTTTTCACATTCTCTAGCTTTATACCAACTGCCAAAATTATTTTTAGCACCCACATCCTGGCACATTTAAATCTTACTAGTATTTCTTACCTACATGCTTCAATAAGCCTGCACATCAGCTACCAGTTTTTCTTAATGTTGCTGAAAGAAATGCATGATAAGTCCACAGAATTCACTAGATGGAAATCCTATTCTGTTGATAAACCCCATCTGCTCCCTTCTTTCCTTCCCCACCTCCCATTATCCATAAAGCTGTGATCATTCTTGAAATTTTTAACATTGCGCTCAAATCCCTCCCAAAAACATTTCAGCAGAATTGCTGAACTCCATAGCAGCACTCCAGTACAAACATGAAGACCATTTCATTACTTATACAGTCTTATAATGCAATTTTATAACTCATCTTTAAAATTATGTGCAGCAGCACAAACCAGATAAAGTTATATTTCATACCACAATTATAAATATTTGCAATTCACCTCGTGGGCAGAGTTTTCAATATAAAGGTAATCTATATACATATATATATATTTTTTTTTTTTTTTTTGCCATGGCCAACAGGATAACACAAAAATGTCTATCATATTTAACTTGAATAAAGATTGCCATAAATTCTAGCAGTACATTTCTTAAACAAGTAAATGATTTTAGCAATGTCAGCTACCTGTTTAATAGCTGTAAAATAAAACAGTGAGAACAGAAGAAAGCACTGTTCAAAGCAGGACTAAGTCCACTGAATTGCCTTTGCTGTATAGGCAAGCTGCTACGCTGCTTTCTTTCTCAGCAGCTGTATTTCCCCTCCTGTACTCTCAATGAATAAAGCTGCTTATGTATCTTAGGACAGCAGGAAATGGAAAAGTGCATCTAACTCTTCTATTCCAAAACCAAATTATCTCATCAGAAATAAAATAAAAAGGCACAGCTACACTGTGACTTAGCCTAAATTATCAAATAGGACATTAAGTATAGCATTCCTCCTCCAGATATTAATACCTATACATGTTGTAGAGAGCCTGAAAGGTACTGAATAACCTCCACAGAAGTGTCTCCAGAACAAAAGGTGCAGAATCAGCAGACTTGGAACTTCCCCATTTCTCACTCCAACCAGCAATGCTGTGTCACTAGACAGTGATAAAATTAGCTCCACGGGTTTTTTTAAATCCCTCCTTAATTTTTAGTGAACCTCACCATTTTCTATTGTCACTGTAAGTGAAGTCTGTTACTTTTGAGTAATCTGTTCCAGTTTTCTCTCACGAAATCATTTTTCTTCAGGGATATTGTGCTATATAGGGAGGTATGTTTATCAGATGTGTTCTCTGAATAATAATCTGAATATGGAGAAGTTTGTGCATAATGGTACCATAGATAACTCAAATATGCCGCTTGATATAGAAGAAAAAAAGAGGGCTTGAGAAGAAGAGAAAGAAGGAGAGGAGAGAAGAATGGAGTGACACAGTTTGCAGACTGAGGCTTATAATATTGATGTTTAGCAGGCCAGAGTTGATATTTTTATGGTCTATAGTGCACTTGGTTTGACTGAATGCAATTGCAGTGGCTTACATATGGTGGCTCAGCATACTCTTTCTATTAATAATATAATTTTATATATATTCATAAACATTTTTATTCTCAGGAGATCAAAAAATGAGTATGTTCCCATATGTTTCATCAAGAAAGTCCACCATAGATTTGTATTTCTCACAGATTCTGTCAGGCACTTTGCAGTTTCTTGCCAACTTTCAGCTCAACTGCAAATTTGTCAAGCAGATGAGAAGTCAGAAAAAATAGATGTTTGGAGGCTTTGGGGGTTTTTTTGTTTTTTTTGATAGTGAACATTAATTGATTCCATGTATGGGGAATCCATTTACCTATTTAATCTATTTCAAAGCATTTCAAAAGAAAGTGTTTTAAATTATCTCTGATTATGAAAGGTATGTTCCTTCTTTTTCAAATTACAGCTGGATCTAATCCCTTCAGATAGATATTGCCACTTCTCACCCTATCCTCTCATGTCACATGTATCATTTTGCTTTATTGCAATGACAGGTTGCTAATCATTTCTATCTTAAATTTCAAATTGCATATCCATAATGAAGCATTAAATTATGAGGCATGATATTTAGGCGTTCTAAGTATGGAGACATTTCGTCAAAAAGCTAAGAAGAAGCTACTGGGCAATCAAATTTTTTGAAAACTGGATACCAGGTAGAACCAGATCGTAAAATGCTGATTGCAGGGCTATACACATTCACAAAGAGTACAAGAACAGAAATGGAAATTGCCCTGATGTGATTATCATTTAAGTACATCTATTCTCTCACATCAAGGAAAGAGGAATTAAATGAATGTAATGTAATGAGTTTTCATTTCTTTGTCATCTGGGTATGAAGATGGATAACTTCACATGAAGTCAAAAAAAACAGGTATTGAAAGAAAAATTCTCTGACAATGAAATTACCTTGATTCATGTCTTAAAACAGTAGATCTGACTGTTGTAAGGGAGACTCCATTGAACTAAAGCTCTGGTGTAAAGCCTAACACTTTGAATATTCCTAACTTCACAGAATAAAACATCAGTTTCAAAAAAGATGAGTATCAATTTCAAGGTAGCAAGTTTATGTTTTGTTCTAAAATGCGGATTTCTGTGGTTAAAGGTAAAATTTCCCCCAACTTTATAGTGACGTAGAAGCTTGATTTCTATTAATCAGCATGCTATTTTCACCTAGAAAGGAACTATGTGAGGAGTCAGTCATATGTGCAAGCTGTAGTCTACTGTCGATCTTCCATTTTAGGTTTAATTATTCTCTATCATAACTGAGATGCACAGTAAGTTTCTGTTAGCATTAGCAGTGCAAAATTTTTCAGTAAACTGTTTATAAGATGGACAGATGATACCATATATAATGAATTCGACAAGCATGAGAAGCATATATTTTATTTTACATAGTTAAAAAACCATCGGAAGTGCAATGTACATTTTAATATAAAATTTCTTAATAATGCTTAAGTTACCAAATGCTTGAAAAATTGACTCGACTGCAGAGTGGCTATAATCTAGACAAAACCAGTTACATATAGCCTGAATTTCTCGTTTCTAATCTACCTCTTTTTTTATGTGCAACCCAGAAAATAAAACGATAGTATGTAATAATTTCAGCTATTTTCTCTAATAACTCAAGGAACAAGATGGACCTAAAAATTATTTTATGTTTTCCATTTCATATCTTGATATATAGGAGGGAATTTGTATATGAAGTAACATTCTAATGCATCATACCTGAAGGTAAACTATATCAATGGCTGAAGACATTTTACTACAGAGCGATTCTGGGCTGTATTTCTACAGCAGCCCTTCATTGCATTACCAATTTTTGGATATTTTCCTAGCTAGCAAAATGTTACTCATCTAGTTACTTCCTCAAACACTGGTTTCTGTTGCAGATGGGACCAAGCAGAGTACAACAATGGCCTCAGAACTTCTCCAGGCTGTTTACTGTAGCTCCTGCTTTGCTGACAGAGACACTTAATGGAAACAGAATAATCAAGTGTCTCAATGCCAAGTATCCTTAAAAAAGAGGGGGGAAAAATCCAAAACCAAAGAAACCAAAACACAAAACACAATAGCAAAGAAAAAGAGAAAAAGCAAAAGTTTCTGTTTATATCCTATAAACAGAGTGCATAGTCCTGATACCAAGAAATGTGTTTAAAAAATGAATGCATGATATAAACCAATTCTTCAAACACTACTATATTGAACTTGATCATAAACAAGATCCTTCCTGGAACATACGCATACAACACATATGTGTACATATACAATACTATGAACTTCTGGACTTCACGAATGCATGTTCCAGCTCATTAACTTCAGTGTCTGTGTGAAAATTATAGAAAATTGTGAAAACTGTAATAGAGAAATAGCTTTATGTCAATTCAGAGAACTGAGTCAGCAGTTTTCTTGTGCAAACATATAAGAAGGAATCCATTCACAAAACTTTCAGATTCCACTATCTAGCAAAATTCAAGACTAGCTAGTAATGTCTTGATGTTAATTTGAATAAGCATGCGTCAGAAGGACCAGAACAATAACAATTAAGTTTTTCAGAATTTAAAGAACTTGACATTATTAGAGGTCATAAAATATTTGTGTCTGGATCGGACTATACATTGTAAGGTTTTAAATATTTTGGTTTGACATATGTCTCTATGCATCTGTGAATGTTTACATGAAAAGCAAATATTGTAACTTGGATAAAGTTATGTATGTGTATTTTTGTATATTTCTGTGGGATGTTTAGGTTTTGTATGTATAGAGACCAGAGGAAAAAAACAGAATATTTTGTTAAGAATGTCTTACCTTCATAGTAAACTTTAAACCCATGAGCACTAACTGCAAAGTCACTTGTCAAGCGCAGTGAAAATACAGATTTTGTACTTGTCACAGGTGGAGGAAGATGAAATCCTGTTAACCTAAGAAACAAAAAAGCACAACTCATGGTTAATTGTTTGGAAAACAAAACCATATGTGAAAGGCTGCTGCTCTGAATAGTATTTGATCATGGAAAGGACAGCTGTCTTAAAAATATGTAGCTTGCATTACTTGAAAAAATTATTTTTATATAGTAATTGAGGATTATAAAACGGCTATTTTTGATGGACACTGAAACAACAGTTTGATAAAACTGTGCCTAGTATAGATGATAGTAAGATGTAGAAACTGTACTTAAATACATTTCAGATTATCAGTAGCTGAAAAAAATAAAACAACCAAAGAAATCACAGTCCACCAGACAATTTACACTCTTTAGGGTTATGTTCAAAAATATATTGCACTATATATCTTGCACCGGTTTCTATTAAAGTTTGTATTAGCTGAATTTTTCCACAGTAACATGATGAAAGAACAGGGACCATGATTCACTTTAATGAGGGACTTCAGTATTATTTAAACTGTGCACTTTAGCCTCTGAGAAGAAATTTCTGATTTCAACTCAAAGAACAGCGTCATTGTGAAATAACAGATCCGTAACAAAAGCTCTCTTGAAAGGAGTTACAGGGTTGTTAAGGTTTGTGTTTTTGTTGTTTGCATGTTTGGTTTTGTTTGTTCTATTAAAACCACTATGTTTGAGACACGAAAGAAAATTTTTTCGTGTACTCGGCACTGCTGATAAGATCTGCTGATACTAATTTCTACATATTCATTTGATGTATATATGACAACAGTTATCTTCCTCAGTTTTAGGAGAATAACTTCATCAGGGTTCATATCAAACCAACAAAGGCCATAATATTTACCTGTCAAAAATGCGTAAAGAACAAGTTGAAGAATTTATCTATGTACACACACCAGTGAAACCTAGACATACATTTGGAGCCCAGTTAGCCATGTGTGGTGAATTGTGTAGCAGATTAGGATGATATATTTTATTAATGATTGAGATTAAAATTATTTTCATGTGTTTGTAGATAAGCCCTTATTTTATATTTTATTTTGAATTTAGAACTACAGAAAAATTTAGCTCAAAAGGGACCTATAGAGGCCACATAGTCCAAGCTACTGTTCAAAGTGGCCTTAAAATCAGAGTTAGTCTAGGTTACCCAAGATATACGTTTTCTCTTTTCATTGTTAGAATAAATTTTTTGTTTGTTTGAAGGTTTTTTGTGTTTAGATTTTGTTTGTTTGTTTGTTTATTTGTTTGTTTTTAAATGCAGCTATATCTACAGCTACCTAGGCTGGTCTGGAGCACACATTGAGAAATATATAAACTCAATTTTACTGGAAGAGATGACATATATTTTTAATTTTGATTGATGTAAGAACAAACGCCAGTGGTGTTTACTGATGTTTTAATACGTTTACCGCTGCTTATTCTGAAATTCAGTCTCAGTCTTCTTCTGAAATCACAAATTAACTGATAAGTTATGTCCTGCCATTATCAGCATTTCTAGTCTCATCAGAGGGAAGGATATGAGTGATGAGAAGCCCAGAATTCAAAAGGTCAGGAAATTATTTGCTAAAAAAATACTGTAATTGCAATATTAGCATTTATTTAATGTTTTGCTTATTTTTAGCCTTAAGATACATTTAGATGAGTTCTATATAGTGTACCACTAATTTACCAGGAAGCTTATTTGCTGTGGGGATCATAAAAAGTTTTTCTTTGATCACTATATACGTGGTGTCCTTAACAGATACTCTAATGGGTATTATATAGATGTTTTTTCTTAAGCAATCTTTGGAAAACAATACAAAATTTAAAAACAAACAAACAAAAAGTCAAAAAGAAAAACCTCCTCTATACAATGGCCAATTTATGCCATTGGTTACAGTCATGACAGATATGAAAGACAAATTATAATAGTATTTGCATCACATAACCAGAAAATTTAAAAACATGAACAAAAGAAGCAAAGGCCCCTAAAGATGTATACAGTCATATATTTATATGTTTCAAGTCCTCAGTGGGTGTATTTAGAAAGCTATCTTTTGTTTTGTCATTGGCATCTTTATGAATAATATCATTAAAAGAAGACTAAAGAATTTATGTTAATATGAAAAATGGAGAATTATGTACAGAATATTTATGATTTAGGAAATGCATTTTTTATTTGATAGGAAGGTATGTTTTTGTTCTATTAATAAAAAAAGTTAATAAAATGCTTACGTCTCCCAAAATGGCATATGCATAGTCTTTTAATAAGTCAATATCAAAGCATTTTTTTCAATGGCTTGGTCATTGACCAATACGCTACTTCATTGGTAAGTATCAACACTTAAGATAAGCTGGCCTAATGTAAAATCAAACCAATAATTTGAATAAAACTCTAACTTGTATCTCACAGTAGATTTAGCTGGTATCTGTTTAGCTAATCAACAATATAAAAAATTCTTGGTATAAACATATATCCAGCAGAAAAGAAATACACAGTTATCCCAAAGTGTTCAATTCTGTGAGTGGTACGTAGGCACAGCTTAGATGGGTAGTGGATTTTTAAAATGAACACATATGTACGAGCATAGTAAACATTACTGCTCCTGATGCAAAACAGATCATTATAAGAGCTGTTGGATACCATTTAGCTTTCAGTGGTGGACCTTTTATAGGCATCATTATGTTGCATTTAGTCAAAAAAGATAAGCTTGTTTCTTTAATTTGATTGCTACACTTAAGGTGATATGAAGAAATTCAGAGATAATATTTTTGGTTTAGTGAATGCAAAATTAATCAAAAATTTTAATGAGTAAAAATTCAACATGCAAATTTCACTCAGTAAAATACTACAGATTTTTAGAAAGACCTGTAATGTAATTCATTCTGACTATTGAAATAACCTAATACTTGAGTATTATTTATTAGGTACAAAAGGACATTGACTTCAGATCTTAAGTCTTATTTGTATGTTAAACCCTACAAACTGTCCTAAGTGTTATCTGGAACAGTTTTCATTGCCATTTAAAATGAAACATAACAACCACATCATAACTGCAGGAGAGAGATGGCAGGTAAGAAGCAAAATATCTGTATGATAATTTATGTGCATACATCCTATTGTCACTTATTCAGATCAGTCACAACTAAATGTCTGAGTACTCTGGTAAAAGTAAAACTTTAGGTCAAACAATTATGCAAAATATGCAGTCATCTCATTAAATAGATATCATATGCATATTAAATACATTTAAAATTTAGATTTCCTCTCATAGCTGAGGGGTTTTTTATCACAGCAATTTTCCATCTTACATTCCATTTGCATATCTCATTCCATTTGTATCAACTTTTTTCAAATTTAAAATACCTAATGGAGTTATCAGGTGACTCTCTACTTCTGTTTTTAGACACTGTGAGATATTTGAAACATCAGCACAGAGTTGGTAGATATGGCATTGTACCACCATGAGATCCATGTGCTTCTGGAGAGATGGAGGCCAGGCAGGATTCCTTAAGGGTTCTAGACATGCCTGCATCTTGTGCTAGGCTCTTCAAGCATGCCTTTATAATCTACCACTTTGGCAGAAAAAATTTGTACTACAACAGATGTGCTTTCTTTTTTGATTTTTTTTTTTTTTTTTTTTTTTTTTTTTTTTTTTTTTTTTTTGGTGGGATTCTCTGTTCCTTTTCATCTTTCCCTTTTTGATTTTGGAATTATCTCATTTAGTGCTCTCTGACCTCATTAAGGGATCCCATAAGTAACTGATACTGGCTTGGGTACCCATAGGAAAGCATGGGAACTAAAAGACAATGTCTAGAGAGGTCTGAGAGGAAAATACACTTCTTTCTGGTTTAACTCCTAAAAACCCAAATTTTGAATTGTGACATTCTACTTGAGTATTTGATTTAGATTATGCAGTTCAGCTACAGAGTGTTATCAAACACAGAATAGTGATACAAATTTGTAAAGGAATACACTGCATATGAATGAATATATTTGCTTTGTTCTTGCTCGTGTGTCTAACAAGCTTGCCAGGCACCTAACACCCACAGGAAATGGACACATTATGTATGTAGTCCAAGACTACAGATGTTTCTGGGAGTGTAGGAAAAGGTTAAGAGATATTTTTATTTATTCAAGTTTTCTACAGAGGAGAGACCAGATGCTCAGCCTGAAAAAAATTATTGTATATAGAAATTCTAAAACTCCAGTAGTAAATATGGTGAAATTAAATATATCATTTGGAAACACAATATGTATTCAGAATTTATATATTATTTACATGCAAAATTATAATGCTGTGTAAAGTAGTTTCAGTAATGTGAATCTGGCAATGTTTTTGCAATCATGTCAGAGTATAAGAACAGAGAACAGAAACACCCATTGCCTTGGAGCCAGAGAAAGGGACATATGAGATACATGATTAAATTACTCCAAGTAGACCCAAGACTGAGGAGAAGAAAATCATCACCATCATACTCTTTGACAAAGAATTAGTCTTTCTGGTTGTTTGCCATAACTACCCCATGGTGCCATCTTTATCCTCCCAAGGAAACCAAAGTGATGAGTGTCTAAATGGACATCAAAAGCACCACAGAACACCACCACAGAAAAGAGGTAGATTCTAGGAAGAATCTGTACAATTTTAGCTGTATTTTTTTTAAGTAATTAGCTGCTTTGAGTATGAGGTTTAATAATATTGTAAACAGACTAGTAATAATAACTTTTATATTCACTTCTATATTTAGAAGTGAATATAACAGTTATTATATATTTATTCTAAGACTTCTTGGTGAAATAAAACAGATTTTATTTGAGTCCTCAGATGTCTATAAGTTCTCAGGATGAAAATGCAGAAAATTTCTTGACATACAAAAAAGTGACTAAAGGGTTTCTTTTTCCAGGTGAGAGACTAGTTTTGAAACACAGTGAACACACTGTGTTTTATGTGTCTTCTGACTCCATCCTTATTTATTTTTTCAGTAATGGAAAAAGCCCAATGGAGTCTGAAATAAATCATTGTCTTATGTACACAGGAATTTCTAAATATTCTGTCACCATTAATTCAAATATAATAAATAATTTCTAAGCAGTAGTGATAATGTTTGAATCTATAGGAAAATTTTTTGTAATATTTTTTGGGATTATAAATGATTGTAAATGACATAATTATTTTCTTTCAAACATGTAATTTACAGAGTGTGTCACTGTGTCTCTTCCTCCTGTAGGTTACCATATTCTATCATGTGCTACAGATTCAAAAAAAGAAGGCACATACATTAGACAGTTGAATCTCTTTTCATTTTTTAAGTATATTTTTAAAGACTACAAGAGTAATTATAATCTCTCTATTTTAATCTCTCCCATTGTCTTTTTTCAATCACGTATGACATCATTTTAAAATGACAAATCATCTTAGATTTGTGGTTTCCAAGATTTTAGAGTTCTTGACTGGAAATTTCTGCAGTTTGATCAATCATTTTTTTTCTGCTTTTACTGTAGTCCTTGTGATAAAACATTAATCGTATGTCAAGTGAACTTTAAGCTGCGTGCTGAACTATAAACTCATCAGCCCTTAAGGAAGACCAGCTCCCAGATTCAGGATCTAAATAGAGCAATCATTTCACAATTGCAAAGTTAAAATTATGGAAAGCAATCTTGATTAGGCATACAAAAGTGCTCCTAGATAAATTGTTTACTTGAGACGGTGACATGATAAATGACTGTATTTCCTCTTCTCTTGTAGGTCTTAGATATCAGCTTTTTGACAAAGCATTGATTATGCTTTTAAATATGTAATTTTTAAAAAGGTATTTTAACAGCTCTTTTCTTTGTTTTGTTTTCTTTTCAGGTTCACAAGATTCTATCTTTTCTATAGTGTGTTAGTGATTTCCAAAGAAAACACAGTTCCTGTAGAATATTTCAGCTTGGATTGGATAGTATCTGAAGAAATTAATCAAAAAAGTTTTTTTAAGTGAATAGCAGTCTCACTTGATCTCAATGAATTTTTGATTAGCTCGTAGAAATTTTACAACAGGAAGAATTTTAGTCTAATCTGAACGGTGCAAGAAATGTTTGTACCTAATTTTGGCAAAATGATGCAGAAACATAAAACGTTAACATGTCAACTTATTGTAACTTTGACTGTTAAATTAAAAAGACTGTCAAAGCCCATACATTCTCACTTTTAGTTTGATCTCACAAGAACTGTTTATTCTTAATGTCAAAAGGAGAAGATGGATTCTGAAAAAAAATATATGTAATAAGCAAAATGCCAAGTATAAAAGACAAGTAGGTAAAATGAACTTTTGTATACTATAATTGAGAATCTTCCCCAGAAATAAAACCAAACTTTCTGAAGGCAACAGGAATTTTATTCTGTATTTAGCTGTTTACATGAAACTGAAATATCTGATATTTTCAAAGAACAGTTAAAATATTTCTATTTTTTTTTTCTTTTACATGAATGCAACTTTTTTTTCCTTCCACTATGAAATTTTGGTCTTAATGATACATACTTAATTTTGTAATCTTCAGAGACTATTAGTCTTAAAATCCATAGCACATATATAAATGAAGCTGCATCACCAGTGGATTTTTCCCATTAAGCTAACTATTGTCCTTATACCAGTCATTTTATTTGCTAGTTTGTCCAGTAACTTGTTATCTGTTATTTATGAAGAGAGTACTGGTCAATACTTAGCAAATAAATACATCTTCAACTTAGTAAGGTACTGTTGGGGCTTGGTCTTGTTGGACAAGTTAATGAATTAATTATTAGCTGCTGGAGCCCTATCTGTGTGGTTTTGTATTCATATACACTTCTACTAATTTTCTAAGTAGCAGATGATTAGATTTAACATCTGACTAGTGTGATGCTACACTGATTCAATTTCAAATTTACTGAGATCTTTTGCCTGCCAGATATTGTTTAACATTTTCCCACTAGCTCTAATTATTATTAAAAAAAAATAAAGTCCTCAATAGAAGGGTTTGCTTATTTGCATTTTCTAAGATAAAAGCATGATCCTCTCACCCAATTTGCTGCTGCATTTCCTGTGACCAGCATCTACTCAACTAAAATAACAACCTTCTACAGTATTTTTTTCTAGACACAATTTTGTTTTCATCTAATACTCATAAAATATTTGGTTCTGAGAACCCTATCCCCTTACTTCTGCATATCATGGCATTTTCTTATTTTGAATACTGAGGTATTAAAGAGAAGATGTGATTACTTAATGAACTATGGATTTTAAATGTTGAGTGTATCAAATTTGACATCACATATTTTGGTTGATAATTTTTTTGGTTGCCCTCTTTCATGGGAATGTAAAATCTAGAATCTGTTTCTCTTTCAGGCTGTTCTGTGTTCTTTTCTTGTTGTGTTGCTTCCATAATAATTCATCAGAATGTAAGCATCTGTGCTGATTTTGACTGGAGTAGTTAATTCCCTTCACACTGATTAACATGGGTTATGTTTTGTATTTGTGCTGAAAACAGTGTTGATAATACAGGGATGTTTTTGTTCTTGCTGAGCAGTGCCTTCGCTGTATCCCATACTGTCACACTCACAAGGGGGCTGGGGGTGAATGTGAAGTTGGGAGGAGACACAGCCAGGATAGCTGACTCCAAATGACCCAAGGGATATCCCATATCACATGGTGGTGTGCTCATTTTATGAAGCTGGGGAAGAAGAAGGAAGGAGAGATGTTTGGAATGATGGCGTTTGTCTTCCTGCGTCACCATTACTCCTCATGGGGCCCTGCTCTCCTGGAGGCGGCTGAACACCTGCCTGTCTGCCTGTGGAAGTGGTGAATTAATTCCTTGTTTTGTTTTGCTTGCATGTGTGGCTTTGGCTTTCCTATTAAACTGTCTTTGTCTCAATCTATGAGTTTTATCACTTTTACCCTTCCATTTCTCTTCCTCTTCCCCCTGGTGAGGGAGTGAGAGTGCCTGTGTGGTGCTTAGTCACCAGCTTGGGTTAAACCACAACAGTTTCTTTGATCTCTGAACAGCAAACTGAGCATCCACCAGCAGAAAGTTTCAAAAGCTGTGAAAAGCTGTTTCAAAAGCTACTGAAAAGTAGCAATAGCAGTCAGCCATAAATGGTAGTCAACAGAAAAGCTAGGAAAGGCAAGGTAATATGCTTTTAAAAATTAAGTTATGTATTTCACTACCAAAATCCTTGATAAAATATATGCTATGTCATTAAATACATTATTTAAATATCAACAATGCTTTTAAGTATATGAAAGAGAAAAAAAATAAATTATTTTTAAAAGTTACCTGTAAGCGTTAAGTACAAATATCTTTGCTTCTGAATAAAACCTTTAAAGTGGTCCAGAACATATTTACCTATGCTTCTCCTCCTTCTTGGAAACTGAATAGTCCATATTCCATATACAAAGGGATACAGATCACTCTGTTTGAAGTACATCTCATGCTATCGGATTTCTATATCAAATTCCACAGCCTAGTGCTTGAGACACAGCTCTAATGGCTTTAGCATTTTTTACTGTCTCCATATCCACTGTAAAGTAGCATGAATGCCACAAAAGAAAGATTTTTCTCACTCCTGTTATGGTTTTCCCTTGCAGGTTTCCAAAATTACATAAATCATCCCAAATAAATAAATAGAAAAGCTTTTATATTGAAAATATGAAAAATACTTGTGAAAGTTACTGTAAAAAGATTGCTTGGATATAAAAAAATATTCATTTCACATCACTAGATAACAGGATAGCAAACAAAGCAGGGGCGGGTCTGAGGTCAAAACGGGGTTCAGGGCTTTGTAAGTCCTGAAAGTCTACAAAGGAGGAGGTGTCTCAGCCTTCTGGGCAGTCATATCCAGTCCTTAACTATTCATGAGACACGCTACATCAAATTCAAACAATTCTGTGTGATAATAGGCTCTGTCACCTGATCTCTGTAAAAGACCTAAGTGATCACAAATACCACAGGAGAGAGGACCTTCCAATTCTAACATCTTTAGTCTGATAACCAAAGTCACACTGAAGTCAGAAAGTGCTGTTCTTCCAGTGGAGGGACAGGTACAGAGAATTGGATATCAGGATTCAGGCTTGTTTTAAAAGCCCTACTCTCTGCAGAGAGACAGTTCTTTTCCACAGTTCTTACGGTAAGTAAAGTCATAGAAGCATGGAAAGCTTTGGGTTGTGAGGCACCTTTAACAGTCATCTAGTCCAAGTCCTTTGCGACAAGCAGGGACATATTCAACTAGATGATGCTGCTCAGAATCCCATCCAACCTCACCTTGAATATTTCCAGGGATGGGACATCTACTACCTCTCTGGGCAATCTGGCCCACTGTTTCACCATCCTCACTGTAAAAAATGTCTTCATTACATGCAGTCTGAATCTAAACTCTTTTAGTTAAAACTATTAACCTTTGTCCTATCATTACATGCCCTACTGAAAGTGTGTTCCCCCTCTTTCTTACAAGCCCTCTTCCACAATAAGGTGTCCCTGAAACCTCTAACTGAGGGGAGGGGAAAAAATCAAACCTTTGTTAGTACTACCACTATTTATTTGTTGTATAAATCTTACAAGAGCATTTCTACATCAAGTAGATCTACAAAGTGCACCGAGCACTGCATTGTCAGTTGAGGGAGTTGATTGTCCCACATTATTCTGCACTGGTGTGGCCTCAACTTGAGTACCATGTACAGTTTTGGGGGCCACAATATAAGAAGGATATAACACTATTAGAGAGCATCTAAAGGAGGGAAGCAAAGATATTTAAGGGCCTTGAGGGGAAGCTATATGGGGGCTGAGGTCACTTGGTCTGTTCAGCCTGGAGAAGAGGAGACTGAGGGGACCTCATTGCAGTCTACAGCAGCTTCCTCTTGAGGGGAAGAGGAGGGGCAGGCACTGATCTTTCTCTGTGGTGACCACTGTCAGGACTCAAGGGAACACAATGATTGTATGATTCTACAGGCACACAAAAGCACCCTACATTCCTAAGTTTACAGTATATGTTTGGGATGGGTTTTCTGAGTTACTTTTTAAATTTTTTATTCCTTTTCTAGATTGAAGAATGAAATGAAAAGAAGTTTTACATCTTCCAAAATAAAAAAAAAAAGGAATATTTTAAAATTAGTACACCACAACATTTCTTAGAGCAAAATAACACTGTTTACATCTTGCATAAGAATTTAAGCTTCTGAAGATTTGAGAATTCTGTATCTAATCTGATGGATAACATCAACAATATTTCCATGTTCATATCTTTCTGATGACTCTACTAACTGCCAGAGTAAAACTAATCTCCCTTAGTAACTCTTTCATGCCTTGGCCACCCACCTATGCAACCATGCCTTTTTGAGCTTTGAGCAGAAAAGACCATATCCTAATAGCAGGTTCCAAGAATGGCAAGGGCAAGTCAGCAAACATTAGTAGCTAATCCAAGTGAGGATCAAATAAACTCCAAAATTCAGATGATTTGGATGACACAATCACTCATGATGGTGATCAAGTCTCTCACTCGTTATATACTCACATTTATTAATTAAACTGGAAAGTGTCAAACTAAAACTGGTAAGATGAAGTTCAATTACCTTGTTGAACTAGTTCTTTAATTAATCCAGGGGTTTAAAAGTATTCAGAAAGGGATTGGACATGTAGCTAATAAGTAAGTTCAGAGTTCAGGAATATATCACTGATAGAATTGCTAAAGGTTTAGGAGGGATATAAAAATCTCATGATTCAAGAAATCAATCAATTTTTAGGCAGTGAATTAAACTGAGGGTCTTTAACGTGTAAGTTTCATGTGTGCATTGGGTTCAGGTGTAAAGGTAAGATCTCCTCATCTTTTGACACAGGAGATTTTAATCTTATTTTCTCTTGCTGTCCTGCTGTTGAGGGGGAGGGATGGAGTGGCTGATGGGCATCTGGCAGCCAGCCAAAGCCAACCCAGCCTCTTATGTTCCTTCTTACACACCAATTCAGAACAAACATCTTTTAAATCTCAGGAGTGTGTTGGAAAAGGATAACACTTATCTACTGAGTAATGGACAATTAAGTTCAATTCCCTTCAGGGTTTGATTTGGATATTCTTGTGTGCATTCATGTGAACATGTTGAGAAGTTAATAGAGGTGTTGAACTGCAGTTGAGAGTATCGCAAGGTTGAAGTGCAACATCCTGGTAAAATTCAGGTTATCTTTGGTCTTTCAATTTTCCTTCTAAAGAAGCAGTTACTTACCCATCGACTCAGGAAGAAAGTAAGAAATGTAAAGGCTTCCTTAAAAGTATTCTAATTAAAATATAAGTAGGAGTAACTCCTACAATTTTTATACATCTATTCAGTAGGTCTAAAATAAGTAAACAGAATTTAATAGTCTATAAAACAAAGCAAACTTGATTGAGCAGAAGTGGTCAACTAGATTCAAGTTTTAATCTCACTGAAAATAGTGATAAAAATATCTTATACTTTATTCAACAAGTCATTAACAAATTTACATATGATTTATGAACTAATTGTTTTTTTGTCAAATGATAATTTTTCCTTGTCAAAATGCAAAACTGTTCATGCAATCTACTATTTTAAAACAATGATCATAGGTCAAGGCTGAACATTGTTAATTGAACAGCTGCTTTGAACTAAACAATAAAGCACTCATCAGGTTCTGGTATGATCACTATATTCTGTACAAAACATGTTTCTAAAAACTGCCATCATCCATTATCAGTGTAAAACTTATTATACAACTCTCCACTTTTTTCTAGCATCAGAAATGAAACAGATAACTAATTATCTTTTCTAAAGCAGTCAATTTGTTTTAAGGCATAAAAATATCAAGAACTTCAAATGATAAGTAAGAAGAATGAGATATTGCACTACATACAAATAGTCTTTAAAAATCTGTAGGATGTGGATTTCCCTGCTTCTTGGAGAGAAAAACTGATAAGAACAAAACATATCAAAACAATAACCTTGAGAGAACTTGAAAGAATCCTAGGTCCTTAAAGTAACTAGATTAAAAAAAAAATGAAGTAAGCAGTACATATTTTTATCCTTGAGCAGCTGGAACATTGTGACAATATAGTCTGTTGTTCTCATCTTAAAACTGGGTAAAGATTGACAATATATTTTATGAGATCTTGGAGCTTTCAAAGCACCAAAGGAGAGGAACCTGCTTCTTCCAGTTTTCCCAGAGTTCTAACACTGACTTCACACTGGAGCTAGTCATTTGCACCCTTCTCTCTGAATTTATTTAACCACCCCAATGGAGAACTAATGCTTTAAAAATAAACCCGAGTCAATTCAGTTAGCAAAGGGAAGCATATTCACAAAGTGATATGCCTGATGAGTGCCAGAGCCAATGGAAAAAAGAGAAGGATCCCACAGCCAAAATCAGAGGAACATGGGAGACGGGTTTGCTTCTGTGAGTGACAACAAGCTTTTATGATTTGGACTATCTTTTGTAACTTTGCCTTAATGTGTGAAAATAGCACAATATGTAAAGGAGAGATGCCATATTTTGCTTATCACCAGTGTAGGTGCCAGGAACTTCCAGAACAGCTTCAACTTATACTAAATATTCTGCATCATTTTGGAATTCATCCATGAGCAAAAGGCTTGTGACATTATCACCACACACTTTATTTCTGTTCTGGTATAGAGATAAATTTGTAGTAGCAGGGCATATGAAAGAGAACAAACTGTATGCATATATTTCAGAATCTATGCTTTTAATATGAAAAACTCAGTCTTTTAATACTGAGTAATGGCAACCAATAGAATAAAACCAACCAGTTCATCAGCTAAATTAGCTGCGATAGCTAAAACAAGCAAACCAAAATCCCATGGACTTTATTTCATTCATATTCTTCCAGAAATCTTTCACTCAGAGTTGGAACCAACTTAATTTTCACACAGTCACTTTAAAGGAGACCATATAAGCAGAGTATGAAAGAAAGAGCAAGAGAGGGAAGAGAGGATGCTAGAGTAAAGGTGTCTCTCCTCCAATGTCTATCTTTACACATAGAGGTTTGGAGCATATGGTATTTCAAGGCAAAGCCTGAATCCAGTGCAATGAAGAAATAAGTATGAATAAAGACTTCCTCTTTGACCACTGCGGTGAGAAATTAAGCTCTGAATTTCTGATATCCATTGTGAAATGCCCTTGGGGGTGTGGTGGGTACAAAAGCAATGAAACAGATGATCAAATAAAATGCAAAGTGGAAGATAAGAAAACCAGGATATAGTGGAAAATATTTTACATTTGCAGATCTAAATTCTGGAAAAGACAGATCTAGGGAAAAAAGTTGTGGCTCTTGAGGTGCTTTTTATCCCATCAAATCATAAATGTGACTCTAGAATGGTCTTCACAAACATAGTGAAATAAAGGGTTCTAAATTAATGTATCTATTACATAAGTACAATTTATGTACTATATAAACATAAATAATAAAACCATGTAATTTTCAGTCTCATAGCAGATAAATTATTAATTCTATATTGATTACTACATATGAAATGCCATAGCAAAACTTCTAGCAGGAAAATGAAAAGCATTTTTTAAGAAAAGGATACTTGAGTTTAAAATAGAAGATAAGGTCCCACTTTCAAGGGACAAAAATCTGAATTAAAAATTTGAACTTGGAAAGTATAGATAATATTACAGAAGTGTGTTAGCTGCCTTATTCTAACCTTCACTTTTCATAATCTTCTAATAACTGTTCTAACAAAGAAGAAGTACTTCCAAAATGAAGAAAGAAAAACCACAATAATTTCAGAAAAGAGATTTTAAAAGATTCTGTTACTTTTGCTGAAATCGGGTAAGAAAATGCAACTAGTGTTTGTCTCTGTATTTAGGATTGGATAATAGCTATGTTCACATAAAATGAGTATCTGTAGATAGTAATTGGACTGCCAGGTCTGCAACTAGCATTTGCCTTTTAACAAATGGGTTTAAATAAAAATTAATTTATAATAGAAATAGGATTCCACCTAGCTGATCAATTTACAGTCATCAAAGGATAGGTTAGTCTGTGTTATCTTGATTCCCTATCAGAGCCATGTTGACTGACATTAACAGAATCAGATAGGGGAGTAAACAAGACTTTTAAAGGAAACAATCATTACTGTAAACAGGATATCTCACAAAAAAGATACCTACATTTCATACCAACATAAGGAGTTAGAGTTGTTACTTTTTAGTACTGGAACTGATAAACACAGTAAAAAAAAAGCCTATGTAAAAAGTTTAAATCCATTTTCCTTACATTTTATGTATATATGCTTTATAAAAATGTTAAATATAAGTTCTTCAAACCACTAAGTCTCATAATACAAAGTGTGAAATCAGTTCAAAATTATTCTTCAGACACAATCCATTCAACAGGGCAGAAAGTGAATAGGATTTTTTAGAACATTCAAAGTTGGTCTTGATTTGAACCTTTCTTCAAATTTAACTTTGAATTCAATATCAAGAATAACTGGCCACTACTCTAAATACCAATCTGAAAAAATAGACTTTGTCTAAGAAAACACATTTTTTGCTAAAAAACCTGCCATACCAACAACCAAACATAAAGCACAATAAATAAATAAATTTGTTTGTGTGCCAAAGGTTATAATTATTTTTTTAAAAAGTAACTCATGTTTTTGATTTGACTTCTTCATGGCTTACTATCAGTTAAAAGATTTCTTACAGCTGCACCTCATAAACCATTGTTAAGAGCCACTTCCATATATATCTGGATTACATTAGCATAATAATGTAACCTGGTGTTACAGCATGTTGATCGATAACATAGTGCAGTTCTAAACAACAAAATGTTTAAACAAAAAACAATATCCAATAATAGACTGGGAAAAAACCCAAGCAAACTAGATTTAATTTCCCTAGACAACCATAAAGAAAACTTTAGATACAGAAAGATTAAATCTACTTCAGGCAAAACACAGGGCAAGAGAAAAGGTTTCTAAAACCTCCACATAAAATTGAACAATCGTTTCAAATGTAATTCCAACTTTCAGTATACCCAAAGCTGAAAACCTACCAGCATATTGCTAATTACAGGTGCAAATACTATGATAGAAATAGAAACTTGTCTAGCATTTTTGTAGGTGAGGGATTTTTGTAATTTTATAATTCTAGTAATTTAGTTGATATCCTGAAAAAAAAAGTGATGTTAAAAAAAATTATTCATAGATAGAACTGCAAATATGGAACGGTTAAGTAAAAAAAAAAAAAAATTATGAGACAATGATTAATTAGGGGGGTCTTAGAAAGGTAGGATAGAAATGGATAAAACAATTTTATTGAGTGCTCAATGAAATGAAGTAGATAAATTGTAGAAAACAGTTTGATAGTGAAAGTAATATTATGAAAAGAGGAAGTTACAAATACATTCAGTACTTATTTTTCATGCAAAACTGTAGTCAAATCCATAGATTTTCATCTAATTTCAGAAAAGCAAGATATCTCCATTATAATTTTTTACCTTCCCTATAACCAAACTGGTATAATTTATAATACACTTCCTGATAATGAGACTTGTCCATAGTATTTATATGTGGAAACATAATACTTTTTGGTAATATTTACTATAGTCTTTCATTTGGGAGAAAAAGTTTAACTGATTTATTTAGTGGATACTGTAATTTTTCATATTTCTCTGTATTTTGGACAGTCAAGAGGTTTAATTGATTTTTCTATTTTTTTTGTGTGTGAGGGGGGAATGGAGGATCTTGTGATGTTTTTACATTTTAAGTATTTTTTTCAATTCTATATTTAAATACGTTTTCACTTCCCATACTCATTCAAAATCACACAGGAAATAAAAATAATTAATAGGAACTATTACAGCCATGATTCTTTTTCACATGGTCTGGTATAACATGTTTATAATGGAACTAGGCAAAGAATATTTTTACGATTATCAATATTCAAAAGGCTATGAAATATATTACCATGATTAACATGCCACTGTGCTTTTTTCATCCAGATTATATTTATAGAGCTGGAATACCAAGTATCATAGTATGTAATGAAGGCAGTAACCTAAGAAATTACTGAGCTTCAAATTAGGAAAAAAACCCAAACATTACTTTGACTTAATTCCAGATTTTACCATGACAAAAAATGCGTGTCAGTGGTTTCTATTAGAAAATTATGTCCTTTAGTATTTACCATTTCCTTCAAACTGTATAAATCTTTTTGGAATTACGGACAACTATTTTCTAAATGACAACTGAAATAGTGCAATATATGATAATTAACAGTACAGAAATAGCCAAAAATGCAGTTGTTGTCACCACTCATGATATTGACATTTTGAAGTGTGTCAGTTCCCTTTGGGAGTATATAGGTCTGCTATGCACTTTACAGCACCTATCTCCTCTCATTCCCCTCATATCTTACTTATGTAATATCTCTCCAAAACATTCCTCAGTTTTGTATGTATCATTTACTATTTAGATCATCACACTAGGCCCTTTTCATTTTTCTTTTTCCAGCACCCAGCATTCCACCCAAAAATATGAGCTCAATTCTTTCTAGATAGATGCTGGTTACTCTGGAGAAGCTCTCTCATCAACAACTTTAATCACCTTGTAAAAAAGTGTTAGAGAAATGTCCACCTGCAGACTTTAGCAGTAGAAGTCTTTATTGGTTTCTTTCAGACCACAGTTGAGAATGAACAGCTTTTATCTAATAAAAGATTAGAATTAGAAAATCTCAGTTAAACTTAGTTTACTTATATAATTTTAGTATGGTGGATATATGGAGAGTGTCAGCAAGAAAAGCAAATCTATTTTACCTCAGAGGAGCTTCTAATATTCTTTAAAACTAGATAAAATACACATTCATTTCTGTGCACAGCTTGTTTCATATTATAAGGCAGCAACATTTAATGAGCAAAATTACCTCAGTTCTTTGTACATAGGTTACAGACATACAGAAGCTAAATTTTTTATACACTGAAAACTAGATGTGTAGGATATATGTTTTACAATGCAAAATGGAAGCATATTGGACCATATAAAAAAAGCTATAATTTCATGGCTGAATTTGTAAATCTTAATGAAAAAGACACTTCTGCGTAACTAATTCTTTTGCTACATTTACATCCTAAAGACTTGCACTGGATACAGAAGAAATGACATCAGATTTAGAGAATTTTTTAATGCTACTAACCCTTAAAAAGGATCTCGGGGGGGGGGGTGTGGTGGCTTTTTGGCATTGTTTTTGGTTTAGTTTTTGTGATTTTTTGGTTTGGGTTTTTTTGGTAGGCAATGTCTCTCGTCCATATCAACATATTCAGGGATTTCCAGTATATTATTGACATTAATTTGTTCTTAAGTTTCAGGCATCAAAACAATTTGAATGATAAAATATTAATTTCCAACTGTGCGATGTAACATAATCTATAGGAGTCGCTTTTCAGAAATAAGGAACCACAATCATAATATAAGAGAAATATTAGAGAGACAGAGAGAAAAGTTCTCTAGGTCAAGCTGTATGCCTGATCTTCTTTCTAATTAGTGTATATGTAAATACACGTACACACCTATATTTGCACAAAACCTCAAAGGTTCCTTTTGGCTTTCTGCAGACGTACCAGTTAAACTAGAAGGATCATGACTTTCTCCAAAGATAATAGAAATAGTCTATTCACACAGGAACCAAATGTTCAGGTTTTAGTTTAGTGACAATATATTTAGTTCCAGATATATTCTGATTCAATTATCAACTTTATAAGGTATTTTTATTGATACTGTCAATTGCAACAATACAAGGTGAATTTAACAGCTGGTTTAAGGGTTACCTTTATGTCATGTAAACAGGTCTAACAGTTAGACAACCCTGTAATAGAATGATGCTTTCCCATAGACTATAACTTTCTGGGACAAGACTATTATTGTGATCATTCTATTCCTTTCTATCACTGAAACATAGATGGAAAACTAATGGCCACAGACAGTGCTGGCCTGTTGTGTTACAGTGCAAAGATGGCCTCCACAACAAAAATCAACTTTTCTTCCTAGGTTATTTCAAATGCCATTAAGCAATTTAACGACACAAAGAAAAGTGAATAAGTAAAGTTTTTGTTTCTCAGAGATGACCACACTCATCTCATTACAAAACTATCGTGTGCACTCCTCATATTTAGGTAGTTACCAGCTAAATCTAGTTACCAGTTTTTCCAAAGATAGATAATAAACTCAGAGGTTGTAAAAGAGGTTTATCTTGCACTACATGAGAAGTAAACAAGCTAGTCCAATATCCATCAGCCACTTCAACTGGCCATTCAGTTCAAGGAAAGATATCCTATGGAAGGCTGATAATGGGAAAGTCTCTTGCTAATGTCAGTTACTAGAAAGTTGCCTCCACCTTAAAATATAGCTGAAGTTTTAGTTGGTTGCTTGTGTTTCATTTAGTTTGGTTTGGTTTGGTTTTGGGTTTGGGTTCAAAATCCTTACAATTTAACTTCAGATTTCCCTTCTAGCTAGCTATTCTTTCCAAACTTGTAAAAACCTTGGCTTCTTTGCAGTAATGTAAGCATAAATTCAAGAGACAAGTGGCACCTTGTCTGGGCTAGCACATTCTTTTATCAGTTTTAATTATATACCTTTCTCTCTCAATCAGTATCTAGACTTTCAAAATCATATCAAAATATTCCTAAGAGTATAGAACAATTGATATGTTTCAGCTTTGCATTTATAAGAAGAGTGCCAAGAATTTTATTGCTTCAGTGTATTTTTTCATAAAGCAAACTTTTCAGATCTAAAAAAAAATCTGTTTAAATGTCTTGTCTACTCAGAATCCATATAGAGCTGAATATGTTTACCTATACATTTCATTCTGTTACATTTCTTTCAATTATCTGTTTCTCTTATCTACAAGTTTTGCTTGTAGATATTTATTATTGTGTCCCTATCAATTTTCAGTTCAAGATTCTACATACCTTCTGTTTACAGCTTTGCAGTATTTATTTTTTTGTTCATGCAGTGAAAATTTTCCTATTAAGAATCATTCAGTTCTGTTACCTATCTCACGGTTTTCCACTTTTGTTGATGGTGCCTTCTTTCTTTATTTAATTGACGTTTTTCTCTCCTTCATCTGCTTTGGTATTTGTTCCTGTTGCTTTCTGTATCCTTATCTCCTCGTTGGTCTTTGTCTAGGATTTATACCTTTTATATTTTCACTTTCTTTAAGAACTGAGAGTGTCATCCTGTTTGGTTTTGTTCACTAGTCCCTAAATTTTGAAATTAAATTCCTTTATTTCTTATCTTTCCAGGCAAATAATGGAGATGTCTAGAGAGCCATGGAGCAGCTGAAATAAAAATCAATGAGATAAGACACTTGAAGTTTTTTCAAAAGTGCAGAATCCCTAATTTGATCCTAATCAGCTCACAGTATCTGCTCTGGTTGAAAATTTGGACAGAAAGTGAACAGTGGTGAGAGGAGAAAAATGTGTATTCTTAGGGCATAATAAACAGCCTGAGCTGAAAAAAATCAGAGCTGTGATTGATAATGGAACTTTTTGAGGTACAGTAAATGATTCATTGTCTCCCTATCAACAAGTCCTGGTCTACATCAATATCCAAAAAGACATAAGCAGGAGAGTGAAAAAGAAATCTTTGTAAATTTCAATTTTCAGAGTTAGTTGTGAATGAAGACTGCAAATATTCCACTGTGACATGTCTTAAAGCCCTGATAACCAAAAAATCAAAGAGAGCTTGCCAGATTTAATCTAGAACCTCACAGAGCTGACATTTTTTTCTTTATTTTGTTAGTAGAGTCTTCTTACTTGAGCAACTGTTATATTTGTAAATGAAAGGTACAGAATTAACTTGGAGTTAGATACTCCAACTGCTGTTTGAAATGGCAGTAATCTAAATGAATTGATAAAATACTCTGAAAGGGTGTTTATATGGTTTAAGAAGGAATTTTTCATATGAGAAACAAAAAGAAAAAAAGGATACACATGCATGAAGTTAAATGGAGTTTAATACAACAAAATTTGAATTCAGGAGGGAGAATCAACACACTGTTGTGGCATTTTGCCCAGACAAGACATTGGCACTAGTTTTGGGCACCCTGCACTACATCTTGTAGTACTGTAGATCACCTAAAGGGAGAGGAAGTGAGAAAAGACAGGGCAAGTAAAACAAGTCTTACAGTCAGGAAATTCTATAAGTGGAAACCCTGACATAGCAGAAATGGAGGAGGAAGGAAGTAAAAGCAAAGAAAAAATGTGGGGCTTTTTTTGACTTCTGGTTTTGAGGAGAATGAATATGAGAAAGATTGGAGCACTTGCTCCAATAATAATAGCTTAATAGTTTCCCAAAAAACATAAGGTATGGAGCTTGGCTGGGAGATAGTAAAGGATCCAACATACATATATATAAGTGTTCTGAAAAAAATATGGATAAATTTCTGAGGACCAGGAGAAGGAAAGGGTCTGAGTCAGAAAAAAAGGCTTACGGTAGCTACCAGGGTGGTATTAGTTGACACGACAGTATTAACAGAATAGCCTAATAGCTGCCTGTTTGACACAGACTGATATCTATTAAAAGGAGAAAAATATATGTGTCAGAATAAGAAATACAAAAGCAAACAGAACTATTAAATGAGGACACTGGAAGCTTCTGCTAGTGCCAACACTTATTCTTTGCTGGCCTTTCTTCATAAAAAAATCTGTAAAATAAATTTGACAATTTAGCACATGGAAGATGTAAATTATAATCCTTTCACTTTAAAAATAGAAAGTTTTAGAGGCAAAATCTAGTCTTCTAGAAATATATTTTCCCCCTTTTAAAATTAGAGATTGTTAGCAGTTTACTTAGTGCTTTTTATATTTTAAGAACATAAAATTAGCAAAGTATTCTTAATTTTGCTTTGGATTTTGTTGTTGGTATTGTTTTGATTTGTTTTTATTTATCCAGTGTCCTGAATGGTTTTCAATAAAATTTTAGATGTAGAGAAAAGGATGGATAATTCTATGATTTCAAAACTCTAAAATAATACTAAAAAAAAGTAAATTATTCAGAAAAAATACACCTTAAATTTGTGACTGGTTTTGAGCAACAACACTATGGGTTTTGAGCTAAAACACATTTGCTTATGTTGTCAGTAATACCAGGCACATTTATTATGGAGAGACAGGTATCTGAGAATGTTGTCAGGCTAGGGGCAGGCATTGGTGGGGTGCTCAGCTCACCCATATGGGTGTTCCTTCCCCAGGTGGGGAAAGCACTCATTCAGCTCCTTCTGTGGTCCTGCAGACCACTGAGACAGGTCCAACTCCTATGCATGGCCAGACAAGCCAGTTTGGCTTCTTGTTCTGGCATGTCTGATGGTTTTCCATGCCCTTCCTAGTTACCAGAGCCTCTCCCCAGAGCCAAGCAAACAGAAAATTCAGCTACCTGTAATTGTAACAGTATTTAATATGAATGAATATTAAGGACTAATTGTAATTTTACACATTTTTACAGTCATTTTTCTCTCTGCTTTTACCAAAGTTGGACCAAAGAAATTAATTTTAATTTTATAGTCAGCGTGAGTCTGTTGATTAAGTACCAGATTCAAACCTTTGGAAGTACTTGAGTGAGGAGCCAATACCAAATTATATTTAACACTAGGGGCATGCTGAAATTTTAAAGAACTACATATTAATCTACTTAAAATATTTTTTCTCTCTAAGGGGAATAAATGTTAAAAACATAGGCATAATCAGGGAGTCAGATATTTTAGGAGACCAATTCACCAACAGAGAACAGGTAGCGGATGTCTCCAGTAATTTCAGTTAATTTCTCCTATTCAGCTCAGCAGCACTGATCAGGTAACCTGCACATTTAATTCTTGGTGGCCTCAACAGGGAGTATAGATGAAAGGATGATTCATCTTGCTTAAATACAAGAGATTAAAAACTATGAGTATTAACTCCCTTTTTAAACACTATGTTTGAAGCTTCCTTCCATTCAGAGTTCCTAAGAGAAAATTAGCCACCAGTCGCTAGAAAGAAGATTTTAATACAATTAAATCTTTGGACACACTGACATTATCAACATTTAGAAATATCTCTGCAGATACATGCTGATCTTGCAGGCTCTCAATACAAGGAAAATATATAAAGTGATCAAAAATTCCGTTTTGTGGCAGTTTCTCACAGCTCCACTTACTATTATTGTTAAATAAACATATTCATACTTTTTTTCACTTATGCAAAAAAATGAATAGCTGTCACAAAATGATTATATCATATTTCTAACAGTGGAGCTTTCCAAACTTTCATACTATGTCTGTGCTTATGAAGACACACATGATGGAATTTTCTGATGATTTTTACCAGAACACTACGGTAGGCTAATCATTTCCAAAATAATTTTATTTTTAGTTTTGTAAAATATAGTTTTGGCTAATAAAAAATTGCTTTCTGAGCATAAACATATGAAAGACTATTTTAGTTGACACAAAGAGACATAAATATACTGTATTAAATGCTACAACTTAGCCCAGTACAATTGCATAAGGGATGCATTTTATTTCTCTGTTTAAAATAGATCTGAATTTATTTCATTGATTTCAATGCAGTGTTAATTTTGTGATGAACATTTAACTGGCAATTAAATTTTCTGGTTAAATTAATTAACTGGTTAAGTACTAGTAAATCTGGAAACATATTTCCTTGGAATTGTGAACAGAGTTTGGGTATATATATATACATATATATATATGTGTATATATATATATATGTATAGCCATGTTATTATTCAAATATTTAAAGCTTCTTTGAACACTTCACTGCAAGTTGGGGTGGCTAATTAGAGAAAAAAAATGTTTTAGACAACTGCTGAGTATGACACCTTGTTTCAAATTAGTATTCAATTCTAATCACCCAACTCCTTAATTAAAAAAAAAAAAGAAAACTACCAACGTACTTTTGGATGTTTACTGACAGTATGCTTATGCTCAGAAATTTATTTCAAAAAGAAAGAAGAAAACAAGATCTTATCCAAATTGCAAAGAAAAATAATAGCAAGGAAATATCACGGTTCATATTGCCATTCTGTCAGCCACTTATATATACACCATATCACTGCCTCAAAGCACATGGTTTAATTATGGTTTCCATGTGACTTTTCAAGGACTGACCTGAAAAGTACACAATGAAGAACTTGTATAGTTCGGTCCATATCTTTTGCTTTATAGGCAAGTATTAAATAATTTTCTCCGGGATTCTTTTATGCAGAATCAGGACTCTGAGGAAATCAATAACCCTTCCTGGCCCTGACAAGCCTCAGCTGTTGGCACTGCCACCCACCATTGTCCATGGTTCCTGGGCCTCTGTTTCAACCCACCCTGAGGCATCCAGACCTGCTGCAGCTCTGTCCCTATCCCTCCCTCCTGCATGAGCCTCTCAGTCCTACTCTGTGGGGAGCTTAGCTGGCCCTGTTTCCTTTTGCTCACAGCTGCACTGTCTGGAGGGACCCTGGACTGGTTCATCACTGGCTGTGTGGGGTGCTGTGTTGGACCCTGTCAGAGTCCCAGCTCTGCTCTCCATGTGCAGCCCCTGCAGGGCTGTGCCTCACAGCACAGCCTGAGTGGGGTCTCCTTGGCTCCCAGCTTGTGCCCTACATGGAGCAGCTCTTTTCCTGCCACTCCCTAAGATAAGGCTAGTACAGTGAATTATTTGCAGGTTGCACTAAAGACTATTTTCATAACACGCAAAAGGTATCATCAGATGACTCCAACTGGCTTTGCAAAGCAGTTGATTTATGAGGTGTTTTATCGGTTCAAGCATACCTTCTGCTAACTTCATTAAATCATGGGATTTCTTATCACTAGTGCAAACAAAATCCTTTTTTCTCGAGCTGGGCACTCAGAAAACTGAAAACATATTATCAGCTTAGCTGAAATGGTTCATCTAGTACCACATAAAATAATGAGAAAGACAGAAATTTGGAAAAAATTGAACAGTAGTCTTAATCTGGAAATGCAACTCTTTTCTTCTGAATCGGAGTTGGAAGTATTAGCTACTTACCAAAATAAGGTCTAGACAGTGTTTTTAAAAGCAATCATTTATTTTGAGGGGAGCTAGTTGTATAAATGTGAAATAAAGGGTACACAAAAATCACAAATATGCATTGGGTGGGCAACAAGAAAGCTCTAAAAATAGACGGTGTCTGTTACATGACCCGGCAATACTCCCAAGTATGAAATTTTGCTGGAAGCTTGGCTCAAATACAGGAAGTAAAAATGTCTTTCTGAAAACAAACTTTTTTTTTGTAGGTAATTGCAAATATGATTTATGAAAAAACGTTTTTTTGGCATAAATTTCACTGTGTTAAGCTATTTTGTACTTATAATTTGAGGCACAGATTATCACGTGAAATACACTAAATCAAGCATACACAGTAACACAAAGATGCAAATGAAATACTGTCTGCACTTTGCATAACGGTCATGTCTGACATGCTTTTTTTCGATTTGTTATTGTTTAGCTGCCATTTAAGTGCCAGGTAAATCAGTTAAAAGCTGAGGACATTCAATTATGTAATTTCAACAAGATTTAATTCTGAGGAGATCAATTAGATGAAGTACAAAACTGGACAAGGAGGGAGTCAAAGGTGATGAGCTTCACAAATAGTCAACCCAAAATCATTTAATTAATATAAAAGTTATTCCACAATATCAAAGTAAAAAAACATAAGTAGTGACTTTGTCTATCCAAGACAACCTTTTAAGCTGTCTAGTTATATATTTTTTCAAATACACATGTGTAGTCCCCTGAAAATATTTGTCTGTTACAAAATTAAAGGGAGGGTGACAAGTATAATCTGATTACACTTTCATTAATTTCACTAAGTAAAATGACAAAATCCATTGTCATGCTAGAAGAATAGTTTCCACAAGCAACTGCACCTCAGTAAAACTTCACTTATTTGTAAAAAGAAAACAATGGGAAACATCACCTCACTAATTACTACAGCAATCTGAGAAAATAAATGTCATCATGAAAGATTTAGTAAAGCTTGCAAAATTTCACTATCATGCCTTCTTAATTTAAAAACAAATTCTCCACTCATACAAATGTGTACTATTCTTCCACACCCACACTCTGGAATGTAGAAAGATCTTGTAAATCTTGCAAAAGTAGTCTATTTCAAGCCCTATATTGAGGCTTAATCATCTTTTCCTTTTTAAGTGCTGACTGATTCTATTCTCTTCCACACAGCTTCTTACACTGTTCTTCACCAGAATCTAATGGCATCCTAAATAAAAAATACTGAAAATTTTAAGCATAACAGGTTTCCTTGACTTTCTTCTAAAAAAACATATTCTAAATCTCCAGCATTGAAGAATTAGTTCAATTTAAAAAAAATCTCACACACATATATCTATAAATGCATATATAGCTATCTATATAACCATGTATCCAGATGCTTATACATATGTGAGGGTACATGTGCACACAAATATATATAAACCTTTTCAGCAGCTTGAACAAGACATAAAGAAAACTAATTCTTCCTTTGCAAGATATTATTTTTATCTTCCCTTTACCTTCCTAACTATCTTCACCTGTTTTCCCCGATGCTTATTTAAACTGTAACTCAGTAAGGACCATTGGTTCCTAACTGGAATAATAGTTTTGTTCTTTTGCATTTGTGTACAGCAATGTTCACATACTCCTTGAGATAGCAACTTAGAGTAGATTCACCAACAGAAGTCTTGACTGACAGTGAGGGTCTTTTCAGGCTCCTACATTTGAGAAAATCTCAGTTTTATCTTTCGAGGAGTGAATAGAAAGGAGAAAAACTTGTTGTGGAAGACAACTCTCAAATCTTTCATCTATGGGTTCCCTCTTTCCTGCAGCTGATACCAGAATTGCATCCAAACACTCATGGAACAGGAAATAGAAATGGAAACACAGTAGTACAAAGAAAAACAATTTCATTAGAGATGCGTTTCTCCATATCTGCTGACTGCTAACCATTTAAGAGAATTTTTATCCAGCACAAATTTGAGACGTAGAATTTTACTTTTCTAGTTTCCTTGTAGTACCAAGTTACATTTCCTTTTAGTGAACCAATGCCAGATTGTTATGCAATAGTTTAAAAAAATCATTACCAGTTTATCAACACTTACTGTACAATATTATGAAAACACATCCCTTTCTTTGAGCATCATTATGCAAAGTAAAATTAAACTGGATGTTCCCTGATTAGGAACAGGTATTGCAATTCTTTATCGCAGAATAAAATCATGGAATGGTTTGGTTCGGAAGATCACCTAGTTCCAACCCCACTGTCATGGGAAGGGGCATCTTTCAGGTTACTCAAAGCAAGGGCTTTTCTGGGTAACTTGTTCCAGTACCTTACTGCACTCTTTATACAGAATTTCTTTCTCATATCCAACCTTAATCATAGAACCAGAGAATTTTAAGAGGTTGGAATGGACCTTTGAGATGATTTAGTCCCAACACCCCCAGGGACACCTCCCAGTAGACAAGGTTGCTCAAGGCTTTATCAAACTATCTTTGAACACTTGCCAGGGTTGGAGCATCCTCAGCCTGTTCCAGTGTCTAACCATCCTCATAGTAAAAAATTTCTTCCTAATAACAAACCTGAATTTCCCTTCTTTCAATTGCACCCATTCCCCCTTGACCTATCACTACAATTCCTGATGAAGAGTCTCTCTCCAACTTCACTGTAGGCTCCCTTCAGAAACTTGGAGGTTGCAAGTCTCCACAAAATCTTCCCTTCTCCAGACTGAACAGCCCCAGTTTTCTCAGCCTGTCTTTGTAGGGGAGGTGCTCCTATCCTCATCTACGTTACTGGTTCATGTCCAGTTCTTCATCTACCAATATCCCCAAGTCTTTCTCTGCAAGACTGTCCTAAATCCCTTGATCCCCTAGTCACTATTGATACTGAGAACTGACCAGGATGTTACACTTGGCCTCACTGAATGTCATGAGTGTCGCCCCAAGACAATGAGGTTCTCATTGGCCCACTCCTCCGGCCTGTGGATGCCCCTCTGGAGAGCATCCCTCCCCTCAAGCAAATCAAGTGCACCACTCAACTCGGCGCCATTTCCAAACTTGCTGAGGGTGCACTCAATCCCGCTGTCCATATCATTAACAGAGATATTGAATAGTATTTGTCTGAATACAGACCCCCTGAGGGACACCACTTGTTGGTAATTCTAAGTAGACTTTAAGCTGTTGACTGCAACATTTTGGGTGTGACCATGTGGCCACTGCGTTATTCATCAAACAGTCCACCCAATCAAGTACAAATCTCTCCTATTTACCAGCAAAGATGTTGTGTGGCCATGCCAAAGGCCTTACAGAACTCTAGGTAGATGACAAATTGACATACAGAAGTCAAGGTAGATGATAGTAAAGATAACTAGCAGAAATATGACTAATATATCTGTTGCTATTGTAGAATTATTGTGTATTCCATAAGCTGCAGCCTTCCAGAATTGAACATTTGGGCTAAGATTCTGAAGTAGGCTCTGATAGAAAATGTTCTGTGACACATCACACTCTTGATATTTAAAAACTTTTTTTTTCACTTTTGTAATCCCTTTTTGTTAGAAGATGCTCATATACAAACACACACAGAAGAGTTACCTAGTCTATCTTAATATTTTCCTGATTTTTATAAAAAGCCTCCTGTTGACAAGATTACAAAAGTTCCACTGCTACTAGATCATGCAAACTGCGACCTCTAGAATCTCATATTCACTTTACATTAATTTATCCATGCTCGTATGCTTGATTAATTACATTTCATTGAGACAACTTTTATGAGGGCTACATTAATTTCAGCCCATACTTTAACTAGAATTAAAGCACATGATATACATTTTGACACCTATGATTAATTAAAGGAAGTGCATCTTAAAGACTAAATGAGAAAGAATCCATAATAAAACATTAACTATTTTATCATATATTTTTTAATATATTAGTACAAGTTAAATTGTAATAATATTTATTATTTACCTTGTCCTAAAGTTTGCAGGGTGAGGATGCCCATCATATAATGACAAATAATCATATTCTTCTTCTAGAGCAAAAGACTGAAAGACGATCTGTATTCTGTTTCTTTCTTCTGC
Source organism: Corvus moneduloides (assembly GCF_009650955.1). Classification (NCBI taxonomy): domain Eukaryota; kingdom Metazoa; phylum Chordata; class Aves; order Passeriformes; family Corvidae; genus Corvus; species Corvus moneduloides. The sequence goes on from NC_045476.1 coordinate 149,719,215, forward strand.
TATAATAACCCAGGTACAGTTTGCACCATTTGGATATCCATATGGGAAGCCAGGGCTTTCTATAGTGCCATTAAGTCCTTTTAAAGTTCCACCACAGGTATAAATAAATCCTAAAAAATACCAAGGAAACAAAAGTTAGTAATCTGTTTTTATATCAACCTTCAACAAAATACATCGTTAGAGTTCATGATTTCTGAGAAAATATCAAAATGCTTCTTAGCAAGTACTGCATTTAGAAAGGTAAACACTATGTTTTAATACAAATGCTGGCCACTTAATGCACAACAACCCCACCCACCTAACAAATGTGTTTTCCATACTGTTTATCTAAAGACATATGGTAGCAACTTTGAAAATAAATATATATAACAACATCTATGACTAAATTTGTTTGCCTATGAAGTAAGTATTCACATCAATTCCCTTTTTTTTTTCAAAGGGAAGAGTAAATGAGCCTCTTTGGATACAGTTCTGATACAGGTTAAACCAGCTAACTTTGTGCTTTTCCTCCATGCATTTTGGCTCTGGAAAAGGCTGGAAGTCTATTTACTATGAACAAGCTTTTCCCAAACAATAATTCTGGGTTATGAAACTCTGTACTTAAGGGCTCAATCTGAAATAACCATCTGTTGCATCATTATATTATCTCATGTAAGTATTAACAGTTTACATGTTTTGACTGACCCTACGTGGATGTTGTTTAACTAGAGTGATCAGGTAGGGCCCCAGAGCTTCTCCCTCACACACCACATCCACACCCTGGCCTCCCTTCCCCCGCAGTGGGATGGAGGAGAGAAAGAAGAGTAACAGTGAGAAAACTCGTGGGTTGAGACAAAGACATTTTAATAGGTACAGCAAAAGCTGTGCATGCAATCAAAGCAGATGAAAGAATTCATTGGCTGCTTTGGCCGGCAGGTGTTCAATCACCTCAGTAAAGCAGGCCTACACCAGGCCTAATGGTTACATGGGAAGACAAACACCGTAACCCTGAATGCGGTCCCTTCCTCCTTCTTTCCATCAGCTTTTATCACTGAGCATGCTGCCATATGTTCTAGAATATCCCTTTTATTGGTTGGGGTCATCTGTGTCCCAGCTGTGTCTCCTCCCAATTGTTTGCCAACTCCCAGCAGTATGAGTACCAGAGGAGGCCTGGATGGTGTGTGTAAGCACTGATAAAATGTTCTTGTGTTATAAACATTGTTTTGGTCACAAATCTAATACATAAGACCATAGAGTCTCTCATGAAGAAAATTAAGTCTATCCCAGCCAAATTCGGTATAGTGGGTCAAAGCTGAAAGGTTGCTCTGCTGACAGATCCTTTTTAAAATGAACACCCTCAACTATCAAAAAATTACCCCTACATTCAAACCCTAATTTCTCTTGGACTATAAAAAATTTAGTTTTTATATAGAAAATCCATTTTCTGAGAAAAATAAGAAGAGAATAACTGTAAAAAGGTCTCTCCCAAGGCACTGTGCAGGGTGGGTACTTTTCTATGCTTTTGTTTCAAGTTCTAATGCTGTTATGGTAGTTAACTCTTTTGGGACCGCGGGATATTTTTTATTTTCCACCAGCTTTGTAGTCTGACTGTAGGTCTACATCCCCTCTCCAGGCTTTCTGCTCTCTTATTGCTTAAATATTAGATCAGCTTTCCTGCTTTTCCTTTTGCACTCCCAAATCTTCTCTTCCCCAAGGATGCTCAGAGCAAGCTCCCTCTTCTAGTGGAGAGATTTCATCTGAGAAAGCACAACGCACTGAGTTCCTCTTTCACAGAAACATGATATACATTTCATAACAAACTACAAACAAACAAATCAGATGCCAACTCTTAAATTATACACACATGTATATATTTGAGCTCATTAAATCATCTTCTTCATGGCACATTCACAAGCTTGTCTTCGCATTGAGCATTTAAATGTACAGAGACCTCTTTCCCTGAAGTACTAAGCAGAAATCTCTTGAAATTTTACACTTTACATTGCTATGCTGTAAAGTAACTTTTTTTGACAACAGAAGAGTGGCATGTACAATATTTTTACCTCAGCTTTTTCATATATATTTCCAAGGGTGAGAAAAGAGGCCTCTTATGAAGTATGACTACTCTTTTAACACAACACTGTATCATAGATATATAGGACAAAACAGGAAGGAAAGATCCTCTTAGAAAGTAATTAGGGATTTGTTTATCTCATCTGACATGTATAGCAAATTTTACCTTCTGCTGCAAATTAGCTTAGAGAATTCATTCTCATATCAGTGCCTGCACAACTTTCATTGTTAGGAGCCTGTTTTATTTATCACTTTTTGCATCTCCCTCATATACTGGAACTATTTTTAAATCCTCTTTATGTGTTATTATTTATTATTTAAGCTCAGATGTTTTATTTAGCACTTTAAAAGTCTTTTGGAATACAGTTCGTGCACAAGTCACTTTAGAAAATCAAACTATAAACTGTTATTTACTCATCATAAGATCTACATCCTCGAACTTTAACACTTCCTACCAAATAAAATCACTGGAATAAGTCTTATTAAATAGCTCTGTGTACATATTTATCAATCTAGTTTTTCCTAGAAATCTCTTGCTGAGACCTACTTCAATAGAATTAGAGAAGAAACTTAGAGAAAGACTTGAAAATTAAATAGCATGCACTGTTAATTTTCATGCATCTCTCCAGACCGAGTGTGGAAAGCACAGTGTAAACTTTGACTCAAGATCATAATAAAGCTCCACAATGCAGAGCCTTTGTTGCTGTACCTATTTCATAAATGTTTTCAATTACATGTGGGCTATTCTGTTAAGTCAATACAAACTATAAAGAAAAACTCATCTATAATAGGTCTTCTGATACCAAAATAAAATTACATTTAAAAAACCCAAAAAAACCCAAAAAAAACCAACCAAAAACCCCAGAGCCACAACTGTGAGTGAACAGAGCCCTGTGAGACAACATGCTACTTATTAAGCAGTGCAATGCTTCATATTCAGTCCAATAATTAGTCCTATTCATATTTAGGTATGAAATGTAAACATCCATGACATATAAAAGTTCCAATTACTCCTTTTATTCCATATTCAAACTGTAACAAAAGAGAATTATTCATATGCTGCAAGATGATATAACTTGGATGTTCTTCAGAGATGACTAGCAGAATGTAGCACAGCTATGCACGTGTCAGAATATACAATTTTAATTCCAAGATTGGAAAAAAAAACCCAAATGAACCAACAGTGAAGTTTGATTTTGATAGGTCTACTCTTTTTTCTAGAAAATAAAAAATCATGCCAACAGGATCCATGTGCACAACACACACTTTAATCTCTGCTTTCGTATGTTAATACATTCTGTGATGCTCTTCACCTTGGCAGTCCAACTTGGGTATGATCAAAATAGGCAGCGTGCATTAACTGACTGGTCTGATCAGATGTGGAAAACATGACATTTATTTTCAAGAGGTAAAATTCATGCTGAAATAACTAGTAGCATATACTGTGATCTTTTTCATTTAGATTTCAGAACCAGCATTCCAAGCAGAATTTACTTGCAAACTGCTTTTCATTAAAAGGAAGGTTTTATTCAAAGCACACAATAAAGAATTTTGAAAAGCTTGAAGTTAGACTAGAAAAGAAAAACTCTTGTTGAAGTAAGTGTGATGACAACACCTCTCATGATATTCTCTTAATAGCTAGTATGATTCAAAGTTTCCATTGCATTGTTTTCTACTAGATTTTAAAATTCAGATGTTTAATTCTCATCAATTTTACATGGATAAATACTTCTTGAAATCAGAAAACACAGCTCCTCTTCCTGATTTCAGTCATCCTTTGAGTCATTGTGGGATTATTGTGAGCATCAGTAACAGCAGTTCTTAATACATTTATTCAACTTTCATTGCCTTCCAACAAAGCAAGTAGTACTTACATCACATCCATACCCCTTGCCCTTGAATGTCCCATAATTATACTCACTCAATACTCAACAAGATTGTCTTTGGCTTTTTCTCTTCCTCCTGACCATTCAATTATACTGTTTAATAACATATTTCCACACCTTTCACCTTCCAAGTACTCCACACCTTTCATTAAGTCTTAATCTCCCTTGTTTAGTGTGTACTTTAATAATAGTCGTTACCAAAGATAATTATACTGAGTCTGCATTGATTAACACACTTGTACATTTCTAAGTTACTTGTGTATTTCCTTTTAAATAAGTTTTTAATACTTGCTTTCTTTTATTTTAAGAGCAAACCAAGCAAATGGAAGATGATTTGTTCATATGCAGAATTTTTCTTCAGTTTCATTTCTGATAACGTGATCTCCTTTCATTTCTTTCATTTGCACCTATCTTAAAATACAGTCAACCCTATCTTAAAGTATTCCTTAGCCATGTCATTCATTTTCATGTCCCTCTTTTTTGTGCAATTTAACTATTTGCAAAATTATTCTTGTCTCCATAAATGGTAGTTCTCTTCCATTCAGAATACATTTACTTTATTCACTTGCCTCTCCTCATGTTCATTGCGTTTTTCTGAAACACCTTTTTCTGTTTGTGATCTTTGATTACCTGACTGTATTTGGCAGCAAATAGTTATTTTTCATGCTGACCATAAATCAGTATGGACTGTTCTGTTAATTATTTTCTGGATTCACTTGTATTATCATATATTATATTTTCTGTTCACTTGTATTATCATCACCTTAGTTTTTATGGTTTCTCTATGTTCATCCTTTTTGTTAGCACTTCAAAGAAAGAGTTCAACAGAGACAAATTTCACAGTGATGTGAACGCATCCCTATGCTGTGAATCCTTTTCTTCTGCTATCAATCTTACCCAGTTTTGAAAAATATATACTCAATATTTATTTCTAATACTCTAATATTTATTTCTATCTCAACTTTAATTGTCCTGACATGCCTCACGCCCAGATCTTTGAGCCCATTTATAAAAATGAGAATAGGATGCTCTTACCAGATGTAATGACTGCATTTTACTTTGAAGTGTGTTTGAAATTTACCTTTTATCACTTCTCATCATGTCTTAATTCTCTTTAATTTATGCTTTTCCATTTCACATTATGACTCTTTTCTTCATAAAATGAGCCTCCTTTCATTAACTTTAACTTCCAATAAAACAAAGTTTTATTGACTTTTTCACATGAGTACAAATATGAAAGGTAATCATCTCCTTTAATGTACTGGGCTTAGTTCCTTCCTACTCTCCACCTTTTTGTCTTCCCCCCCCAAGCGTCCAGCAGCTTGCATGTTTCTTTCTTATTCTACTGTGTTTTCATATGAAAAGACTGGTGACTTTTATACTAAGGACACTCACTGGTGTGCCTTCCTACCAGAACATTATAACCCCCTCTTTCTTCACGAGTCTCCTGTTCCCCCTGTGCTTGCATGGGAGTTGTACATACAAGCAGCAACCCTGCACCACAGCACACTGGCACAGAAGTACATTGCACCTGGGTATCTGTTCACAGTGGGGTGGGAATCCATGCCAGCCACAAGGCTTCAGAGCTGCTGCTATTTCAGAAAACACTATCTTGTATTCTCTGTGTCTGTTTAGCTCAATACTCTGTACTTCAAAGAATCCTCACTTCTATCTCAGCTCCTTTTATAATGATCTTTCTGCCATCTGAGAAAAATCTACATTTAATATTTTGCCTGACCACATAAAATTGTTACTGTCATATATTTTAAGTTCCCAAAGTAATAAAAACTTAGAATCATAAAATATTCTGGGTTGGAAGGAACCTTAAAGATCATATATTTCCAAACACCTGCTGTGGGCAGGGACACCTTCCTTTAGAACAGATTGCCCAACCTGGCCTTGAACACTACAAGGATGGAAAATCCAAACTTGGGGAACCCTTCTCCAGCATCTCACTACCCCCACAGCAAAGTATTTCTTCCTAATATCTAATCCTCTTTCAATTTAAAGCCATTTCCCTTTGTCCTATTACTACACATCCTTCTAAAAAATCCTGCTCCAGCTTTCTTGTAGAGTTCCTTTAGGTACAGGAAGGTTTCTATAAAGTGTCCCTGAAGCCTAAACCACTCAAATTCTCTTGGTTACAACTTCTTCTCTCTTGGTTATGTCTATCATTTTGGGTTGTTTTTTACTTTCTATTTTTGTAAATTATTCTTGGGGTTTTTACATATATTTCTTATTTCCTTGATTTTAGACTCTTTTCTTTAGCCCAAGGAAATCTCAGACCTGCTTAATAAAGCCTTATTACAAAAACAAACAAAAAACCACAAAAATCTTGTGTTTGTGAAGTGCATAAATAACATTGAAGAACCTCTCTGAATATCAGCTCATAGGGGTTCCAAGTAATTGAGGATTTCTTAACTAAATTGCCACTTTATTTCAATTTGTTCTTAAAATCATTTGCTTTCTCAAACAAGATATTTTGATGCCTATTCTCTGCACAACTTACTGGAAATCAGGATATTATGAAGTTTAGACACCATGAAATTTTCAAAAGAAGTTCAAGTCTTATCTATGGTTTGCATCATTTTAAGGCTGTGAGAAAAGATAGTTATATTTTTGGCAAATAACTGAGTAAGGTAGATTTTCTTGCCCTTTGTCAAAGACTGAAATATTATATTTTATGACTTAAACATTTTCTTAAAGGACTTTTAAAGCTGTGTTGCAAAAGCTGAAGAGAGGACTACCACACCCTGAATGGGGCCCTGACTGAGGCCTGACACTGCTCGCTGATGAAGATAAGATGAAGTAACAACTCAGGGCTGGGGACATTCACTAAGCACAAGCTTAACACCTCCAAGATGAGGACCACAGCCCCAGGGCTATCAGCTGCCAGGCTTGAACAGACCTTCGAACCAAGGGGTGGAGGGAGGAGAGGCTTTGGGTATCGTGAAAAAGCCCCTGGTCAGAGGCACAGTGACTGCCCATCCTCCACTGTGCAGAGGAGCCCAGCTGAGGGGTCCTCACAGGGGGGGGAAGCTTATCCACAGCAGAAGGGGGTGACATGGCCCATCACAAGGGCCCCCCTCAAAGGAGTGCCCAGACCCTGCACCAGAGCACCAGGGATGATGCAACAGACCCTCAGTGTTGCAAGGGACAGTGTCAAGCCAGCCCCTGCAATGGGCATTCCCACCTGGCCCAAAGTGTATATTAACCCACAGAGTTCTGTACTCTTCGGCGTGTGGCGGCGTGGTGTGGCAGCATGTAGCGGTGTGACCGGGGAACCTTCACCACCAGCAGACCAGATGGAGGGGAGCAACGAGACGTCATTGGGACCCTCGGATGGGTGATATGCTTCCACCTAACCCCTCTCACCTCTCCCTGTTCCCCCACCCCCCACGCACACTCCTTTTTTCCATTTGTTTCTCTCTGTTTTCTCTTCCCTTCTCTTTGCCTCTTATACTATTAAATAAAATATATCCATTTTTTGGCAACAACATCTAACCTCATTTGGTTTTAATCTCATTTCTGGGGATATTTTGAACCTTCTAAGTTCTTTTCGGCTTATGCACAGAGACTTAGTTTGCTTCGCTTTTCTGAGTTTAAACCGGATCGTAACACCCTTACATAAGCTCTAACAAGGTACCAAAAATTGCTTTTCCAGTCTTTTGGTAGGGTTGACTGGCAACTCTATAACTTAATCAGTGGAACTGGTACAGTCAAAAAGAAATGATCCCTGTATATTATCACCACATTTGAAACACTTTCTGGAGCTACTGCTTTTCCTCCTGTGTGTTTCAGACACATTTTCTGAAAGAGGTTTAGAAGTATTACTTAGTCTTGTCTTTCACTTGTCTCAGTTTTAAAAACTACTAGAAGGACAAAAGTTTCTGTTCTCTCCTGTCAACATTGAATATGTTACTTCTTTAAAGAAACATAAGGTCTAAAAACCAGTAGGACTACTCCTGTTCACATGGAAGACATCCTGAGCGGAAGAAGGCTTAAATTGGAAAGGTGGCAAAATAAGAAACTGGATCTCATGTAACAAAAGTACCCATACCATTTTTATTACATATATTGAATAAATATTTATTGAGACTGTTCGTATTTCTTGTTCTCCAACAGAAAACTGTTTGTCATTTCCTATAACTGCAAAGAGGGCTTAACTTCAATAGTGTTGTCAGTCTTTGAGGAATTTTAAAAAAAGATTAAACATAAATCTAGCAACCTCTAAGTCATTCAATATAAGACTATCACCTTGACAGGAAAATAGAGGGGTTTTTAACTCGCCTTTAAGCATTTAATTACGTTGGTTTATAACTCTCTGACACAGAATAGTCTTCTGCTTCTATTTTAGAAGCATTGCTAGCACCACCACAGATGAAAGTCTAGTTTCAACAAAGTCAGCCGAAATATACCCAGGATTTTATGCCCAGTATGTAATTAACTTTCCTTCTAAGGATATTTCAATACTTCTCTCCTATTCCTCACATAATACCTCAATGCCTTGTAGACAAGGGATCTGTTTGAAAACAACTGCCTCCTTGCTCATTCAGCCAGATAAGGGTAATCTCTCGTATGTGACAAGCATCTGGGCAATAGAACTAGACATAAAAACAAGAGAGGACATTTGGAATCTCATCACAGAACAAATTAAAAATACTCTCTGTGATTGAAATCCTGCCAGATTTCATACCCCTCATACATGCTAGCACTACAGACTTGCAGAGCAATAAAATTTTTTATGCTTGGGGAGAGTGTAAATAGATATTAAAGGGTTTTGAGGTTTTCTTAAAGATAATTTTGATTTCAAATAATGGAATTTCTCATCTCCATGACATTTGGCCATCCTGCTTCTCACTCCTGTGTTTAAGAATAAATGTTTTGAGCTATGACTTCCTTGTTTTAGAACTAATTGTGAAAAGTGCCTTCATTAGTATTCTGAGCTTGCAGTCTTTTTTCTGTGTCTACATGCTCTTCCTGCAATTTTTCTACTTGAAAAGTGGAAAGTAACCAACATACAATCAGAAATTGCATCAGAAATCTTCCCAGCAGCCCTAAAGAGAACATCATATCTAAAGCATGTCTGAAAATGAATTCATGCAAATTTTGTGTTTGATAACATAGGAAATTTACTCTGTGGAAAAGACATGAACAGAGGTTCCATTGCAAAGATAAGTTATCAAAAGGATTATATTTATTTTACATTTCCTTTTCACTGTTCCTTTCTCTGCAAAGCTAACCACATGTCCAAAGATGTTTACTGCTCTTTATTTGCTGTCTTTTTTTTTACTCAAATGTGTGATCTGAAAAACTGTCAATTTCATAATTAAATTGTAATATTTGTAATGTTAGCTTGGAACTGTCTCCTACCAAGTCAAAATGATAGGGAAGACCACTCACAGAACACTATGTACTGACAATAATATTTTGAAATATTATGTTCTTTTAGAAATAAAATCTTAAGCTACAGAGATTTCCTAATTGATTATCAAATAAAATACCTTAGAGTAAAATTTTCATTTTATTAAAATGTTCTGATAAGTAGTCAGTTCTTTTCATGACAACTTCATTAAGACAATTGTAAAATACAACCACTTCAGTAGCAGGTAAAACTGTAGTTTCTAAAGTAGTTTATCATTTACTTTGTTGTAAAGTACAGGTCTTTGGGTCTCTAGAATATAAATAGATATATTTGGAGAAATATCTATTTCTCAAAATGGAGAAATTTTATTTGCAAAAATATAAAGAGTAAATTAAGTTGTCCATATCAGAATAATTAATTAACTATAGGGTAAAATTGGTAAATAAGAGAATTCTTAATTAAGGGAATTCAGTCACTTAATAAGGTTTTTGAAGAGTCTTTGCTCTTAGCAATAGTGGAATATAAGGAAATACCCTCTATAAAATAATGCTTGAAACAAAAGTAACTTCTGAAGAAATTAAGATATATTTAGTACTACACTTTAAAATTAAAGTTCAAATGTCCCATAGCACTAATTAGATTTCAAATTAATTGCAATGTGACAGGAAAACAGACAATATAATGCTGAGCTGAATTCCCTAAATTTAAAGCCCATTGGAATACACAGTAATCCTCTGTGATTATATACCTGGTTCATTAAAATCTAGGATCTGAGATATGGACCACTCCAAAGAGATTTATACATTGACATAATCTAGTGAAAAGAAAGGAGGAGAGAGGAGGAGAGGGGGAATGGAAAGGTAAGGGAAGGGAAGGAAAACAGTATATTTCCTCTGGTATTGGAAATCTTGCAGCAGTTTCAGGTAAGTGTCAGAAAAGACTATTGTAAATTTAAGTAGTCTGCTGAAATTCATATATATCTTTAGAGAAAGAAAGAAACAGTTCCCATAAACCTTCTAAAACATCATAGATTTAGTCAGACTCAAAAAGGGAGTGGAGAGAAGGGGTAAAAAAGTCAGAATGAGGATAAAATTTTTTGTAAGCATTCAGATTGGAAATAAGCACTAGGAAACAAATACAATGCTGGTTTGAAGTGACTTCAAAAAGACTAGAAAAGATTTTGAAGACTCAGTGCTTGGAAAATCAGGACAAAAATAAGGCTCTGTTTAAAGTTTCTGCCAGTAGAAATTGAACATAGGAATGTCTCAGTATTTACTGTACACTACCACAGACAGTCTTCCTTTATTCTGTTCCCTTCTTCCAAAAAGTAAAAGATAGCCTTCTATGGCAGCCCAGATTACCTCAGACATAAACAGCCTAGAAGTTCACCTCATTCACTCACAGGGATGACATTCAGAAGAAATATAATTTAAAAAAAAATAAAATCAAATCTTTCCAATCACAGGGAAATTCAGACCGTTGAGACTGCTATAAAATTGAGATTGCTATATAATAATTAACTAACTAGTGTTTCATGCTTCTGAAACATTACCTTTTCCAGTGAAATGTCACCTTACACAGTGAGACATATATAAAACTTGATGTCAATAGCTACTCCGTGATGCCGTTACTGTAGGATTTGGACCATTGTACCAAATGCACTCCATGTACTCTACAACAACCTAAACTATCTGAGGGCAGCAAAATTAAAGTTGTGTTGACAATTAAAGAAAGCAGCAGCAGGAAAATCCAACTATAGTCTTTGATATACTCCAGACTCCAGGGGATTTTCTGCTTTTCATTTTCTAGATCACATAATAGTGGAAAAAACCCAAAATCACTTCAAAGAAACACAGACTATATAAGGGCCAACTGAAAGCAGGGAGATCAGGAGAACTGCTCATGAAGGATTTGGCATTATGGGACAGTTTCTGTCAGTTCCTAAAAATGAAGGGAGCACAGTTTAAACATCTTGGAAAAATTTAAACATCTTTTACAAACAGAAATTAATTCCATCTTTTACACCAAAAATTTCTAAAAAAGGTAATTTTTGATTGAAACAGTCTTTTAATATATTAAAAAATTAATTCTTCTCATCTTAAAATCTAAAGACTGCTATGATTTTTTCAATGGTTTCAGGTATCTGAATCCAAAAGTAATTTTTCAGATATTGCCAGTTCTGCTCAGTTTTTAATTTTGAATTAATTCATGCTGTACATTTCTGAATTTTCAGGAGATAAAACTATAAACATCTTTACCATGTACTTCTATGTGTCATAAATATATTTTTTTGTATCATAAACCAGAATCTAAATTTCAGTAGTCCATTGAGACAGTTTAGACTAAGGAAAGATCAAAAGACCACTGTTAGTTACTGCGATATCTGAGCTTGTAAGATTTTTTAATGGTACCTTATTTATTGATATCATAAAAACAATAACTTCAGTATTATCAACATTGTTTATATAATCTATATTATCTATTATCTATATTATCTATTATATATTATCTATTATATATATATATATCTTCCTATTTATTATTTCCATTTAAAAAGTGAACATCATCAACAAACAGTTTGTCTTTAAAATACGTAGTATTTAAAAAATAAAATAATTTTCTAAAAATTAAATTTATGGAGATTTATTTCTCCATACCCTGGAAAACACTTCAAAGTCATGAAAAAATTTCTAGACAAGGTATTAGAACTGCTGAAAATACTGCTCTACATCAAAAGGTGTACAAATCTGTCCAAGTCTCTGGCACTGTTAGCTTCTTGATCTTTTTAGACTATTTAGTAGAGATAACAACGCTAAAATGTTATCAAGCCAAGCAATACAATCAAGTATTGTTTCAGATGTTATTTTGGTCCCAGTAGTCACAGGACTATTGAAACTGTTGGTATTACTCTAAATATTTATTCTGGTTGTTTCTAGAGAAAACCTGTTTCATTGCAGAGGCAGACAGGTGAACTTCATACCCCAAGTTGTTAAAGACGAAGTCAATATATTATGGCAAAATGTTCGGAGCTGGTGTGAACAGCCTGGTTTTAATAATCAGCTGATAAGCAGTACCCCTGGCCAGCTGCCCTTACTATGACTTTGAGGTATAGAGAGACAACATGAACTGATTCATCCACCCCAGCTGATGTTTCCAGCCTACCATGTGAGATTAACATCATCATGTAGAGTCATCACCATCAAGAAAAGAATAATTATCTCTCTACCTGTTTTGATAAAGCTTGAAGCTACACTGTGACCATTTGAAGAAAGGGGAAAGAGGGATAAATATTTAATGGCATCATTGGTGTCTTCTTTTCCCTTCTCCATTGAAAATAGCAAACAGAGAAACAAACAAACCCAACCACACCAGCTCAGCATCAAAGAAAACCCCATTTGATCTCCAGAACTGATCAGTTACCCTTTTCCATATTCCTGCTGACAATATCTTCTGGCCAAAAATGCTGAACTGGGGATGCAGAAAAAAAGTTAGACAAAAAAGGTTATGTGAAAAGTTAGACTGAAAAAAGGAATTTATACAAAATGTTTAAGGATGGGGAAGAAAACCCCAGAAGAATAAAGTTAAACAGAGAAGCACTGAAGTAACAGAAATGGGAAGTAAAAATATTCAGGTAAGTAGCTCTGACTTGGATAGCATAGTTGGAATGTAAAATTATTTTAGAGGACAGTTATACAATTTTATTTTTAAAAATTATTATTGTAAATACTGAGATATTGTTAGCAAAATGTCCTCATGTTCATTTGTATGGGACAAAGGAATCTGGCATATTACTTACTTTCTGCCATATCTGCTGATTGGAATTTAGACAGACTTTACTAATGGGCTAGGTATTGTGTATTCACTAATGCACCTTACAGACTATTACACTATAACTACTCCCATGCCAACAATTTATGCATGGAAAAAATGCAGATGTCTAGACTGAGTCTTTCTTCTTGGGTTTCAGCTTATACCAGCAAAAAAAACAAAAAAAAAAAAAAAACAAAAAAAAAAAAAAAAAAAAAAAAAAGAGAAAAGAAAAAAAAAGAAAAAGAAAGTGCTAATTATTTCTTGAGACTTAATGGCAATTTTTTATATAATAGACCACAGAACAGTCTTGGACATTCAGTTCCTCCCTCCCAATCATTAATACTCAGCAGGGTCCAGCGTTTTTCTGATCAAGTAAGCAAAAGACGTCATTTTCTATTAAATTCGGTGACTTTACATCTTTAATTGATGTGTTCCCAGGTTTTCGCTTATTTCACCTTTTGGCAACTGTTACTCCAAGTGTCTCATCCATTCTGTAGTACTGATGTCTGCTTTCAGTAGCTAATATTTCTGAAATTAATCAGTACCCTCCATTTTTAAAAATCGCTGGTAATATTGCCAGTGGCTTATCATGAATAATCATCCCCTCTGACATGACAAACTAGCTCTAGCAGGAAAGCTATTACTTTGAAACAAATTGTACTGCACTGAAATATTCCCAGTAGTAAAGAATCTCAGTAGAGTATTAAAGCTTGTTCAATTGAAAACAATGAGGAGAGAGACCTTTGTGTCTTTCTCAGGTCATATTCTATTTATTAAATATGAGATAATGGTAGTGTCTTACCTAACAAAATTTTCAGGAGGGAGGCACTTTTTTTTTTACTTTGATTTATATTTTGGCATTAAAAAATAAGCATTGGATCCTCCTGGCACCTTAGTAAGAATATGAGGGACCTCACCTCTTTTTTACGCTGTTTTCTTTCCCTAAACTGAAGATATGTTATTGTGAGTTACTGATTCCCTACTTCTTAGCAGCAAAGGAAAATGTCTGCTTCTAAGAGAGCAAATATGAATACAGAGACAGCCTTTTTCATGGGAAACATTTTGAAAGTATTTGGTTTCTGTATATATGCATGTGTGTGAATGCAGATAGACAGACAGATAAAAAGGCAGGAAATACACATATCTATAATACTTCTCTAGGAAATTAAATATTCTTTTTAATAACCCACAATGATCACTGTGATGAAGAAATGCTCAGTCTCACCCAGCATATGGTTTAAGAGTGGAATTTGGGTTGAGTTTTGGTAAAAAGATACCAGAGAAGTGGAACATGGTAAAAGACTGCACCAGAGTGAAAAAGCTTTGATTGCATCAAAGTACCCATCTCAGAAAAGATGTGACCACCTTGTGTGGCACCGTCTTTTCAGTGATGGTTGGCGCAGTTGGAAGCAGAATTGATCAGAATGTTTGGATATAACTATTTATCTCTTTTGGTTTTTTTTTACTTCCATGTAATAAAAATTTGTTAAATCAAATCCCCTTGGAATGTGTATTCAAATACATTTTAATTAGGGTTTCTTAGTGCCAACACGAACTTCTGGTCTAACTGAGAGTGACATCCCATGTAATAGCTAGCTGTTCACAGTAATTACTGGGGTATACTAAACTCAATTTCAAGTCCTTGATCTCTATGTTCTCCCAATTTATGTGTCCCACAGAGTATCGGACATAGGTTAATTGCAAGTCAGCTTCATGCTCATATCTTCTCGAGTGTCTTAGTTCTCATTAAAGTTTTTACCTAGGATTGAATCCAAATTTGCAGAGTGTTTTTGTAAAAGCAGATTTATTTTTCAGCCTTAACTGTATGTCCAGTAACTTTTCTACCAGTGTATCCAGAGTCTTCTAACTACTGAATGCAATCCAGGGGTTTAAGTCATCTTTATGTTCCAGTACTGACATTTATTCTTCTCTCATCTGCTTACAAATGAGATATAAAGAGCAGAATTTGATTAAATGTGGGTGTTTACAGTGTCCTAACAGCAAGGCTCCTGTTATTATTAGTAGAGTCCTGGACAATAGATTCAGTGACGCTTAGTCCTGTATATCTGACTGCAATGAAATAAACTGACTCCATAAAGGTTCTGTTTGCTATAACAGAAATTTAAATACCTAGATCAACTTAAACACCTGTTCCCCCAGGTGCCTAACATCACATGAAGGAATCCTGCCTAAGATACGTCTATATTTTAGGTCTTTCTAACTATTCTATTATTGCCTTTTTTCTACTCAAAGACAGGATTAAATTCAGGGAAAAGTGGACAATTGTTTATCACCTTCAGTATTTACTTGTAATTTTACCTGTAAGGTTTACAGTGCTTTCTTTTCCTCTGCCTCTTCTGAAAGAGATGAGGGTCAGGTCCCTGACCAGTGCATGCCCAACATCTGGTCTCCATTTCCTACTTGCTCATTACAACACAGAGTTGCCATCGTTGCTGCCACCACTGTAGTATGTGCAAGAGAATGCAACATGGCCAGCGTAGCAAGGAGAAATCTGTCAGCATTTTCCTCCAGTAATAACTGAAGCCATCACATCTTGGTAATGGCAGGACCATCAAGCTGGTTTGTTTCAGCTCTGTATAACAGTCCCCCCCCCCAGATCCAAGAAGTTCGGAAGGTAAGTAGGCTGCTCAACTGCTCTCTGCCTCTGTCTCAGATCCCAAATCAGATCTTTCTGTGTGCAGGGTGGAGTTGGTGGAGAGATGGCAGTGAATAGAACAGTGCATGATAGCAATACTGCTTAACCAGCTCTTCAAGAGAAACTGAAAATTGTATTAGCTTCAGCTGTTGCAAATGAATGCTCTGCGCTGGGTTTCTTTTGAGAGTACCTCAGTTCACATTACACCAGGGACCAACAGCAACAGCTTTGTGGGAACAATCTCAAGCATTTGAACAAGTTATAGAGAGCAAGAATACTACTGAAAAAGCATCCTAGCAGTAACCCTCTGTCTCCTTCCTTCCCACACAAAGTCTTATGCTACAAAACTTCTGTATCGGTGCAAAATGTGATGCAATAATAAATTTTAATTAGTCTTCAATGTGCCAGTAGAAATTTCTTCAGGAATAAAGGGTGGCATATTCTTTTCTCTCTTATTTACTATCTCTATAATTAGGACTCTGTGATTAGGCTATCAGTGCAGTAAAGCAAAAGTGAAATCCACATCCAGTATGAATAATTTACCTAGTCTGCATGGAAACTACAAAATTTTCTAACAAAACACAATTATATTTTTATGTATGTAATTTGAGGGATGTGACTAGGGTATTAACGCACTGTAATAAGCTGAAGTCAATGCACGGTGAACCCAACAACTTCTAAAAAATACCGCTTTCTTCTTGGATGTAAAGGATCTATTGACTTTATTGAATCATGGTGACAAACTGCACATGATTGATGCTGCAGGGATGGGAATACAACTGCTGCTTAGTGCATTCAAAAATCCAGATTGCTAGACTATAAAAAAGTTGTGTCCTACTAAGACATTGTGATCGTTAATACTGGAAAGGCTTTTTGAATACATAAGATGATCTGCTATATCAAGGCTAAACACTGATTTGAGTTGATTAATAGAGTAACTCTTAGAACTCACCAGAAAGCTGAAAGGATCTCCATTTAAAGAATAGATATCTCCATGCAAAGATTCTGCAACCTTTTTTCAAATCTTAGAAGTTCATTAAAGCTCTCTGAAAGTTCATCATATGTGCAGTAAGAAAATTCAGAGAGGACTTCTCAGGACTTCAAAAACAAAACAAATCACCACTCCAAGCTGTTTGAAAAGGATAATGCTAGAGTGCATTGCATCTATCTTTATCAGATAAATGTTATAAGAATCAAAGGAGGGAACAGAATCAATTTTAATTGTGATTTAATTTTTTTTAAGTGCCATTAGACTTAACGTATTAGCCACCAAATGAGACTAACCCATTAGCTTTAATTTGAAATAGATTAGATATCAAAAATGTGTATACCAAATATTCAGAAATGCTGAGAATAAGGCTGTTCCTGATAAGGAGACTATTTATTTACATGAAAAAATCAATATACTTTTAGATTTCATTTAGAAAATGTGAGACGTTGTCTAGATCTTGTTTCCTTTGTATACTTTGTGACTCTCGTCACAAAACAACCTCAAAAAAATTCTTCACTTGTGCCCAAAACTCACAATAATCCAGCAGAAATCTTAAAACAATGAACAAATTCCAACTCTATCCATCTAATAAAATATATAGTTTAAAAACCCTGAGGTATATTTTAAAATTATATCCAGCATGGAGAAAATCTGAAGGTTTAACTTACTTCCTTTCTTTGTACTTTATCAACACCACAGAAAAATCTGTATTCTTATTTACAATGCTTTGTCAAAAACAATCTATCATTAATTGCGGCTAACAACTTCCTAGATGGTCCTGTTCAGCAAAACAATTATGCAAACCCTTGACATGAGACATTCTATTCTGCTTTGCCTCTATATTTGATTAATATTTTCCTTGTGTAAATCTGTAATCCTAAATAATCACAGGGTTAATGACCCCATGCAGACTAATAAACAGCAAGAATAATTGAAATAGTCTGTTTAAAATTGTTCATGCCTCTATGAAAGTCAGAATTGATTCTTTTCATGTGAGTGGGAGTAAATCAAAACAACTTATTCCTTGGAATTCACAACCAATTAAGGATTCCACTTTTATAAAGATACATGATATTGATTTTATTTTAATTCAAAATCCATAAATTTTGAAGGCTCTAGTATTATACTAAACCCATACTTTGGAAAAAATACCAGGTAATTCCAACCTGCTTAACTGATTTCTTCTAAGTATTAAGCACTTACTAAATACATCTCAATTTTTGATATAACATAGTACCCAATTTGTGCCATCCATAAAATGCATTTCTTTAATGAGCATTTAAGTGCAAATATTCTCTTCCAGTTACCTTAATATACTATGAACAATACAAGAAAAAAATTAAAATTATATTACTTATTGACAATTTCTACATATCCTTATGTTTTATAATTAATTTAACTTAGGACACCAAATATTAAAATTCCCAGATAAGTAAAAATTGTAAAAGTTTCTATATTTTTTATCAGTGTATGATGGACAATATTTTAACATCTTGGTAACCCTATGGTTTTATATTTACTAATTTATTTCATTTCATTACATATTAGTTGCAATCATCTACTCAATTTTTTTTTTCAGTATTTTCTTCGTTTCTGCATTAATTCTTTTCTTACACAAGTCTTCATTGTAATAAATTGTATGCTGCATTTTTGGACAATTTGTTTAAACACTATATCTCTAATCTTCATAATACTGTGGAAATGAAGAAAAAAAGTGTGAAAAAAAAGTGGAGATAAGTAGTTTTAGGTATGAGATAAAAAAAATAATGATTGTCAACAGCAATTCTTTCAAAATGTATAATCAGAGAAAACATCTCTTAATCTGCCTTCTAAACTTCGTGTTATGGGAATTTATTGCCTACTTAAGTTAGTAACCTTTCTGTGGCTTGCATTACCTGCTACAGGGGAAGATGACATTGAGATAATGTCGAGCAACATACTGAAATATTCCATCTGGCTGAGTTACAAGATTTGCAAAATGCCTAAGGAATAATGCAGAAGCATTATCTAGTTACCCTTCTCATCAGTCCCTGGATGTCAAAAAAAAAATTGTCTTAAGAACAGGTAAATATAATCATATCCCTGAGAGTTTTACACTTCAATGACTGACCCAGAATCAGGAAGATTATTACAGCTAATGAGCTCAAGAAAGATGAAAGAACACTTAAAGATTTACACTGAGCTGTTACTGGGTTCACAAATTATGACATTCCTGGTCACTTTTCTCTTTAATTTTCTCTAAATTAATGTTCCTTGGGATTCTATATGGCAAAACATTTATAGAAAAAGTTAAGGAAAAGGAGTTCATAGATCATTATCATTAATTCATAAGGATCAGACCAAACTAATAGCAGTATGACATAGCGACATTGACTCTGAGCTAAGATAACCATTGCCACCTTGCCTTAGGAAAAAATAAAAAACAGAGAAGAAAAGATACTACAGCTCTACACAATGATATCTATAAAGATCATTGCCCTTCAAACATCTGTAAATGACTCATTAGAAAAAAAAAAAAAAATTCTCCAAGAGAAAGAAAAGGAAATAATTGCTACCTGCAAAATCACAAAGCACTTCCAAACAAAATGTGCTTCTCATTTCTGCCGCTATTATTTTTCCTCCTTTATTGCATTACAAAATTCTTTTTTTTTTTTAATTTTTGAAGCTAAAAGATACTTAGAACAAAACAGTAGAACTGTATGTGTTGCAGTCTTACACAGTCTGGCTGCAGAGACTTGATTAGCAGTTAAAAAGTTTACATTAGATTTGGAAGACCTCTGCTCAAAAAATGCTCAGTGGGTAACTTTCATGCCCCTCACTCCAATCTTCTACTTTCAGGAAAAGAAAACAAAAATCATATGTTATTCAGCTGGTATAAAATCCTCTGTTAATTTTTTTTTTTCAAATGACAGTCAAAAGATATTTAAGATGCAATGAATTAGATAGCACTATCATTTCAACATGACTTCTAAGGAAAACTGGTAGCTAAAGGGCCATTTGTACTTTGGGTTTTGGAAAACTGATAACTGTAATGAAAGTCATGACATTCAGAAGAGCATTGTCCAGACAGTAAAAAAAAAGAAAAATTGTGTTTGAAGATGGCAGTGTTCAAAAAAGGGTCACAGGGGAGAAAGAGCAGGTATGACTTATCTGAATGCCTGAAAAGCTTTGGAAAAAAGTCCTTTGCAAAAGCCTTAGAAGACCTTAAGTTGATCAGCACATCAGGGTGAAAGATAATACATTGATACAGAGAGTAATAAGGAAGTGAATAGAAGTACATATTTGATCATGTTTATTATGGTGGCATCTAGACTCAAAGAATCATTCAGATTGGAAAGGACCTGTAAGATCATTGAGTCCAACTGCTAAACCAGCACTGCCAAGTCCACCACTAAACTGTGTTCTTAAACACCTCATCTACCACCACATCTACACATCTTTTATATATCTCATGGGATGTTGACTCCACAAATTCTCTGAGCAGCCTCTTCCAATACCTGACAACCTTTTTGGGGAAGAAATTTTTCCTTAGATTCTGTCTAAACCCTGAACAACTCGAGGCCATTTTTCAATGTCCTATCAATTGTTACTTGGGAGAAGAGACTGACTCCCACCTCACTACACCCTCCTTTCAGGTAGTTGTGAAGAGTCATAAGTTCCTCTGAACCTCCTTTTCTGCAGACTAAACACTCCCATCTTCCCCAGCAGCTCTATTTCCCTTCTTTGGACACACTCCAGCACCTCCATGTCATTCTTGTAGTGAGGGGACCAAAACTGGACACAAGGTTTGAGATGTGGCCTCACCAGTGCCAAGTATAGGGGCATCACTGCTTTCTTAGTACCAATGGCCACACTACTGCTGATACAAACCAGGAAGCTATTGGCCTTCTTGGCCACCTGGGCACATATGGCATCATGTTCAGTCCCAGGTTCTTTTCTGCTGGGTAACATTCAAGATGCTCTGTCCCAAGCATGTAGCACGGCATAGGGTTGCTGTGACCCAAGTGCAGGATATGACACTTGGCCATGATGAAAGTGATACAATTGGCATATCCAGCTTGATCTAGCTTGTAGACATCCCTCTGCAAAGTGTTCCCACCCTCCAGAAGATGATTGGTGTCATCTTCAAATTGACTGAAAAATCACTCAATCCCCTTGACCAAATCATTGATTAAGATATTAAACAGAACTGACCCCAGTATTGAGCCCTAGGGAACACCACTTACGACTGTCCATCAGCTGGATTTAACTCCATTCACCACCACCCTCTGGGTCCAGACATAGAACCAGTTGTTTAGAGGGCACCCATCCAAGCCATGAACAGTTTCTCCAGAAAAATGATGTGGGAAACCATTGTCAAATGCTTTACTAAAGTCCACGTAGACACACACATCCACAACCTTTCCTTCACTGATTAAGCAGGTCATCCTGCTGCAGATGGAGATCAGTTTTGTCAAGCAGGACCTGCCATTCCCAGACCCCCACTGACTGGGCCTCATCTCCTGACATACTGTGTCATGACACTGAACATGGTCTTCTCGAGGACCTTCCCTGTCTCAGAGGACAGGCTGACAGGCCTGTGCTTCTCTGAATCCTCCTTTTGACCCGTCTTATAGATGGATGTCACATTTTGCTGTAATGTAGTATGTCACTGATCATTTCCTCTTGGATTAGAGGGGTTTCATTGTGCTCCCCATCCCTGTCTTCCAGCTCCAGGGTCTGAGAACCAGAGAACAACTGGTTCTACTGTTAAAGACTGAGGCAAAGAAGACCTTAAGTACCTCAGTCTTTTCCTCATCCTTTGTCACAGGGCTTCTCCCCGGATCCAAAAAAAGGATGGAGGTTCTCCTTAGTCCTCCTTTTGTTGCTAATGTATTTTTAGAAACACTTATTTTCTTTTACAACAGTAGCCAGGTTAAGTTTTAGTTGGGCTTTGGCCATTCTAATTTTCTCCCTGAATAATCTCACAACATCCTTGTGGTCCTCCTGAGTTGTCTGGTCCTTCTTTCAAAAGTCATAAACTCTCCTTTGATTCCTGAGTTCTAAACAAAGCTCTTTGTTAATCTAGAATGGTCTTCATCTCTGGATTGTCTTTCAGTGAATGGGGATGGCCTGCTCCTGTAAATTTAGGATTTCCTTCTTGAAGAATGTCCAGTCTTCCTGGACTCCTTTGCCCTTCAGGACTACCTCCCAAAGGACTCTGTCAACCAGTCTCCCAAACAGGCCAGAGTCTGCCTTTCTGAGGTCCAAGGTGGCAGTTCTATCAGGCCCACGCCTTACTTCTCCGAGAACAGAAAGCTCTATCATTTTGTGATCACTACATCCAAGATGGTCTCTAACCATCACACCTCGCACAAATTCTTCATTCTCAAACAGGTTCCTTCCCTAGCTGTCTCCCTCACCAGATGTGTCAGGAAGTTATCTTCCAAAAATACGAGGAATCGCCTAGGCTGCTTCCTCTCTGTTGTATTTTACTTCCAGCAGACATCTGGAAAGTGTATCCCACAAGAGCTACTAATCATGATAGTACTCCCAGCTTCTTATAGAATATTTCATCTATCTCTTCATCCTGGTGGGTGGTCTATAGCAGCCTCCCGCCATGATACCTGCTTTGTTGGTCTTCCCCCGATTCTTACCTAGAAGCACTCAAACCTATCATCACCAGCTTCAAACTCCAGAAAACTGAAACTCTTCTTAACATACAGAGCTATCCTGCTGCCTTTCTTTCCTTGCCTACCCCTTCTTAGGAGTTTATGCCATCTATGAACAAAGCAAGGATTGAATTTCATTGTTCTATATTTGTATGAATACAAAATACCTTCAAAAGTTGGTATACATAATATCTACTTGTATCAGGCTGTAAATTGTGTAGAGTTTAAAGAGTGGAGAGAAAGAATGTTGTACCACAGCTCTTTATTCATTAAATGGATACTGATTTTTGAAAAGAGCAAAGGAGGAGGTATCAGTATTTTACTGACGTGAAATCATTTGAGAGATGGAGGATGGAAAAAATCAGGAGGATGTTTGTAAGGACCACAAAAAAGCATTTGAGAAAATGAAAGTGGATGAAAAGGAGCATAGCTTGATTTGATTTAACCCACTTCTGAATGAAAATTACCTGGTTTAACTAGACATCATTTTTTTTATCTGAACAAAATCTTAGTTATACTGAAGCAATGATCTAAAATATTTTTTTTTAGTTAAAAATTTGTGTGAACATGCAAAATTCATTTAATCTTTCTATTTTGGATCAATGCACCTGAAAATTCTTTCCCTGAAGTACTAAACCACATCCTCTTCTGATACATATTGGAATAAATCGAGTGGAGCCCAACAAGTTACACGGATAAAAGATAGCTGATAACGTTCAACTACATACATTTCTCTTTGGAAATAATATGGGAATGATGAGAAAAAAATGTGCAGAGACACTGTGAGAATGAATGAAAGGAGGCAATTTAAAAGTGATAAGTAAGAATGAGGTATATAAAATGATGGAGTGATTAAATGATAGGTCAGGCAGTTCAGATAAGATGCTCTGAAATTATTATTTTGCCTAATTCTTGAATGTTAAAAGAAGATAATTATACATTTTAAAGTTCTGTTTAACCAGTGTTCTGTAGAAGTTTTTCATGCAAGAAAAGACTTAGCACATGAATTTAGCAAAAATGCAAGATAAGCTATCTCAATGGAAAGAAAATAGTTCCCACAATTACATTACATAGGCATACAAGGAGTCATGGTCCATATGCTAATACCTATCGCTACATTATGTGATTACAAAATTACAGCCACTGAATTTTCCATAATAATTTCTCTAGTTCTATAATTTCTAAGATTAAAAAAGATACCAAAGCCCTTTCTTCAGAAATCTCCTTCTTTCTTAATCCTAGAGCATCCTACAAAAACATTTTGGATTAAATACTAACTGAAGCTGCAGTCAGACTGGCAGATGTAGCTCCACCACAAGGCACTCTAGAGTAAACCTTTCTATGAATTATTCTTTCCTTTCCCAACTGCACAATGATAATGAGTATGAAATTATACAGACTATTGTGACTATATCAAAGCCTCTGAATCTCTGCATATTGTAAATCAACTCAATGAAAGAAAATGGAATAAAATACCAACTTATATATGTTTATCCTATACTTCTTCTCTATATTAATGTGATACCACATCATTGTACCAGATTATACACTCACTTTGATTGCTGCCATTGTCATATTAATATCTGCACACCCATTTCTTTCAGATTTTTTTTTCTTAGTAAATATTGTGTTATACTTTTTGGGTTGTGATTCCCTTTTTGTTAATCAAATATATTTATATCAATTTTTTTAGGTGCCTTTATTCTATACACAAAGAGATGCCTTCTCTTTTCCTTACTATTGCATACAATCCTCCCCATCAAACAGTAGAGGTTTTCACTGACGGCCTCTCAGACATCAAAGGAAATAAAGAATTGGGGGAAAAAAATCTGGTGTTGGCTGAAATAATAGGGAAACTTGTATCTCTAACTTCGTCCAGATTCTCATAAACATATGGGAGAAAATAAAATGCTTTAACAACTTTATCCCTATCTATAAAATCTTGAAGAGTTCCAATATGCTTTTTTTCAAAAACATTTATCTTGAAATCTGGGTAAGATTTGACATTTTCAGTATTAACAACTTTGAACTGGTTTGTCAACCTGCTGTCAGCATTACCTTTCTACAACTCCTTCTCTGGTTTGAAAGAGAGAGAAAAAAAACTTGTATAGTAACTCCTGCAGAATAGGGACATGTGTTTTGGTTTTTCTCCAAGTAATGAATCCACCAATGAACCACGACAAAGACATCAACTCATATCTTCCTACACAAAAACAATAGATATTATCATTGTTATTCATCATATTTTTTCTTATGCTATTACTCTTTTGATTTATTTTTGCCGAAGGGAAGATGGAGCATTTTAATTCTAAACTGATTATAAAAATTTTTTCAGAGAGCTGAATGGTGTTAAGCTTGACATATTGCTAACATTGTTTTGTTATCACTGTTAATTTAAAAAATATTTTTGACATAAAACAGCTGAATTTTGGTTTTATGAATTCAAATTGTGAGCACAGGAAATGCAGTAAGTTATACAAAAAATGTCAGTAGAAAATTATTTTCTAGAGAAACAAAAATATCTGACGTGATAAAAATCATATTGGAAAAATATTTCTGCTCAGCTTTGCATCCAAGATTTATTCACAGAAGTATTCCTCCAGATAAAATTAATGTTAGTCAGATGAGGAAAGATATATTAACATGATTCCTTCTATCATTATAAACTTTAAGAATGGAAGGTACCTTTGTTAACTGACTGCTCTAAAAAGATCCAGACTTTATTTGTTTGGAAGGAGTTTGTTTTCTTTGTGGAGTGTTATGGGGTTAATGCCATGAAGCATTTGTTTGTTTTCTGGTAAGTCCATAAGATTAAACAGGCCCAGGAGCTATAAATCCAAAGAGGAAAAAAAAGGGGAAAAAATTCTATGTTTCTAATTTCAAGGAACTTTAATTTTCTTCCCAAATGAACTAAAACAAAGCACCACCCCTCAAACAAAAACAAAAAACTCCACACCTATAATTTTTTTTAAGCTTTCTTTCAATTTAAAAGCTAGCCTTTGCATTTCTGAAGGACTTTTTTTTTTTTAATACAATGATTATTACTGATGTTTCTTCATACTATTTCGGACACATATCAAGATAAAGTAGCATCACAACTTTATTTTTATATGAGTTTATGACCAGCAAGTTAGAGGCCCCGGTCAGCTCCTCTGCACTGAGAGATCACTTTGTGGTGGGAAGGGTGGGATAGGGGTGGCAAGGAGTTGCTGGATCCTTGATGTCTGAGTTTCTTACACTACTTACTGGAGGGATTCACGGTGTGATTCATATTTTAATGTACAAATTTTTTTAAATTATATGTGGCACCAACAGAGGAATGAAGATTAAATTTTGCGCATCATACTGTTTTACCCTAGCTCTACATCCAAGGTAAAGCCTATTTTAGTCTCTAGAAATTAAATAAATCTTAGTTTCTGCTACATGGCACATGGAAAATCTATCCTAAACCAATAAAGATTTAAAAAGTCTACGAATAGAGCACAATGCATATGATGTATATTGGAAAAATAAAAAAAGGTCCTTTCCAGAAAGATGCAGTATAATTGAAGGACAGATTTTTGCAAGGGACTAGATAGTTTGCATAACATTTATATAAGACAGCTTAAATTTTGTGAATGTATAGAAAGTATACTTGATACAGAGCTGTATTCACATTCAGTAATAATATTATAGAAATAACATTTGGAAATGTAAGATGTTTTGCATCACCGTCGCTTCGCATTTGAACGCTTTTAAGCATTTGCTGCTCAAAAGGAGAAGTGTTAACTGCTGTGCTGGAGGGTCCGGTGCCAGCTGCGCTGATGGAGCCGCGAGGAGCCTCATTCACCGCTAACTGACCCGCTCCATCTGGTGGCTCTCGGGCGCACAGCACAGATGCAGAACCGCCCAGGCTCTCAGAGAAGGGTGCTCTCACTTTCCTCTGCAAACCTACACTGAGCAGTAGCATCAGTAATATTTGTCATGAGCACACTCTCTGAGACGACATCTGTAACTTCTACCATCCACAGGATCATATATTAGTCAAATGATGCACATTTAACTAGTCATAATTGGCAAATCTCTAAGCTTCCAGAAGTTGGAATATTGTGGATTTCTGTGTTACAGAATTATGGAAATGCCGAAAAATCTGAATCAGTCATGCGGAAAAGTTAAAAGGGTCCAAAATACCAGAATTATTTTTAGTCCCTCCTCTGTCCAACTCCTATCACAGTATCTTTCCTGCTCAGAATTTAATAATTGTTATGGCTATAAACCTTCAATAATTCACACTGTGCAATACAAATTGTTTGGGAACAGATGTGTTCCTTGTAGCCTTCTACCAATAAGAGCCCTCATCTCATTCCTTCTCTGTTATATCTTCTAAGAAAAACAATGTTATTGAAGAACCTCAAACTCAGCTCTGGGAATAAATAGATTTGGTAACAACAAAGAGATGCATTAGTCAGCAAAGCAAAAATCTACATCATTACATCAAAGGTCAAAATATCTCCAGACAAAAGTTTCCATGTGTAGATTCTACTTTTGAGTTCTGGGCAAGTGCAGATGACAAACTTTCATGTCATGTAGCAAGGGACAAGAGGGAAAGAGTACTTCTGAGGCAGGAAGCCACTAAATACCAGAGAAGGATATTGTTACTGCACACTTGCAAACATCGATATCTATCTGTACTGTATTCTTGCCTTAATTTTACAGAAAGATGCTGAGAAAGATGCCTGTGCAATTTCAACTAGAATCCTATAATAAATCAGAATTTTAGTACTTCATTGTAGCAAACACATCAGTGTTTTTCTTCTGATTTTTCTTTGAAGACAGAGGACCATGAATTTAATTCAAATATTTGAATTGAAAAACAGTTGATGAAAATTGTGTGCAGCTATCCTGTGCTACATATTACTTTCTCTAGTATATTTTTAAAACTGAAAACCAAACTTTATCTGGACATTCACACAGAGGTATCAAAACTGCTCTGATTCTTTAATTTGCAAGCTTAGATATGTTAAAATAATATAAACTAAGCTGCCATACTTATTTACTTATATACAGCAAATGCTAGAAAATAATAAACAAGGATTGTATGAAAAGGGAGCTCAGTATCGCTCTGTAATTCTCCTTTTCATAATCATGTTGAGTAGTTCCACTGAAATCATTGCATGTTTGACTTTACATGGGCAAACTGAAAATACTTCAAGGCTTTTTAAGAACAAGTCATATTTCTTACATATATTTGAAAAATAAATTTATGAGAAAAAATCAAAAGGAAAACAAAAGCTTTATTTTACTTCTTTCTACTTGAAATATTACTGACAGATGGCAGAAAAAGACTATATTATTTTCACAATTATTCTAGTCATTAAATGCTAGAAAATGTGAGTAGTCAGTTTTACAATACATACTACATGTATACTTAACTACAAGCCAAGTACATACTTCCATCTGTGCTTTCATAAAATTCTCAGCAATTGCAGAAGTGGAGAGAAAGCATAAGTATGAAAAGAAGTTAAGAAAGGCAAGAATAAGGTAAGTTCTATGAGTAGAAACAAGGATTAGAAAAGTAGAGCACTGAATATAGGAGAAAATTTCTATGACTAAAAGAACTTAGTAACAAGTAAATCACTGACATTTCTTTAAGATTTACTCTCAGTTATTATTCCATCATTTTTTTTTGTACTATGTTGTGGTCTTAAATAAATTTTTAAGACTCTGCATCCCTTTTACAGAAATAGATTATTAAAAATAAATCTTTCCCTCAGGCTTACATATTTAAATTGTTAGTTCCACAAAACACAAGCTAAGTATTTTTTCATGTCTTTCATTTCCTCCAGTACTGTTTGGGAAAATGGTACTACTGCCAAATATTAAAGGTCACTGCTGCTAAATTATCTGATACTAGGAAAGGTACTATCGTAAACCCTAAAAAATCCACATCCATAAACATGTATGTAACTTAATTTTTATGGATAAATTTTTGTGAGCTCTACTTTCATATTAAAAATTCAATAGTCTTCAAGACTGACACTAAAACAAAAAGAAATCTTAACTTCTATTTAATGTGAACCAAGGTGTGAATTTATTTACCACCATATATATATATTATTTTTTGGTCAGAAGAAATTCCTGTCATTAGACAGTAGTAAAGCTAATACAGAGCAAGTCATTTGGGACAATCTATTGTCACATATTCACATATTGGAAGCTCTTAGTTATAGAACTTTTTTTTGTCATGTGGTAAGTCATATTGGCAAAAACCAAAAAAGATCAAATGGTCAGCTTTACCAAATATTTTCATATTTAAAATAGTATAGCTAGTGTTATATTCAATTTCATAGGTGAATATTAACTGTACTTTACATTTTCAAACAAGTGAAATTATTTAGTAATGTTACTTTAGTTTATTCAGTGAATTTTATGAAAACAGAAGGTTCCAGCTTGTGTTCCTTTCCAAAATGAAAACAGGTTCTGAAATCACAGTATTTACTTCAAAATCACTTGTGAATGGCAATGCTAATGCATTTGGCAAAACATCCTTTTCTTAATTAGCTTTTTATGTATGTTATTTAATATAGTTTTTTAAAAATATGTAACATCATTATGAGGGCAAGAATGTTACTAATGTGTTGCACTCCACCTATTTAGCAGTTAATGTAATGCATCCCAGGCTTTGTTTATCTGTGTAAGAATGTCTTGGAGCCCTTGCACCTTGGGGCACTTGTAGTACTTGGCACTACTTTTGCTTACAGGCATGGAAATTAACTTTCTCGTCTTGGGATATGAGGACCTTAATTGTGTCTGCTCAGCAACAGTTCAAAACCTGTCATTTTCAGCGATGGTGATACCATGCCCAGTTGGGCCAGCCTTTGGTTGACAGGGATCATAACAAATTGGCCACCTCTTGAATTGCGTGCCATTCCTCTTAAGCAAAGATCAGGCATGAACATTCAGAATTTGGTTTTTTTTAAAAATCTGATTGTAAAACAATATGAAAAGATTAGAAAAAAACCTGTATGTGAAATGGCAGAGACAATTTCGCCACCGACATACAGTGCCTGTGCCTCAGATAGAGCAACTCTTCTACAAGAATCAGTTATCAAAACTGTAAATATGGCTTCACCAAAAAATATCCATGCTAGATTAGTTAATACAGTTTACAGGAGAGGAAATTAATCACAGTCTTCAAATCTAAAAATAATTACAATGTTTATATTTTAAGTCGTATCATTTTTCACACTACTTCACAGTATGCAACCTTTCATGAGTTTATACAAGTTCAAAAGCACAGTACTGCCAGCCTCCATTGGAACTGTCAGCGCTCCTGAACTCAGCCCCTGGGACCTTGGATCAGTTACTGACAAAAACAACTACTGATTCCCGTAAAAGTTTGTTTTAAGTCACTTATTGTTAAGGACTCTAGATCACAGGAAATTTGGGAAATTTAGGCACCTAAATCCAGATTTCTGATCCTGAAAATCCTCACTCAACACAGGAGGTGTCTACATTTCATTGACAAATTAATTTATCACTTCAAGCTCTTTAGAGACTTAAAAAGGCAATCTTATCCTATGATGATTTCCAATCTAAATAGTGTGCCAGTTTGTCCTAATTATTTCTCTGTGGAGCCATACTTGTTTTCTGTTCATTTCTGGGAGTAATTTGTTGCAAAACTTTGTTGCTTTGTGTTGTTAAGGGGCTTTATAATCTTCTAAAGGAACAGTTATAGACTTGTAAAATGTTATTGGGATTCACATGTTTTCTTTGTAAAGAAATGAAAATAACTTGTAAAGTCCCACTTCTACTTTGTAAAGTATGAAAATCCTGAAACTAAAATATTAGAAATGTTAAGAATTCTGAGTGCTGCCTGCTTAGTGACCAGTGTTATCTGTCCCAAATGCAACCATTTCACTGTCACCTTTAAGTGTCAATCCTTCTTTCCAACCCTTTCATTATTCTGTGTGTATCATGCATCTCTTACTGCTCCACTACACAACAAAAGATCCATTGATGTAGAAAAATACAAAAAATTAGTGGTTTTCTATCATTGACAAAAATTAATTGTAGCACCATTTTGCTAATGGACAGTAAAGTATGTTATTTTCCTTTCATATTTTTCTCCCATCTGCAGCTTTATTCTCTGAAAGTACAAGGAAGAATAAAAAGCTTTTTAAAAAAGTTGTATTAATATTCCTGCTTAAATCTCCTCATCTTGGTGGGACCTGAAAAGCTATGTAGGTTTATCCAGTACTGTTTAAAAATAGTTCTTTCTTTTAAACACAAAAGGTTAAAGGGTCTAAAAGATCTGGGGTTGCAATCCCTGAAATACTTCCTCTGCTGTCCGGGGAGTCTGACAGTGAGCAGAGATGAGCTGCTTCCCGCATCCGTTGCTATGCAACCCCAGTGGCATCCCATGAGCTCAAATGTCTCTGTCCTGTACTCCATGGACAAAATGGGGAGAAGAGCTGTCAACTTTGGGAGTTCTATCAGTATTTTCAGCTTACTGTTCAGTCAAGAGAATTTGTATAGAAAGATCCAGAAAACTGAAAGTAAAGACAGACAGAAGCTCTAACCATGGGTAACATGGTCTTAAAAACGATCTCTATCAATAATTTATATGCATAGTCAAATAGCAGTTTTTTCACTTGAATCCTTACTGTGCTCTTTAATGACTTGTAACAAGAATTGGACAGGTATATTTTTTTCTGAAAGTCCTGTAAAATCTACATTTCTAACAATATTCCCATCAGAGGAAAAGAAGCTGAGCTGAAAATAAGAACATAAGAGCAAGAATAAGATAGGAAAACAAGGAAAAGGAAGATAGGAGCTTTCATTTATTTCTTCTGCACCCCAATCCCAATTTCATTGTCTATTACATTTCCAATTAAAACAGAAATGAAGCATACTTCTTCTATTAAAAAAAAGGTGCTGAATTATGAACTAAAAGTTTTTTTCTTTCTATTATGCCTGGGGTAATGTACTTGCAGGGGTAATCCTTTATTCCTGCTTCTTTTGGTGTTTTTACAAATAATTTTACAAGGAGTTTAACTTTATAGTAATGTATACAGTTTCTAAGGTATTTCAGTTCACCTGCATTCATAATGATAATATAACCTACTTGGAAACAAAATATTTTACAGGAAATTATACGATACCATCTAATTTTATCAAGAACTTCCACCAAAGTTAGTAACTCTGAGTGTAGTTAAACCTCAGTGTTTTATGGCAACAAAACCCAAATGATAGTGGAGAAATTTAGTTTTATGCCCATATTATACATAAAACTTACCAAAAAAATCCTAAATTAACTTGAGATGCATAACATTGGCATTCAAGAAATGTTTTTTTTTATTTAACTTTGTGCCACCTGACTGATGAGAGCATAATAGATTAAACCTGAAATCTAGCAGTCTCTATAATCACTAATTGTGTGATATCTGCCAACACACCTTGCTTCAGTTTTCTCCTCCATTAAAAAAGCTTTCATACTGAAATGTTCCACTGAAAGACTGTGCACTGAGTGAGGCCAGTCAGAAGCAGGTTTGGTTCATAAAAGTTTATAAGGTTTTTGAAACAACGGCTGCATTAACAGCAGCTGAGCTGTTAAGGGAGTAAAAGACAGACATGGATTTCACATGCTAAATACCAAAGGAATTTTTTTTTTAAGTAGAGAAAAAGGAGCCATTTTAGAAGTTTATCTACAAATTCAGTGTGAAATTCTGAGTGTTCCCAAATTGAAAATTTAAGTCATATATTCAGATCATTAACTACGTATTTGGAACAGTTTTATTTAAGTCCTATTTACATTTCCAAAACTTGTCATTTGAAACTGAGTTATAGGAAGATATTTCCCCTACATTCTTATTAAATTAAGTGAAACAGAAAATTACCTATGAGTTGTAGTTGTACTATGCTAATCTTTTTGTAGATTGTATCTTTCTGAATATACTGTTTGCCGTATTTTATAATAGATTAATGAAGTAACATCACATTCATATTAATTATCTCTATTCTTTCCAATAAATCCTAAGTAATTTAGTTTTTGTGGTGAATTACAGCATTTCAAAACAGGTTTTACTAAGTATTGATTTTTACTTTTTTCCTCCCACTTTGGTGTCACGGAGAAACTCCACAACCTTCTTCCATTTATAGATAAAGGTGGCAAAGACTCTTGTTATCAGCCTCTGCACTGTGTCCAACCCATTAACCGCAGTTCTCAGAGTCCAGTCATCCAAACAGGTTTTACCCATCTGATTTCTCACCGATCCAGATCGTAAGGTTTAATGTGGGTGAGAGTGTTACAGGTTCTGCTAAAGTCAGTGTAAATGACATCCACTTCTCTCTCCCCATCTACATACCCAGTCATTTTATCATAGAAGAAAATCAGATCAGTCAGGTGTGATTTACCCCTGGTAATTATGGCCCAGATTCTCTGCTGAGCTACACATCATGTTTTGCCTCTTTGACATTACCTTGGACTGACTGCTAGCAGTCCTGACCACCTCCTTTTTTCATCTTCCCCTCAAAAGTCTCTCAGATCATTTAAACCCAGAATTTGGGCTATAGTTGCTGAATTTACATTAATGTCACAGAAAATAATTATTATTTGATGTTGCATCCCTTGCTGTCCAAACTACATCTGCACTGAAGGCTATGGCTATATACTCACATAAATATAAATATACATTTATGCAGAGAGAATTTACCACAGCAAGAAAAGACTCCTTATTGCAAGCTTTGATATTATCACAATTTAAAAATAAATTAAGAACCAACAAATGGTAGTTCCTCTAATATGGTGTAAATACTGTATAACAATGCTTAATGCACTTAATTACAAGGTAGATGTGCAATGAGTTTTTTCTTAACAATCTTCAGAGAAAGAAAAGAAACACATTTAATTAGTGTTATTATTTAGAAACTTATACAGAAAGAGAGTTTTAAAAACAAAGTCAGCATTTGGGAGGAATTTTATCCTACACAGATGAGATTTAGACTGTCTACTATCTTGACCTTGAAGTGTACTGTACAGGTTTACAAGTGTACAAGTTTAAATCATTGTCCAAATAAATATTTAGATATTCTATAACAACAGATTTGAATTCTACTTTTATCATAGCACTTTGTTTTCCTTCCACTGCTTGGACATTTTGTCCCCTTTTGATAGTGCTTCTTTTTATGGGAAAATCAGAAAATGTTGTAAGTGAAATTTTATTATCTCTCAGATCATCAGGATGCTTCCTTCCTTTCCCCTTATGTGACTATTTTAAGAGACAACCATGTACTTTTAAGTAAGGAAGATAAGCAGTTGACTAGATCCATTTCCTTGGCTTGTTGAAGACTTGTGCATTAAGGAACAAGGTTAAAGAAGGAAAAAAAATAAAGCTTTAGAAAATGCATTCTGATAGCTATTACAAGTCCAGCTCCTATACTCTCAGGAGCAGAAAGACGATGTGCATAGAATAGATAGGTCAGATTTACAAACTGAGAATTCAAAAGCAAATAAGAGAATCCATAACTTGTATGACTGTACAGGTAGACTGTTCGTAAAGAAAGTTATTATAATTTTAACTTATTTGAAAGGAATTCCAGCAGTTCTGGTCAAAACACTTGTGCAAGACATAGGCAAGCCAGGGACAAGGCATGAAATGCCTCTGACCAGCTTACTTCCCCACTCTGATTATACTAAAAAAAAGCCTTGCTATGAAGTAATTCACAACCACAGGTAAGAGTTTTGGTTCCTCCAGAAAGACTAAGATGCAGGTTGCTTAACCTGCATTTCCATATCCTAAAATCACCAAACAAGTGATACCTGCTAGGCTGTAAAATATTTGTTTACCTTTTGTATTAAGGACACTGCCTTAATAAAATGCTTCTCTTATTAATTCACTGGATGAAATGGAGGAAGAGACAATGACAAGTTATGTTTCGATGTCTTTGTTACAAGTGGGCACAGCTGAAAACATGCTTTTCATAAATCCTGTTCTCATATCCCTACCTTTATTTGTAGTCAAGTTCTTGACATTTAGTTCTAGACATTTTTGAGAATAAAGACTGGAGTTCCAGAACAGCTAATTTAAAAAATATTTAATTGTGTGTACAGTTCAAGTGCTTATAAGTAGCAACCACAAAAGGGTAGTAAAAGTGCTTAATCCAAATAAAAGATGTGGATTCTCACCCTTATGCTTAATGGAACATTTAAGAGGACAATTAACACCATACTCACAACCAGATTTTTCAGGAGAAACGTTTCCAAACTTCCTTTTAAATGTAAGTTCTTCACACCCTCACTTTCTCCAAAACCATTAAGTAGAAGTTTTCACAGAGCAGCATTCATGTTTCAAAAGCTTAGAATGTCAGCATTTCAGAGGTCATTGTTCAAAGGAATAAATTAAATTACTCATGTCAATAATGTCAAATATTATTTATAACCCTATGTTTATACATATCGGATGTTACTGTAGGCACTTAGAAGGTCAGAAACATTTTTAAAGAATCAATATAATGGTTAATAAATAAATTATTATTTTAAAATTGTGGAATCAAAAAATGGAAATTTTAGGAAGGCATGAAGAAAAATATGAAGTCTTTACACAGATCACAATAATGTATATATTAAAGCATATATTGAAATATATGTATCTCCATCCTAAAAGTGCATACTTCCACTTCTACATACTATTGTAACCTGATTCCCCAAACCACACGGTGTTCTCCTCTGCTGTCAAATTCAATTTTACAGTGTTACATATTTAAAAATTATCTTCCTTTTTATTAAGGTTATACTTGCTGAATGGAAAACCTGTGGATTGAGGAAGATCAAATTCAGCTTTCACACTGTTCCCCGTATTTTTCAATATGTAAAATGGGATATGTACACATGTATGCACATGCACATACAATCCTTACTCAAATTTGAGGCTTAGTCGTCCCTGAATTGCTACTATAGTTCTCCTTCAGAACACTCAGAATGAGAATACTTTCTCTTGTTTTTGGTTCTCATGATACTATCTATCTTCAGAAATTGAAGAAAAAATTAAATTCAGTTATTCCCACAAAAATTTTAAAATAAAGGACAGGAGTTTCACTTTGAGTCTTGGAAACATGAGTAATGACAGCAGTGCTCTGATTCTGCTTCACTTGTAGGTTGCCTGTTCCTTCAGAATCCATTAAAAATCTCATAAAAATGTAGCTTGCAAAAATCTGTTTTCCTTCTTTCATCTGGAAACTAAACTTCAGGAATTTATTAATAGAAATAATCCTGAAGAATGGTCACCTGAGAAACCGCCTGCTATTTCCTTCCTGCACATTGCCCAGCCACACAGCTTGGTCTCTCCTGTTCTGGTTTAGACAGGCTTCTAAGGAAGCTGTCACAGTCACTTTTGTAAAGAAGTATTCAGAAGATCTAGACTGTAACTCGATCTTTTCAGACAGATTCACACAGGCTGTACAGAGCCTTTAAGACATATTGCATCTAATCACTTTGCAAAAACCAACAACCTCATATGGAAATCCAATAGTGCATTCTTCATTATCTTGAAGATTGTGGGAATAAAAAATTTTGAATAAATTGGAACTTCTGAATGTCAAATAAGTTCTCAGAATATTTCAAAACAAGTACACTGGGGACTACCTGGGGGACACAAAAGCACAGTATAATCATTAATAATTACCTAGTTATGTAGAACACTACTATTGTATAGTCCTCAAACAGGAATATTAGCAAACTACTAAAACAGCAACCTGAACATGGAGCCTGTCTTAGGTTACAATGTAAGATGTAACCAAAAGTATGTATTCTATCACCATCTATTAAAACCAAGCAGGGAAGTGTTCTTTATCTCTTCCATGACACATCCCTGTTGATGGGTCATCTAGACTCACTGTGTGACTCATAAAATTACATCATCCCATTGTGAGATGCTCCGCCCAGGGGGAGGAACCAAGCATTCCTACCTGGATGTGATCTGAGTGTGGAACACCACACTCAGCCCTACCTACTGGATTCCCAGAGGACAAGAGCTACCACTGAACCTTCAGGTGAAGACCAGATCCTTCTACAGGATCACCACTTCAACAGAACCACTTCATCTCGACTGCTACCACCACCTGACCAACAGGGTGTCAGGTTGTACCCTGACTCTGTCAGTGTTCTTGAACTATCGCATTTACTTTAATTTTCCTATTAAATTATAATTCTGACTTGTGATCTCCCACTGGTTTGTTTTCAAACTAGTAAAAGCCACATAGATGTACAAAACATCCGATATGTGGCATCTGGTATCACTTACTGATATGAGGTAACAACAGTTTTGATTCTCTCCTACTACTCTTCCTTTAATCATCTAGATGATGTTATTCAATTTCTGACACTATGATCAAGAATCTTCACAATAAAAGAAATAATAACAACAAAAATGAAGGAAATGTAAACCATCATGACTGAACTGAATTGAAGGAAATAAAAAGAATGTTCTGATGCCATGATGATTTTTTGCCTTTTTTTATATATACCTTTTATATACCCTTTTATATAGCTTTTATGTATCCCCAGTGCTTTTAGCATGCATACTTGTAATCCGTTTAGTCTGATAACTTAGTTTAGACCCAATATACTGTTAAGCCAGGAGACCAAACATCCTGGAGGCCTCACAGTTGGAGGCCAGAAAGTCCTATGCTATCCTGAGAACATCCTGTAAACTAAGATAGGGCCATCCAGGGGGATATTCCTTGGGATGGGGGGGTTCATTTGAGCCTCTCATTGGGGAATCTTTGATAGATATGCTAATTTGCAAGGCCTATAAATTGTATGCATGATCTATCGCGGGTGTGCATTTCGGTGTGCATTTTGGCGCATTCCACCTGGACGAAGTGGTGCACCTTAAGGATCCTTCAGTAAATACCAAGGTAAAAACCCCTTTTCCCTTAAACCGTTCTTAATTTTAAGACCAGGGAAAGGCAACAGTTTTAAGATGATCCTCAGTAAGTGACTGAAACAAAACATTAGTGACTGCAGGACTCCAGTCTTTTGTTGTCTCAATGCAGGAATGAATGTCTATCTGGAATATATGTTTCAGACAAAAAACACATTGTCCTTATGTGCAAAAATAATGAAATCATCTTATTCTAATCCTGTTATACAAGAATAAAAACTATATAATTTTAATTGTAGCTTTAGCTTTCAAAGCAGCCTGATTCTGACAGTGTTAATTTATGATTCCTAAACCAAATTGTAGTACAGACACTGAAAATAGTAAGACAACATTTTCTCTTTTGTATCATTTTTAAAAATAAATTTTTCACATAGACACCTCAAAGAAATAATTTGATTCAGATTTGTAGGTATCAAAATCTTAACAGTGCTCCAAATTGAAGAACATCTTATTAGGACTTCAAAAAAAAAAAAAAAAAAAAAAAAAACGAAGAAACCAGAGAAAACTCACATCCTCACTGCCAAATTCTGAAATATGCTGTGATATTTAAAGCTTCTGGTTCTTTAGAGGAAAAGAGACAAGAGTTCAGTAAACATATTTTACCATCTGCTTGGGATTCCATAAATTAAAGATGTCTGGGTATTTTTAACTGCATTCATACAGACTTGGGTATCTTTTCTCTGTTTTGCATCTGTCGTGTTAACTTCTTGGTATAAAACTAGAGTCCAAAAAATACAGAACATGCTCTTACTTCTGGATTGTGATAGAGTGCAAAAAGATACACACAACTTGGTTGAAGATGTTAATATTTACTACGAGGTGTTTACTATCTTTCTCTTAAACCTTAAAATTCTTTTATCATCTATTATCTACTTGTTGATAAATTCCAGAAACGTTAGCAAGAAATAAAAGTGTACAAAGAAAGAACATGCAATCTCAAAAACTTTTCCCTCAAAAAAAAGATGCCATTCACAGACTATGTTATGGTTCTTAAACAAATACATTATTGTTTAGATAATAGATTTAGATTTAAATTTTTGTTTATCAATTTATAAATTCAAATTCTAAGTTTTAGATTTAATATAGAATTTTTTTATGATTTTGATACGTTGGAAATTAATTTTTTTTTTAATGCTTTCCTGAAAGACTGTGGAATCTGGGTAATTTGACTACAGTTAGCAACAATTTTCAGAAAGAAACTAGTAAAAATCTTGTGCATCGAGAAATTACTGGAATGTGGAAATTTCCCATTATACTTCCTAAACAGACCTCCAGTAGAGATAAAGTAAGGTTTCTAATGTTTTTCCATATTTTTTAGTTGAGGATGATAACAGTCATTACTCTTTATTTTCTACTTTAAAAAATACAGAAAGAATTACAATATAGTGACTGCATTTTCTGCAGGACAATCTTCCCATCGTAAGGTACTCCTGAAATACTTCTTTTTCCCAGATTGATCTCTCCCAGTCCTCACAGAGATGTTGAAGTATGGGTAAGAGGAGCAGAGAGTGAGGCGAATTGGATGGCTGGACCCAGAGGGTGGTGATCAGTGGCATGAACTGTACTTACAGTACAGTAACTAGTGATGCACCCCAGGGGTCAATTCTGAGCCCAATTCTCTTTAACATCTTCATTAATTATCTGGGTAATGGTGTAGATTATACCCTCAGCATATTTGCAGATGAAATGCTAGCAGCAGTGGTACTTGTTATCTTTCTTCCTATGTAACACACCAAAATTGCGAAGAGGAAAGCATATGAAGAAATTGGAACATTGTGAATAGAATAAAGACCATAATACTATGCATGTAGTATTTCCATAGGCATCAAAACACAAAACAAGACCAGGAAGAGGTAAAAAAGCTCCAACACACGCAGAGCTGTTGAATGAAACCATGCGTTCATTAGCTCTGGCAGGTCATAGTACCAAAGAGCACAAAAGAAAAATTTGCACTTCAGTTCACATACATTGACCTCTTCTCACAAAGAAACACAAGAAAACACAGTTTTATTTTATGAGGGTGCTTGTACATCACAATCTTTCCTGGAAAACTGAAGGAAACAACTTAAGAAAAACTAAAAGCAGTAATATTAAACTTTCACCAGTTTCAGTGCAGAAGAAAAAATGGCTACCAATTACCCTTCCTAGGTACCCTGAATCCTCTGCTACTAGTGATTTAATAACAACACATGGTTCAAAAGCAAACATTTTGCTTAAACAAGTATCCATAAATGTATTCATCCTCTCAGGTGTACATTGGGCAACAAAGCCAATTTCTTTAATGGGCCTTGCAACATGGATTCCTTTACAACAATTTGTGGAAGGTACCTTTTTCTCCGGCAAAGTATAACTTAGTAACAGGAGAGGAAAGAATTTTGAAACTCTTTCATCTCCTGCTCGCCTCAGAGAGGAGAGTTTTCTCCCCACCTTATCCCAAAATTCAGCAGATCTTATGTCTTCGGAGATCAGATTAGGAAAGTACTGAAAAAGCCATTGTACAAAAGATTGAACTAGATTTTTAGGGTATTTATGCCCAGTTAAAGAAAGGTAACTTTGAACTTGGTGGTATATTTCTCTATGGTGTGCAGAAACTTCAGATCCCATTATGAATGCACAGCAAACCTCAACCCCTTACTCACCAAAAAGGAGGAAAAAAAAAAGAGAAAGTTTACACCGGCACCAGCTTAAGACAGGAGTCCCTAAACCAGCAGGGAAGTACTCACCAGAATTCTGGATTTATCA
Organism: Corvus moneduloides; assembly: GCF_009650955.1. Classification (NCBI taxonomy): domain Eukaryota; kingdom Metazoa; phylum Chordata; class Aves; order Passeriformes; family Corvidae; genus Corvus; species Corvus moneduloides. The sequence goes on from NC_045476.1 coordinate 149,759,289, forward strand.
CAGGAAAGCAGGTCCGGAGAAAAAAAAACGTGAGAAGGGTCTTCTGCTTTCCAGCCGTTCCCTCGCCACGTGGCGTGGGGGAGGGTACAGGCTGAGGCTCTGGGCTCGATGTTACACAAAAAGTAACACCTCGCCACACAGAGATGGCACAGCCGGACGTGCAGAGCTAACTCCAGCAGGCACAGCTGCCGGGACACCCTGAAAGTCTCTCAGAACCGGAGTTCAGAGGCCTCACATTGGGCGCCAAATGCGGAAGGTATCTTTTCAGCTTTATACCGGCTAGCGCTTGTATTTCAATGCCTTAGAAAGCCTCGAGCAGCCTTGAGAGGTAGCAAGAGCGATCTAGCACTTTAGTAGCTCTAGAATCGGTACCTGAATCAGCTGCAGAGCAAATACCATCAGCAGAAGCAAAGAGGGAGAAATATAGCTCCCTGCTTGCTCAATTCCCTGCAGTTAGAAGCTTTCAAATGAGACAGACGACCAGAGATGTTCACAGGAAAGTAGCTGAGCTGAGAGAGGGCGTTTGCCTCCCCTCGACCATCTTTATTAGGAGAAAGGGAAAGGGGGAGGACTGGGGGCGGACCCGGGGTGAGCGGCCAATCAGACACTGCTGAAGAGTCTGAGTTACATTTGGCTTTGCCCGCGCTTGGAACAAAGGAGCTCGGAGCACATGTCTTTGGGAGGGGGGAGGGGAAGCTCAGAACAGGCAGCAACAACAATTTATGTTTTTACAGTAATTATTTTCTTAGGAAGTGGTAATTTATGTTCTTATCTCAGCTTTTTTTTATCATGGGAGAATAATACAGGCTTTTTTACCACAATGAATATAAGCTGGGGCATGAGTAATATTACACATGTTTTTTGCAATTGGAAATCATACATTTGTTAAAAACTATAATTTTCCTCACATTGCCATTACAGCCCTAAAAATGAAGCCAATAAAACTTAGGCTGGCCTATCTGCATGATACTTTAGTCAGTAAATTAAATTCATGGAGAAGAGTGTGAAACAAGGTAGCATGCAGTAAAACTTCCTTGGCATATTCTGCAGTCAAATACCTTGGAAATTTATGAACTTAAGACATGTGTTTTTATGCTTAATATTTCTAAAGAATTTTATTTCGCAATAGTTTTTTAGAGGGGAGAAGAGGACACCAAATTTAAACATAAAACAGGCATTCAGTAAAGATGTGATACATATGAACTCACTGCTTTCAGTACTATGAAAAGTAAGTTTTAAAAATATCTCAACAGAAAGTATCTGTGTAGGTTGGGAAAATAAAAGCAAACCAAAACACAATTATTAAAGAAAGAAAGTACAGGAACAAAATATATTATGTATAACAGTAATAACTTACTGTATATGTAAACAAATAGTTTCAGTTCTTTTCATGGATCACAATAATCACTTTCTCTAATAAGTCTATTGGGTTTATATGGCAAGGTTTGGTGGAGATGGGGGGCCTACAGGGCTGACTTTAGTGGGAAGCTGCTGGAAGCTCCCCCTGTGTCTGACAGAGCCAATGCCAGCCAGCTCCAAGAACAACCCCTTGGCTGGCCAAGGCAGGGCCCATCACAGATGGTAATAATGTCTCTGCAGTAGCATATTTAAGAAGGGGGAAAAAAAGTCATTGCACGCAAGTAATTGCAGACAAAGAGTGATATATATGAGAGAAACAGGATCTGTGAGGAAGGAGTGGGGGAAGGTGATTCAGGTACCAGAGCTAAGATTCTCCTGCAGCCTATGGTGAGACAGCTGTTCCCCTGTGGCCCTTGGAGCGCACAGAGCAGTAGAGATCCACCTGCAGCCCCTGAAGGAACCCAAACTGGAGCAGGTGGATGCACACAAAGAAGGCTGTGACCCCGTGGGAAGCCCATGCTGGAGCAGGCTCCTGGCAGGGATCTGCAGAATCGTGGAGAGAAGAGCCCACACTGGAGCAGGTTTGCTGGCAGGAATTGTGACGCCGTGGGGGACTGATGTTGGAGCAGGAGTTCCTGAAGGACTGCACTCCATGGAGCAGTTCGTGAAGAACTGCATCGCATGGGAAGGACTCACTTTTGACAAGTTCGTGAACTGTCTCCTGTGCGAGGGGCCTCATGTTGGAGCAGGGGAAGGACACTCCCTGAGGAGGAAGCAGCAGGAGAAACAACCTGTGATGAACTGACTGTAACCCCCATGCCTTGTCTGTCTGTGATGCTGAGGGGGAGGAGGTAGAGCTGGGAAATACAGAGGGCTGAAAGGAAGGTGTTTTTGAGATTTGCTTTACTTCTCATTATCCTGCCCTGATTTTGCTTGGTAATAAATTCAACTAATTTCCCTAATTCAAATCTGTTTTGCCCATGATGGTAATCAGTGAGTGACCTCTCCTGCCCTTATCTCAACCCACCAGCTTTTCATTGTATTTTCTCACCCCTGTCCAGTTGCAAGGAGTGATAGATAGAGTGGTTTTGCTGGGCATCTGCCATCCAGTCAGATTCAAACCTCCACAATAAAAAATTCTGTTTCTTGCTACTGCTGAATTGATAAGATTTCTTTTAATTATACCCATGATAAACTGAAACTATTTAAAAGTTCTAATTTGCTCCTATTTTGCTATCTTTATTCTGGTTTACTCTCTCTAATAATCCAAATTATTTTGGATGAGACCATTGCTTTGCATTGAAAATATTTGTTTCATTGAAACTAATCAAGAAGAAATACAAAAAAGATGTAATGGAGACAAGGTCAAGGAAGAAATGCTAAAAACATCAAGAGGGCTCATGGATACATGAACTACAAGATATTTTCCCCTCTACTCCCTTGATAAATGATGACATAATATAATATTTTTCTTTCCTAATTTTGCTTTTTAAACAAAGCTGGTGGCAGTAAGTATATTGCAATTTTTTTTAACTCTTTCTCTAATTAGGATTAATTTTCCTTGCCTCTTCCAAACGTATGCTGGACACTGTAGTTTAAGCAGCAGAACATCTGTATCCCACAGGGCCTGACTACATACTTTAGAGACACACTATTTTCCATAGTTTATAAACTAGTTCATCCTTCCATGTGATGACAGTGCGTGCTTGATGAGGATGGGCATTAAAATCAGTGAGAGAAATACCTAAACAGTGGAGTGTTGTTCTGAGTGGTTATCACACTGAGACATAAATTGCTATAGATGAAAAAAAATTCTATGGTTATGAAGGAGAAGCAGAAGTATCTTGCAGTGTAGCTTTTTGAACAAAGTATTCCTTCTCCATTCTCATCCATCTATTTTAACTCTCTAGTAATTAAATGCTTACTTTTTGGATTGCTTCAAGACTTTGTGTGCAATAGACCTCATATATATAACAGATACTCATGAGAAAATTCTTTCCAATGTTATCTTCAGACTGAGCAGTAGTGTGAAGGCTACTTATCCCTAATCATTGGCCTTGTGGATGAATAATGAAAATGCTGCTTAGCTTATAAGCCTGCTGTGAAACTGAAAACTTTTCCACCATAACCATACATTCCCCCAGCATTGTTTCTCAGTTTTCCTCTCAGGGTTTTGTTACTTTCCAAGTTTGGTGGTGGGTCAAAAATTACTCAGTTCTAATATGCTCATTTTCATTCCCCATCAAAATTCTGATAGTTTTGAGGAGTGAGCATATCCAGAAGTAATTTTTTTGGTAATTTGCATTGGAAGGGATTGATGACATTAGATTTCTGATATTTCATTACTTCACAGAGGAAGAAATCAATGCATTATAAGACAGTGCCATATTTCAGCCTCAAGTTTAGCTAGTAAAATTTACAAAGTAAATTATATGAAATTAGTACATATACAGATTAGCTGCTATCTACATATCACTGATAAACTAGAAGGGCAATTAAATACTTCTGTTATTTTAATTCAGCCTGAAAACAGCATCCTACTAGAAGGATTATTCATGTGAGAAAGCAATCTAGCATCCTCTGAAGTCCTGTACCAATTTTTTGTTCTGATTTTTCAGCCCCTCCTTATTCAAGAAGCCTTGCAAAATGTTAGGAATTCTGTTCAACTTGCTCACCACAGGCAGAGATGGTAAATTCTGAGGCAGGAAGAAGGGATTATTCTAAACTTCTAAGGGACTGAGTAGATATAAACGTACAAATTTAATTAATATTAATTTGACATGGTTTTATAAGTTAAAATTCACAACACCAGGATATACAGAATGTATTTCTTCAAGATTAAATACCTGGCTCTTAAAGTGGAAGCACTTCTGTGGATATATAAAAGGGACTGTGATATTAATACCAGTGAAAATGCTTATCAGTACCACATAAAAATCAGAGAAAGAGCTCAGTGATTTTTGATATGATGTCTGAATAAAAGAACAGGTCATTCAGCCTTAAACTAAGATTTAAATGTGAGTTTTCTACCACTTGCTTGTTATGTCTACATAAAATTTAATGACCTTTGAATTGAGGGTTAGGCTTTTGCTGATGCAGAGAGAGCTGTAAATTAATTATTTAAGTGCTGCTGATATTATTACTAGATGCACATCTGTATTTTCTGTCATCTCTCTATCTTTAAAAACTTATATTTTTTACTTTCAAGAGGATTATTATAGAACAAAATACATTAGTTGTTATGAAAAAATGAATTAGTCAAGAGTTTATTCCTATGTGCATGAGGGACAAGCAAAAGACCCCCAGAACACAACCCAGCTTGAGCAGCACAAGTTTGTATCTCCCAGTCAGAAGGATGTGTGAGGGTGTAAGTGTAGGCTCAAAGTCAGAGAAATAAATAACTTTCCATACTGAGGTTTTCATGATGAATATGACAGCTACAATGCTCAGTTTTGCAAAATGTATTTACTGTACAAAAATATTTTTATTCTGGAGCATAGTTTTTAAAGGTTTTAAAGATTAAAGATGCCCATCCTGAGGAAACCCTGGAGGAACAAGTCTCTGTAGAGGAAAGGAATCAATTTTCTTTAAAGTTTTCTTTTATCTATTTCTATACAATTTAATTGTGATGACCCAGATAGGTACTTCATGCTATCATCTTTTGTTATATTCTGGACAGGGAATACAGTTTAATGACAGCTACAGAAAATGAGAAAATATTAACCACATATACAAAAAATTAGCAAACATCATTATATCCATATCACGAGGAATTGTTATTTATGGAACAGAGAATAAAATACATTTGGAAAGCAAAAGATATAAAAATAATTTCTGTGGAGAATACTGTAGACTTTAAAATAAACTTTCAGTTTTAGTCAGCTGAAACAGACAAAGTTGAGGCACAAGGAATATCCAATATCATAGTTTATAGAGCACTGTGATCTACCTGGTTCTTTGCAGGCATAAGCAAAGATGTGGATTCTTTTCCTGGAAAAACCTTAATATTTTGTAGACTAGTAATTATAGCCTTATTAGATATAAAAACCTGATGAATATTTATTTTTAGTCTACAAAACTGGGTGAAAGACAACATCTGTTGTGTTTCCTCTACTATACATGTATAAACCTGAAGCTGTATTTTAATCATAGCGTCATAATCTCAGTTTCTGTATATATTTTTTAAGGCTTAGATTAACCACTACTTACTATAAATACTAAAACTCCATGGTAAGAATAACTGCTTTCTGGTTTAGATGAATTTTCAATCTCTCCTAAGAGACTAGAGAGTAACTTCTTCTATTTTAATGGAATTAAGTAGCAGAAGCTAGACACAAAAGCACATAATTTAGAATAGTTCTTCATGAAGACAAAATTAAGAGTAATCCATACTGTACCACAGTCACCCAAAAGGATGACTCTAAATACAGCTACATGTGGTAAGAGATTATGAAAGTTAAAAGCAGATTATATTTTTGTGGGCAGAAGGAAAGAAAAAATTGTAATTTCAATAAATTTTAATGGCTGTTCAGCTACTTTTTCTAACTTTTACCTATATGGGATATGATTGCTTAGCACTTACAATATGGTCCTGGAATTATATAACTGCTTCATTCAAGTAAATAGGGACTGTGCATGTTTGTGTCAAGGTTAAATTTAGATGTATAGGGCAAATTATGTTCTCAGTTTCATTTCACTGTAAATAAAGAGTAATTGAAATCAATGGACCTACTCCTGATTTATATGAGTGTTACTAAAGGCAGAATTTGATGTCTCTCAGGTCAATACCAAGGGTCTTGTACACAAACAATTACATTAACCTATATCTGCTCTGCAGCTATGTCAAGGATACCACTATGTGTAAAGTTGCAGCATTTTATCCAGGCTGAAGATTAACTGAATCCAGAACAACATCCTCTTAATAGCATTAATAAATTTCCATAATGGAGGTGAAATAAGTTGCAACAACCTTCTGAAAATATATAGCATGGTCATTTTAATGCTGATACAGTATACATTGGCAATCAAAAACATAAACACTACCTGCATGAAGTCATTCCAACATTGAAAGGACCCTTTGTTTCCTTTTACAATTTAAAAATACTAGAAAGTTGCATGGAAATAAATCACAGTGAATAGGCAACCAAAAAGACAGCAAAGATTAGACACAAGTGGATATTTTTAGCTTATATTTGAAGCCTTATTGTCAAGTAATATCACTGAAGATTATTATAAATGCAAATTTTATAGATGTAATGATTTACCATTTTAAAAATGATTATCCATTTAAAAAATTTAATTTTAGTGTTTAATATGTTACTCAGTTAAACCATTGAAAATTTTTAAACTAAAATTAGACATAGGCAATATTTTCAAATGGGAAGGCTAAAATAAAGTACTTAAATCAATGCCACTTAGATTGTAACTGATTTTTAATTGGAAATTAGATGGATGCTGGAAACAATGCTACAATTCTATATTCCAAATTAGTATACTTCAGTAGAAGAAACCAACCTGCGCTAGATTAAGCTGGTCATTGATGGATTCCTAAAGTAAGAATAAATTAGCAAAGTCATTGACCTTAGCAAGTAATACGTGTGCCTCTTGCAGCCCCATTACATACATGAAAAACTAATAGGACAAATATCTGGGTCATAAAGCAGAGCTGATGGATTGGTGAAATGAGAAGAATGCTTTTATTTCCAAGACAGAAAGATTAATAACCATTTCCACTGGGGGAAAGCATGAATTTAATGCAGGGCTGACTATATTTGGTTTCCCTTTTCTTACCTCAGCTTTCCTTGTTATCACACCATAGCTGACCTGGATTTTTTTTATTTTGATTTCTACCTAATAAAAATTTTACCTATTATTTTGAAAAGTACTAGCTTTTCATTCTTTTTGTCTAGTCTTCCAAGTTGATATTTATAATGAGAATGGTTTATATATATTATTCTACCCAAATGACAGTTGTGAGTATATTGGCTTCTTATTTATTTGATTTCCAAATAAGAATAAATATATAAATATAAAAAAAAAGCCAAAAAACCAAAAAAAAAAACCAAAAAACCAGAGAAAAATTTGAATAGGTAAGGATTTATCATCTAGAGCAAATCTGAATGTTCCATTTTACTTCTTTTCCCATTCCTGCAGTTTTCCCTTTCTTCCTTTGACAGTTGCCCTGGCACATACACACAGGGAACTCTGCTTGCAGTTGCTCCACAGCAGTCTTTGGCAGGGTCACTTCTACAACAGATTTAAGCCAAAGCCAAGTATCTTCACCTTTGAAAAATTGTATAAACACTCCGAAATAAATCAGTCTGCTGTTTATGCCTAGGAAGGTGAGAAGAACTCTTAACTACCTCTTGGGAAAGGGGGATGAGGAGAAACACAAAGAGAAAGCAGCACAGAAACAGAGAATTAAAGAAAACTAGGAATAATATAAAAGTGAGAGCTACAGCTTAAAAGAGACTGACTTTTCTGGAAGCTACCTGATTCTGGTTTTCTACATAAAAGCAGCAATTTCTCAATCCTATCCACAGTAGTATGACCTGGAGTGCTTCCCAAGCCCATCCTTCCTTATATCAGACCTGTCAGCAGTAGCAATATTGGCTGTGTAAATGGAATTAGTACAGTGGATACTCTCAATGTTTTATTACATTATCCAAAATATGACACAAATGGGAAAAAAAAGTGGAAACAAGGTAGGTATTCACTATCAAAAAGCACAAGAAAAGCGTTAAGATGGAATCAATTCTAAAAGGGCATTTTTCATTAAGAATCCTGCTTAAAACTTCAGAAGTGCAAATGTAGCAGAACCCCACACAGGCAGCTCACCATCTTTACTCCCTCCCTGTACTCACTGTCATTCTCAGTACTCCCTGAACACTTGAACTCTCAAGACTTTCTTTCAGGCTCTCTGATGTTCGTGATTTTGAAATGTTTCAAAATGTTGAAAATGCTAAGAAAATTTGATCTAGATCTCCTCCATGCCCATATTTCTGTAATAATCTAAATATTCTTTTTTATGAAAGACCAAGTTACCTGTCATTCATGTTGTTCAAGTACTTTCACTGAAAGAAGGAAGGGAAGTAAATCTGACTGACACCAGCGGACAGTGGAATGAAATTTAAATTAGAAATATAAATCCAGACAACCTCTAATAGGCACAGCAGTTATATTTTTATGCAGTTGAAGAGTTTTCCAATTCAAATTTAATACTATATTTTTTAATGAACTCATTCCAAATCTAGATCAGAGGATACAACACAAAAATTCATGAGAAATATAGTGGCCTATGTCTGATTAGGAGATTTAAAAGTTCTATAGCTTTACTTGAAATTTACTTACTCATTTAAATTACACTATAAAGTGTTTAATTTAAAAATTGTAGAATTTTAATTAAAAATTAAATTAAAATAAAAAATTATATCTGCAGAAGTTACTGGTTATAAAAAAATTATCAGAATAAGTCTATATTTGTGACAATCAAGCATCAAGCATCTTTCCTGTTTGTCTGTCTCAAAGCCATATCAATCTATTCATCCTTGTTCAGTATAGGCAATTTTAACTGAAATGGATAGATGGCACTTTCAGTACTGTAAGTGTTTGTCTGAAGATACAGTTTCTTGTCATTCACTGTTGGCATTAATGAAATGTCTAACTCATAAGTCATGAATTTTTCTATTAAGTTTTTCATATGAGACTTCATATTCATAAAGCAACACAAAGTGAACAAGTATAACAAAAAATAATAGATAGGATTTGCAGTAGCACTCAGGCCTGACAGAAATCCCTTCTTTTATAGTCACTAGAAGTATCTTAAATGAAAGCAAGATTAGGTGAATACTAAGGGCTTTCAAAATCTTACCCCCTGTACTATGCCAAGCTAAAAAGTGTACACCTTAAAAAGGCAGCACACTGTCTACATATTTGTATTGTGTCCACAAAGAAAATAATTCTTTCTTTTAAAAGACAAAAAACTAAGTCTGTAGACTATAAATAGCTTGTTTACATAAGCTAGTAGCCTGCATTCTTCACACACCTTTTTTGGCAGTTTTCAGTGAAATGAATTGTTAGATTTTGCTCTAATTTGTCAGTTGGGCTATAGAAGTTGGAACAATGGAAGCTGCCAGGGAAAAGGAACCTCAGTCCATCCCTCTTCTACCAGTTTGATGCCAGTGCCAGCAAGAGATGCCCAGAGTCTGGAGAGGGACTGCAGGTCAGCAGGAGAACACCTGAAGAGCAGCACAAAGGAATTCCCTCCAGACAGTAGGGCAGCTTCACTGCGGCTCCAACTCAAATGCCTCTATGCAAACACAAGCACCATGGGGAATAAACAAAGGGAGTTAGAGATGTGCACATGCCTACAGAGATGTGATCTTACTTGTATGACATGCAGATGTGGTGGGATGGATGTCTCCTATGACTGGAGTGTTGAAATGAAAGGATACATGCTTTTCAGGAAGGACCGGCAGAGGCATCAAGGATGGGGTGTTGCCCTCTCTGTCAAAGAGCAGCTGGAGTTCATGGACCTCTGCTTGAGGATAGATGAGGAGCAGACCAAAAGCCTACAGATCAGAATTAAAGCAAGGGCAAAGGCAGGTGACATAATCACAGGGGTCTGCTACAGGCCACGCAACTGGGAAGACTGAATGTATGAGGCCCTCTAGAAACAAATGGGAGCAGTACATTCACAAGTTCTGGTTGTCATGGAGGACTTCGACCACCTGATACCTGTTGGAGGGACAACACTGCAGGGCATAACCAATCCAGGAGGTTCCTAGAATGTATTGATGATAACTTCCTTCTCCAAGGGATAGAGGAGCCAGCAAGGAGAGGTACTATGCTGCACCTTGTTCTCACCAAAAAGGAGGGGCTGGTGGGCAATTTGAAGTTTAAAGGTTGTGAAGGAATGTAAAGCTTTGGCTGCAGTGACCATGAATTGGTAGAGTTTCAGATCCTTAGGGCAGTGAGGACGAGGTGCAGCAAGCTCACCCCTGGACTTTAGGAGAGAAAACTTTGGCTTCTTCAGGGATCTGCTTGGTAGAGTACTATGGGATAAAGCCCTGGAGATGAAACAGGCCCAAGGAAATTAGCTAGTATTCAAGGATCACCTCCTCCAAACTCAGGAGTGATGCATCCGAACAAAGAGGAAGTCAGAGGCCTGCATGGATGAACAAGGAGCTCCTGGACAAACTGAAACATAAATAGATACGGAATGGAAGCAAGGACAGGCAGCCTGGAAAGAATACAGAGAAATTGTCTGAGCAGCAAGTGATCAGGTTAGGAAAGCTACAGCACTGACAGAAATCTGGCCAGGGAGGTCAAGGACAACAAGAAAACCTTCTATAGGTATGTCATCAGTGAAAGAAAGAGTAGGGAAAATGAGGGCACTCTATGGAAAGACACAGCAGACCTGGTTACCCAGAATATGGAGAAGGTTGAAGTACTCAACAACTTTTTTGCATCAGTTTTCAGTGGCAAGTGCTCCAGACACACCATCCAAGTCACAAAAGGCAAAGGAAGTGACTGGGGGAATGAATAAACGTCCAGTGTATAAGAAGATCAAGTTCAAGACCACCCAAGGAACCTGAAGGTGCACAAGTCCATGGGACATGATGAGATGCATCTGCAGGTCCTGTGGGAATGGGCAGCTGAAATTGCTAAGCCACTATCCAGCACAGTTGAAAAGTCTTCACAGTCCCATGAAGGTCCCACTAACTGGAAAAGTGGAAACAAAACTCCCATTTTCAAAAAGGGCAATAAGGAAGATCGAGGAAACTACAGGCCAGCCAATCTCACCTGTGCTTGACAAGATCACAGAGCAGAACCTCCTAGAAGCTATGCTAAGGTAAATAAGTAGATGATTGGTGACCACCAACATGGCTTCAGTAAAGGCAAATTGTGCCTAAAAATGTGATGGTCTTCTATGACAGGATTACAGTGTTGGTGGGTAAGGGAAGAACAAATGCCCTCATCTACCCGGACTTGAACAAAGTATTCGACACTGGTCTGCACAATTTCCTTGTCTCTGAATTTGAGAGGCCTGGATTTGATGGGTGGACCACTCAGTGGTGACACGTACAGTGGGATCCAGTGCACCCTCAGCAAGTTTTCTAACACTAAGCTGTGTGGTGTGGTCAACACTCAGGAGGGAAGGGATGCCACCCAGAGGAACCTGGACAGGTTTGAGAGGTGGGTCCTTGTGAACCTCATGAAGTTCGGCAAGACCATATGCAAGGTCTTGCCACCTGGATCAAGACAATCCCAAGCACAAATACAGGCTGGGCAGAGAATGTATTGAGACCAGCCCTGAGGAGAAGCCACACTCGGGGGTGTTGGTAGATGAGAAGCTCAACATGAGCTGGCAAAGTGCACTTGCAACCCAGAAAGCCAACCGTGTCCTGCATCAAAAGGAACATGACCAGCAGATCCAGAAAGGTAATTCTCCTCCTCTTCTTCGCTCTTTTGAGACTTCACCTGGAGTACTGCATCCGGCTCTGGGGTCCCCAATATAAAAAGGACATGGACTGCTAGAGAGAGTCCAGAGGATGGCCACTGAGATGATCAGAGGGCTGGAATGCCTCTCCTATGAAGAGAGCCTGAGAGAGTTGGGATTTCACAGCATGGAGCTCACCTTAGAGCAGTCTTCCAGCACCTTCAGGGGGCCTACAAGAAGCCTGAACAGAGACTTTTTGCAAGGACATGTGGTGATAGGATAAGGGCTTATGGCTTTAAACAGAAAGAGGGTAGATTTAGATTAGATATTTCTTCACTGTAAGAATGACAAGACACTGGAACATATTTCCCAGAGAAGTTGTGGATGCTCCATACCTGGTGGTGTTCAAGGCCAGGCTGGATGGGGCTCTGACCAACCTGCTCTAGTGGAAAGTGTCCCTGTCCGTAGCAGACGAGGTATGGAACCAGATGATCTTTAAGGTCCCTTCTAGTCCAAACCATTTTATGATTCTTAGATTCTGTGAGGCAGGCTGTTCCCCTGCAGCCCATGGAAGGCCATTGTGGAGAAAATAATCAACTGCAGCCCATGGAAGACCCAGTGCTGGAGTAGGTGGATGTGCTTGAATGATGCTGTGACTCTGGGGGAAGTGCTGTGCTACAGCAGGCTCTGGGCAGGACCTGTGGTCTCAGGGAAAGAGGAGCCCACCCTGGAGAAGGTTTCCTAGCAGGACTTGTGACCCTGAGGGCAACTCACACTGAAGCAGTTTGTGAAGAACTGCATCCCATGGGAGGGCCACACATCAAAGGAGTTTTCAAAGTCTGTCTCCCGTGGAAGGGATTCCACACTGAAGCAGAGTAAGAGTGTGAGGGGTCCTCCTCTTGAGGATGAAGGAGTGGCAGAGAAAATACATGATGAACTGACCACAGGCCCCATTCCCCAGTCCCCTTCACCACTGAGGAGAAGGAGGGAGAGAATCTGGATGTGAAATTGAGCCCAGGAAGAAGGAAGGGGGGGGGGGGGGGGGGAAGGTGTTTTAAAATTTGCTTTTATTTCTCATTGTGCTACTCTGATTTGATTGGTGATTAAATTAATTTTCCGAAGTCAAATCTGTTTTGCCTATGATAACAAGTGAATGATCTCTCCCTGCCTTGATCTCAACCTATGAGCTTTTTTATCTTTTCTCCCCCCTGCCCAGTTGAAGAGGGGAGTGATAGAACAGCTTTAATGGGTGCCTGGTGTCCAACCAGGGGTGAACCCACCATAGGCTTTTTTAATACCACATGAGTAGAAAAAGCTGTCTGTTTTGCAGGGATATTTCATATGATAATAACTGAGAAACTTCTGGAAAAAGTAAAAAAAAAAAAAAAAAGCCTGTAATTCAAGGAAGTATTTAAATTCAATTGCCTAATTTTAAGTATGTGCTGAACTGCTAAGCATTTTAATGAAACTTCAGCTTTATACATAAGGCTATTGAAGACATTTTCAGCTGCCAAATGGGAGCAAGGTATTACAGTAAAGGGTTAATATTTGTTTACTCTGATTTTCCTTGCTTTTCTTTGGTTTTCTCCTCCCTGTTCATTTGTTTGTAGTTTCAAGTGGCTTTTTACACCTCCACTTTACCTAATAAGCTTTGAAAATCATCTTCTAAAAAATAAGAAGAAAAGAAATTGGATTTTTTTTTCAGATGGAATTGCTTTTGCTCTAAAATATTCTGGGAAATAGTCTCTCTGAAATATGCTCTTGCATGCAACACTGAAATGTTCTATGGTATAGTAATTAAAATATCACTTCAAGTTTATAATTATATAATTGATGGGTACATGGAAAATATTCTTACTCAATGCTTTTTTTTCCATCAGCACTTTTGTTTATTATGTTGGCTAATTTCTGAAGGGAAAACCAATCCTCTGCATATGCACGCACTGCATGTCCATTTTGCTGCTTTTTAAGTGCTTGGTAAAAGTAGATGTGCAGACTGCCAGGTGAACTCTGTGAAATCTGTAAAATCTGGATGAAAGGACTATTGAATTTTTGAAAAAAAAAGCTGGAGGCAATCTAAGCTTTTACATAAGTTAAACACAAGTCATACACAGACAGGAGCAGAACAGCTCTGTTCTAGCTTACAACATGCTTTTTTTAGATGGCCTCTGGAAAGGAAGGAGGGAAGGCAACAGTATTAAGGGAGCAAGTAAAAGCTGTTTGTTCTATGATACCCATGTAATTGAATCTAGCCACAGAATTAACTTTACATATTAAGAAATTTGTCTGGTTCTTCAAGTCCTGTGGGAATTTTGCCATTCAGATCAACAGGAAGAGAACAGGAAAGAGCAGGATTACTTCACTGTAAATTAAATTAAACTTTTATGTGCAGGATCAGACATAGAGGTAAGAACATACAGATAGGTATTATGCTGCATTACAGATACTTCATCATTTTCCCTATTATTTTGGCTCATAATCATAGAATCCTTTGCAAGTATTATTTGGTCCCTATTACATAATTTTAGGGAATGAAAAGGAATTTTCTCTGCTTACAAAATATTTTTCAGTAAAAGTGAGGCTGCAGCAATGAATTATTGAAATTTACATAAAGGTTTGAGCATTTATTTTATTATACACTATGCATTAGAATTTTTACACAAGAAAATCTATGTGTAATGAGTAAAAAGAATGTTTTATATATGATGAAATTGATGCAATTCAGAATTCACAGGCTGAATTCATCTCATATGTCTTAGACCCACAAACAAAGATTTTTAGAGAAGTGAGCTTTATGAGGATGAATTATCAAATGCAGGATAAATAATGTCAGAAGCCTGCCAAGAGCAGCAGACTAAAGAGATGAGAGACTGACTTGCCATTTTCAAAATGCAGTGACAACTGAACAGTAACCGTATCCACTATTTCTTGAATACTGAAATAATATTTTAGTATTGTTGTTGTGAACATTTCTTCTTAAAAACAGACAACCAAACAAACAAACCTACAAAAAACACCAAACAACAAACTCACACCAAAACCAAGGTCCAGCTGGTTTAGTTTCAGCACCCGTGTACAGTAAATGAAAGCAGTTCTCTTTCCCAGCAATATAGATGACAAACAAGGTCCATGTGCATGCCAAGTTTTTCTGCAGACGTTGTAGCACAAAATAGAGAAGGTTTAATCCCTAACAGCACAAAGAGTTGCATTGGCTTGAACTCAGCAATGAGAAACAGAGCAGTTACTGTGTTGTTGCACGTAGCCGTTTCATGCACGGCCAGTGAATTACTTCTGATGCATTCATATTTTGGGAATTTACAAAACCAGAGGGAAGGAAGGGATAAGCATCCACAGGAAGACAAGATACACACACTTCTTTAAATACCCATCCAATAAACAGACAAAAGTCATAAGCAAATGCAATTCCTTTAACAAACCATATATTATTCGGCAATAGTTGTTTAATCCTGCTTATTAACAAAAATTCCCAGTGTAAGAAATTTAAGCCAAGGTATGTAGAGTCAAATATTTTTCATGCTTATTAAGATGCATCATTACTACATGCTATTTTGACTTAGTGAAAAACCTTAATAAAACATTTTCCAGTTTTTCCACCTACAGATCACCCAAACATAGACCGATGGATACATACATAAAGATATCTAGCAAATCATGTTCATGATTTATTCTGTCTACTGGATAAGTGTTGATGTTATCCAAATATTCCTTTCAACTACAGTATTTTTAGAAAGTATTGGGCATACAGAAGTTCTGTGCTAAATTGGGGATTAAATAAGTTACCTCTAAGCTACTGAAGCAACTGGAACTGGAGTCAAAGTACCTCTGAAGATTTGAGCATCTTGAATGTGAAACATTCAAAGTCTGCTTGGCCACCATTTAAATAAAACCAAAAACCAAGGACAGAATAAACTTAAAAGCTTGGGGTTTAATATGATAGAGTTGAGACACAGAGAAATTCTTTGATACTTAGCCTGGACTAAGGCCATCCTTTCTCTCATGTCTTCAGAACATAAAATAGTCATTCTCAAAATACATCCAATAGACTAGGTCTCTTAACTATACTGATCTGTTGTGTCCAAAAAAGGGTAACAAGGATGGTGAAGGGTCTAGAAAACATCTTAGCAGGAGAGGCTGAGGGAATTGGAACAGTTTTGTCTGGAGAACAGGAGGCTCAGGGGGCACCTCATTGCTCTGTACAACAACCTGAAAGGAAGTTGTAGTGAAGTAGGAGATTGGTCTCTTCTGGCATGTCTCAAGTGACAGAGTGAGAGGAAAGGGCCTTCAGTTGTACCAGGGGAGGTTCAGATTAGTTATTAGAAAAAAAAAAAAAAAATCTCTGAATTAGTGGTTAGGCACTGGGAGAAATTGCCCAGGGAGATAGTACGGAGTCACTGTCTCTGGAAGTGTTAAGAGGGGTCTGGATGTGGCACTTGTGGATATGGCTTAGGGGTGACTATGATGATGCTGGATTGATAGACTAGATGTTCTTGAAGGTCTCTTACAACATTGATGATTCTGTAATTTTGTGATTTTTAGAAAATTTTACTAGAGTCACAAATTTATTCAAAATACAACAATTGAATGTAACATTCTGTTCCTCTTTCTAGTCTCAAAACCGCCCCGAGAGAAAAAAATAAATAGAAACACTACAATGAAGCTTATAACTATAGTATTCTTCCTGGTTCAGAAATTGTTGATTCTTCTTGAGGGAATTCACTTGTCTTTGAGATTTTCCTAAACACCAGACTATGATCTTTGGACATTCTCCAGTCCTTCATTTGTAGTCATTCTACTGTTATACACATTTGGACAGGAAGGAAGATCAAGAATACAAGCCAAAAAATTTCCTTGGTTCAAGCACTAATAACCACTTAAATAATTTTTCTTTCTGTATCTCTTGAGTTATACATCAAACTAAAAGATGGCTATAAAGTCACAAGTAGAATTCCCTGCCTTGAGTATTAATAATAGCTGTTGGCCAATACAACTACAGCAAACATGGACAAAACCCTCCAAACTTCAGGGGAAAAAAAAGATAATTTAAATTTTATATTAATTTGAACTTGAAATGGATAGCAAATATATATCAAGACAGAATATTTACATACACCTGAGACACCAACATGCAAATGTGCAAGATAAATACCAGAGCTTAAATCTTCATTAGTTTGCATCTGCTCTGATTTTCTACCTTGCAACCCGTTTTATCACCGCAAAATTTTTATAAGAACAATTTAAGGATGGAGCTTAAAAAATAATTAGTATCTTACTGACATGACTAAACAATAGGAATGTAGTGAAAAAGCATATTAATAACAAATACTTTAGTATGTTCTTTATTACAAGAGTGAATTCCATACTGGCTGTTTGGTTGGCCTCTTTACATACATATTAGAATGGATACCAAGGCGGTAAAGAAAGTTTAGCCCGTTTATTTTTTTTCTGAGATTTCTGCACTCTTCAGTGTATCGTGTAGCTAGTTGGATTTTTCTGCAATACAGGAATGGAAGTTCAGTGTTTAGATGTCAAAATTATCATTAATATTTGGCAAAGATATGTTCCACTTTTATTAAATGGAATGTAGACAAGAATACAGAGCTTCACAATGCATATGTGAGAAGTCAGAATATTTACAGACTGGTAGGCATATTTTTACTGCATATCTAACCTATAACGTGACAATTCATTGTTCTAAGTCCATGCTTAAAAACCAAATCCTTCAAGAAACGATCACATTTTTCTTCATTGCAGATTGATAATTAATTTAATATGAAAAAGTTCCAGTTAAAGTATGAAGTTGTTTGTGACATTCAAGAGAAATATTTTCCACTTTGGACTTTAATATAATTAATAAATCCCAACCAAAACCAAACTAACTTTGAAGATAATTAGGTTATTGTTACATGCATTTTGCTTAATCTTTAATCAGTCTACTGAAACATGCTTAAGAGATTAAAAACTTTTGATGTCCGGTTTTTTTACAGGCCAAGAATCCCACAGAGATGAGGTTTGGTCTTTCATCTCTGTGAATGTCCTTTTGCCATTAATGTCTTTGAAAAATGAACATAAATTTCTATTGTCATTGAAAATGCAAAATTATGATTTGGTTTTATTTATAGCAACTCTGCTTTTCAAAAGTGACAAGCAGTCAATAATTAGACCCTCTGAATCAACTACATGCATAGTTTCCACCATTACTACATGACAATATTTCCAAAATATTGGCATATAGAAGGTGTACGTTGTGTTACACACTGCACTGAGACAGGAAAGACACCAATTTCAGTTTGAGAAGACTGCAGGATAAACAGAATGCAGGATATTGCAAGTTCATGCAGATTAGACAGGATAAGAACATGCAGACTAACATGCAGACAGAGCACAAAGAAACAATAAGATGGTGCTAATGACAAGAAAGTGCAGTGGTTTCAGCTCACCAGCTGCTGGACATGTACCAGGTTTGGAGAAACTGTAGCAAAGAAAAATCTTTAAAACTAATCAATCCTAGTTCATGTTAAAAAACCCTATATTAATTCCTTTTTTACTAGTCTCATTTACTACATCCTGCACATATGTTATGGAAGTACAGTTATTTGTATATTTTAGTCAATACTAATGATTCTCATATGCATTCATTGTATATGTGTCTTTTTCCAATGGCTTTGACTGTATATCAGTTTATATGTCCACTCAAGTTTTTAAAGTTTGTCAGAGAAAGCAACACCTAGAAATTAAAGACTTGTGTCACTTCCATTTTGTGAATTATTGCATTAGTCTGATTATTTAATATGGAAGGCAGATCAGTACTGAAAAGTGGCATAAAACCTAACATCTTATTACAAAAAAAGTAGCAATTTACAATAATATAAAAAACCCCATGGACGTTGTTCCTTTATACCTACTAACAGCACGGTTAGTATTTTACACTTACTCAGAGAAAAGGAGAGGATTTATCATGGATCATTGATAACAGAGGTGTCCTGAGATCAGGAGACATGGCTTCAGGTTTCTGCCTGACCAAAGATTTCTGTAACTTTGGGAAGTCACTTGGGACATTTTTAAAATTCTTTAAGATTTTTAAAAGGTATTTTCCAGATAGGGTACAGCATGACTTTGAAAAATGTAGTACCTAATACTTATTGAAATAATGGGCCTTAGACATTTAGGATTCTGTCAGTTCCACTAGGAACTTGCCTGGATCATTAGGTACCTAAACACCCTGAGCAAATCTGGTTCATAACTGACTTGCAGAAAGATTTTCTATCTGCAAGCGAGGTAAGAGGTAATGCTATTCCCTTCTGACATTGGTATAAGGAAACATGCATTAAAGATTATAGCATTGCTAGGTATTAAATCATGGGATGGTATATCAATATGTAAGACAGATCATTAAAAAATGTCATTGCATAATATTAATGGTGCAATCGTATCTAGAAAACTGCAGACGGTAGTGCCCAGCCCGTACCAGAGATGACACTGCAGAATTAAAGGTGCCTTAAAGACTGAGACAAAAAGGATTAAGTGCATTGAGAAAAAGGTTTGAACGGAACTTGAGAAGAGTTGAAAGAATCTGAGAGACAGAAAAACCAAAAGGAAACCAAACTTGCAATCAAGATCTTAAGTTAAATGGTCTGGAATGCTCGCTGTCCTAGATCACCCGTACTTTGTATCAATTTACTTGCCTTCACACATTAGGCTAACATGTTTTAGCTCTAGATATTTTCCTTTTCTCCGTTCTTTTTGATGCACTATTTATCTATCAGATGTTCTGTAGTAACAAAGGTATTTTATATTAAAAGTCAATATATGTTTGTGTTTAATTTCAAAGCCTATCTTTGTCTCCGCTGTTTTGTTTTTTTGTTTGTCCAGAGTTGGCCATCCTCTTTTCTATACAACTACTGATCAGATCAAAAAAACATTTCAAATGTCCATTGAAGCAGATGTAAATTCAATGCATGGCACTGCTAATGATTGAAGATTTTGCATGGACTTAATATACTGATGAAATAACATAATTAATAAATTAATAACAAAATTAATAAATGTTAATAAACTGTATGATAGAAGATAATAAAAAAAAGTCATAAATACTCTTAAAACATGACAGACTATGTCTAAACAATCTGTTCTGGATCAGCTGCTCTTAGTATTTTTTCTGGAAATGTTTTTCCTATTCTCTTTTTCTTCTTACCAGTCCTGCTTCACATATACTGCATTTGTATTTTACTAACACTTCATATTATCTTAGAGGTCTTTTGGACTAGGACTTCTCATAACAGCATCTTTGCATCACTCTTGCTTTGTTAGTATTTGAGAGAAAGGCTGTTATCCTGAAATGGAGAAATCTGCTTTGGATATGTGAGTATAACAATTCGGTTAGAAATGTGTAAGGTAAGGCAACTCTTATTAGGAAAGAGAGTGAATTTAACAAAGAATCTCAGTTTTAACAAATCACTTTGAAAGAGAGAATACAATGAAGAAAGACCACTAAGAATATTGGACCTGAATCTTAATTACCACTTAATGTAATATCCCACTAATAGTATAAATTTATGTGACAGTTAATATATTGAGAAAGACTGGAAAAACAAGAGCAATTAAAACCCTCATAACCAGCTTGAAATTTTTTTAAACATACTTCAACATTCACTAACTAGAAATGACTATCACATTTTTTTATATCTAAGAAGCATTATTAAAATTCTTTAAGAGAAAGTTAACTGTCAGAGATTATTAGAAAACCAGTGTTCTGTGAAAGATAATGTTTCTTTACTCACATTTCAAAACAGTGACAATATTTAGCTGACACCACATGAAGTGCAGCTTTTAAGCATGCTGTTCCTAATCAGTGGTAGAGAGAACTTGTATTTCAGAATAAAAATAGCCAAATCAATGGGCAGATAATCTGCCCAGGTGTCACCTGCTCCCCTAAAAATTTTCCTTTCCATAACTTCAAACATAGAATATTTGTGGCTTATTTTGAATGTCAAACCACGATTATATGATCATACATTGTAATTCCTTCTTAGAAATGAACTATTTGTGTGGTTTATTGTTCTAAGCAATTAGTGATGGATTTACATATGTTTCACTACTCATATCAGTGATGTCTGTTTTGCTATGCACCTGAAACCCCATGAAGTCAACGATGGGCCCAATGAACTTTGCAATGCTAAGTATAGTGACGTTTGGTTCAGTACCTGACAGTGAAAGGAACTACATGAAATTCAGAAACAGTGTGGTATGTATGGCAGTCTTTGTTAGACACTTTGTTTTAAAGACTTGCCATGGGATCTTTTATTTCATTATACTTTTCCTCACTTTAAAGTTCTTACCACATGTAGAATATATGAGGCAAATAACAGTTTCATTAAGTAACTATTTCATTTTGCTTTGTACATACTTTAGGTTCTTGCTAATCTGTCATGTACAGATAGGAAGCAATGGACAGAATTCTGCTTCAAAGAGCATTTTAACTTTTTCTCAGTCCTAACACAGTAAAGTTCTGACACTTCCCTTTAGAAATACTAATACCCTCTGAGATATTTTTCAGGTAGTGAACACCAGAATGTAAAACTTAAGGAATGTCATAATTACATATTTCCCTATGTTTCAAAAACTGCAATGAAAATGTCCTTTTAGGAATAACATTAATATTTTCTCCACGAGAGGTATAATGTTAATATTATGTACTGCATGAAAACCAGATCATTGCCTAAAGAAGTTTGGTCAAGGGAAAGAATAAATAAGGTAGAGTTGAAACCTATTAATTCTCCTGTAATCTTCCTTAGAAAGTCTTTTCCCAACTGAAGAAAAAAAAAACTCAAATAGATCTCGTTCTGCTTTAACTTTGCTGGGTTGAACGATTTTGCATTGAGATCTACAGATGGCTCCCTAAAGCTGTGATTCCCTATTACATCTCAGCATGTCTGCAGTTCAGACATTGTCAGTAGTGAGGCACTTGTAACAGTACATAGATTAACTTGCTTTCATTATGTTCCTCTTAGAAGAATAATCTCCCATTCCCTTATCCTTTAAAGTACATGTCCCTCAAAGTACAAAATGTCATACAACACAAAAACAATACAATTACTGGCATGAGCCAAAGAGATCCATGAAGAGTGTAGGGTAAGGAAGCCTTTTCTTCTTTTCTATGAGAGGGGAAAGCATAGGTGCTGCTGCCTAAGGCATTATGAGCCTGAGAAATTTTCTGTAAGTTTTAGGAAAAGTGACAATGATAGGAATATTCAAGCCATCCAAGAATTTCCTATGCAGTGAGAAAGGGAAGAGCTGATTTTTTTTTTTTTTTTTTTTTTAATCTTGTATCACTTTTGTCATAACTTTTCTGACTAGCTTGGTATAAGTTGGTAAAACTAATTGTGAAGTATTGCTGATGTTCTTACCATTGGGTAATTTAGTGCTTATATCCAGGGAGAGAATAAACGTGCAAAGGCAAATCTGTTATGCGACAAAACGCTAATAGGAGAATGCATACAGAATGGGCAAACTTCATACAAGCAGAAGAAAACATCCTAGGAAAATGCGACCTTTAAAGAAGATAATTTGAAAATAATGTGATGTTTGTATGCAAATAAGATGTTGATGATCTTCTTTTCCTTACAGTATATTCAACTAATTTGCCATGAGGCAATGTAAAAAGCGGTAACAGTGAGCTAGTAGAGTAGGGAACCTTTGAATGTTCAAAGGAGACATTCAATCATTTAAGGCTCACAATATAATGTGGTGTGAAATTATTATAATATGGTAGGAAATGGCCTACTTAGCAGAGAGGATGCTCCACTCTGCATGGCTGCTTTGTGCTCTATGGAGGAACATCCATTGCTCCCTGCAGGTCCACTTGCTCTGTACAGGTGAGCAGGAAGGCTGGCAGATAAACCTCCCAGCCGAAAACAATAGAAAGATACCTAAAAGAATTGTGTGGCTTGCTATTGAAGTAACGCTACATGGAAGTAGCAACATTTAACCCAAAGGACCACAAACTGTACAATGAACTGAAATTCAGACTGCCCTTTATCTGTCTCTATAGAGCAGCATCTCTGGAGTCAGGCCAGAACATGTTGCCCTAAATGCCTAGAGAAGGATCATTTGGCTCTTTTTCCCTTCTTTCTCAATCCCAGCAGGGAAGGTCATCCATTGCTTGTAAAATCTCGTAATTATGATGAGACAAAAAGAACTCATAAACCACTTCTCAGATTGGAGCAGAACAACCAACCAACCAAAAACCTGCCACAAGATTTATAATGAAAACTGTAAGGAAACTTGATTTTGGTGAGGTTGCCTAAGCAGTTTTGATAAACAGGTGTTGAATTGTCTTGGGGAGGAGAAGTAATATTTCAAAGGCAAAACTATGATTCCTAATTTAGTTGCAGTTAACTAGCAACATACAGTGCATTCTTCTTAAAGTGCAGAAACAACCAACAATTACTTTTCCTTATAGGTTTTACAAATATAAAAGTTATTTTCTCAAATTTTTATTTTAGTCTTTGAAATCTATAGAATGAGAGGCACTTGAATAATCTTCCTTTCTTTCTTCCATTTTCTGAAATTCAATTTTCTTTTTTTTTGGAACTGACAGAAATAAATTTTAAAAAACTTAAAAAAAAGTATGCTACTATAGGGGACTGAGTTCGAAACCACAAGTGAGTACAAGAGGCAACAGACATGCTCATATGTCTATTTTGTAGTTGTGTAACAGCAATTTGAGGACCTGATGCCTCTTAGCCGAAATGCACTAATGGACTGTAGGAAGTAAATTATTTCAGCACTTGTTAACAGGGTAAGTTTTTTATACTGTGGCATACCCTGAATTATAAGAATGGACATGGAGAAATTTTCAGAAGCTGATATAGATAGTTAACAAGTTCAGAAGGGTGGGACACTGAGCAGATGCATGGGTCTAAATACCCATGGTGATACAGTTGTTTGGCTGTGGTTTTAATTTTTAATATATTTCAGAATTTTATATAAGATTATTCACTCCAGTAGTCAGCAGGAAAATGTTTGATTTCAGATGCAGAAACATGATATGTTAGTGAGCTCAAAATCAGAAATAACCCATATATAAATGCAAAATGAAATGTAATACAATTATGAAAGTGGGGTAATCATCAGGAAAAAGAACATTGCTTTCATATATGAATGAACCCTTATTCTGGAAATTTTGAAAATTTGCAGTTTCATTCTCAGACTGTACAGTAACAGATTAACAGCTCCAATACTGAAACATTAGTAAAATGTACAATTAAATCTCATGAAGCGGGTAAAAATCAAGCATTATCTGAAAGTTTATCTGAAAAGAGGTATATTTTTTTTCTCCTAGTGAAAAATCTAATTCTCAGAAACTAATTCCCAGTTGCCCACTTAACAGCATGCATTAGTGAAACACTGATAAAAAGAAGAAATAATTAGAAGCTTGGAAATAAATCCTTCAATCAAGTTTGATCTCAAACAGTAAATTTTTTGTGCTGTCTACACCAGATTTGGACCCATGAAACTTCTCAGAGCAGTTATAAAACAAACCATTTATTGCTGTTTCTTAATGTGCAGATATGAGATGATATTACTTGCTCTTTTTCACTTTGCTATTTATGCAACTGAAAAAAATCTTGCAGTAATACCCCTTGAAATGGCATATAAATAGGCTTTTATGAATAATTATTCATGATTTCCATCTGTTTAAAGTAATTAAAGCAGATGAAATTTGACCCACTAACTTCAAGATTTTATTTTTGTTTTTTCTCTAGCAAAGGATAGTAGCAATTCCCTTGAAGCCAATTTCTTGCACAACTATAAAGAGCTGAACACTTCAAAGTGCATTTCAAACTGCAATATATATACTGAATTTTTTGGCAACATAGTGGTAAATTGCACACCAAAGTACCTGAAGTTTCACTAACCAACAGATAATGAAGCTATTTAACAGAGAAATTAACTCATTCAGTTTTTCTCCTGATTGTTATCTTAAGAATGCTTCTACTTGGTTTGGAACTGTACAACTGTATTACACTCATATTTACCAACATCGTATTCACACAAGAAACTATGCTAATGAAAATTCTGTATTGAGGAGGCTCCAAAACAGCAGTTAATGCAATTTTTGGCAACAGTAAGTCCTAGTGATAATCAGGCCAAAAAGTTATCTGTGTTTCTGTAACATCAGAGAAATGGAGATATCCTCAATCTTCAAGATCACAATCAACTCAACCATCTGCACTGTAATAACAGAGTTTTCTTAGAACCAGATTTAAATTGTTTCTCAAAGAGCTATAAACAACCTCTGCTTCCATTCAATCCAGACATGCATCAATCCTCTGAATACCTCATTTGCATGTAACATTATGTAAAATGATCTTGTTATTATGCTTTTTAAAACAGATTGGACTGAGCTTAGACATAGTTTGAGCAGACATGAGTGGGTATGGTGTTTTTCTTCTTGAACTAAAATAATGCCAAACAGTACCAGGAGTCATAGAATTATTATGTGGTTGCATTAACTATGTTGTATTGCTCTCTGTAAAGCCCCCCCAAAAAATTTTGCCATGAACCTGTACAGAGTTTTCAAAATACAGGGTGGAACAACCATGAGCAAAAATGTTGACACTGCCATCTTTTCTTCATGGAGAGCAAAAACCTTTGGGCTTGATAGAGGGCATTCTGTGGGAGGTAAATGAGGTTGGAAGAAATGGTACAGGAGAGGGTTTTTTCTAGTTTAACATATCTGTGCCAACAGGCCCCGAGAAAAGATGGAGATAGTGAATGTGAGAACATCTTTTGAGTCAAGACATTTCTGTGGCATCTATTTGCCTCCTATCTCTTTCTTATTTTACTGAATGCTGCTACTTACCATGGGGCAGAGAGGGAGAAGCAAACACCACTTTTGATGGACCAATGAGTTGAAGCTTAACAAATTATCCTTAAATTAGTCCAATAATTACAAATGTTCAAAAACATGTCAAGCAATTGTGATTAATATTGAATTCCCTTCCCTTCTTTTCTCACATTGAAACAAACAACTGAACTATTATGTACTTAGCAAAATGTTGCATTCAACTAAATCTGAAACGTTTCCTTTTCATCCATTTATTTCAAATCTGGGACTTGACTTCACGACTGGTCCAACTGATCCATTTTTTCCTTTTGATTTTTTTCATATCTGAGAAAGTTCAAAGCTTTGCACAGCTTTGCACTTTTCTATATTCTCCTGTGTACTACACTTGTGTGTATTAATCCTTCATCTTGAATACGAAATCTTTATTTCAACCTTCAATAACTTGTAACTTTTCCAAAACTTTCTATGTAGATTTCTCCAGGCTCATGTTCCTCATCTTGGAACAGCATATTGTATTGTTTATCTAAAATATTTCCATGAACTCTTAACTAAATTGCAGCAATCTTGTTAAGGAGGTAGTTTCCTTATCTTTTTGTATGGTGCTAAGGAGCATTTCCTACACCAATCTCACTGTGTAATTTCTCACTGAGCACTGAGTAGTCAACACACCTTCTAAAACAGTTACTTCCCCCTAGCATTTAGAAATATTTAGAAACAGCTGCCTTTTAGATTAAATAGATCTATTATTTAATAATTCTCAGAAATGCCCTTCAGAAGATTAGAAAAGGAAGTGTAGAAGGTTATTTAACACACTCTGCTTAGAGAATTTAGATAGCTGACTGTAATTATCCAAATTGGAATTCAGCCAGGAGATGAAGGCTAATAACAATCTTCTGTGAAAAATACCATGCAATCTTTCAGGACCAGACATGCCAGCTACATCTCATCTGAAACGCGGCAACTGCAAGAGCTCAGTGTCTCTACCATTTTGCTTGGAATAGTAGCTTAGTTCAAATTCCAGAAAGTGTTTCCAACAGAAACAGCACCATTTCCTACAATTCCAGTAATGTATTTTTAAGTCAGCTATTAAAGTACCAAACAGTCTCATTGTACCTCAAAAGCACTATGAAAAGCGCTCTGATTTAGAAAATATTTATGGTTCTTCTGTGTAGCATACAAGGTAGCATATACAAGCAGCTTTTCTCCAGTGGTTTTTGGTCTTTGGTTAAAGCTGTCATACAGGAGAAGGAAATTCTGGGTATAGATCCATTAATCAGAAAAAGTAATCTTTTTAAGTTCAGTCACTGTTAACACGCAAAAATCTTTTGACAAGGCTCACTGCCAAAAGCTATTAAAAATAATTTACCACAGGACAGATGGAAAGACCATTTTATGAACTTAAAGATGTTAAAATATAAGACACAGAATAGGGCTCAATGATCACTTGCTTAGATGACGAATCAAAAGTGGACTTTCCACTTTTGGATCAGTGATAGGATCAGTTTTCCTCACATTTTTATCCTCAACAGAGTAAGGAGTATGCAGGGAAATCTGTAAGACTGGCACTGTTAAGATCTTCTGGGTAATCAAATGATGCACCAGTGTCAAGATACTCCAGAATGTCCTTACGTAATGAATGGGTGTGCAAACGCATAAGTAGGCAAGTTTTAGAGATTAATATGCATATAGGAAAATATAACTAAATGATATCTGCATGATGCTGAACTTGGAACTCAGAGTTTTGACCTCAGACATGTCACTGGAATTTCTTTGAAATTATTGACTTCATGTTCCATGGCTCTTCCACAATCAGGAAGAGTAAGACAGTGAGAGTGAAACAACCACTCCAGAAAACACTGATGTACCCCTATCTTGAGCACTGCCTGGAGTTCTAATCTCCTTATGTCAAGAAAGACAGAATGATAGTAAAGATACAGAGATGGGCAAATAGCTGATCTTGGAACTGAAGTAGTTGCTTCATCAGCAAAAATTAAAATTCCAGGTCTCTTTTTGGAGAAGGCGGCAGTCTGGAAAGAAGGTATCAGAGGGGTATATTTCTCCCTTTCACTCAGGATATTTTCTTTGAGTTTTGTCTGTCATTGCTGTGGGAACCTTAGAGAGATAGATTTCATTCTCCCAGCAAACCACAAAGGCAAAAGTGCTAGAGGATATTCTGTTTCCTTGAAAGGCTACTGTCATATGTGAAAGTTGCTCTACAGGCACAGTTGTGTGCCCTGGCTGGTGCACAGAGATTGTGCTTGGAGCCAGAGCAAGGCTGGTATGTCTAAGTCATCCAACCTAAGCAATCTCTGCAGAGCAAATACTGTCTAGCTTTTCAGGTGGTTATAGCCTGGACAAACTGGGGAACATTTTCATGGGGGGAATAAAAAAAACATTGAAAAAAACCTCTTCAAGAGAATCTTAAGGACTCTGTTCTAAAGTTGGCAGATAACAGAGTTTCTACATTACAGAATTTGTAAGTTAGAGTCCAGACAATGACCTTTCTCTCATATTATCCTCTAGTTCCTCCTCCATTCAGTGCAGAAGAATTTAACACAGCAACACAGTATTAGGGCAGCAAAACGATAATTTCTGTAGTTTTTGTTGGTTGTGGTTTTTTTGCCATGTCAAGTCAATAAGAAATTTCTTCTATGATAATATCTCATTATCATATTAAAAATGGTTGATTGTATGTGTTTAGTCATAATTTACTAGAAAGGTGACTCAAAGAGACTGAAAAATGGAGGTTAAGTTAAACTTGTAAGCATCACTGGCTGCCTCTATATTTGCACAGATAATGCTACATTTTTCTTCAAATAATTTTTTTGTCACTGCTGCATGGATGGATGCTAAGTGGATGTCTAGAAGAACATATAGCATTGCTACAGTTCAGCATTTCCAACACAAATTTCCTTTTTCCCACCTTTCAAGAATTTATTGCATTGTGACAGATTAGACAGATAAAGAAGCTTTCAGCAGAATCACAATACAGGTAATTAAGGGTCTGTCAGCATTTCCATTATGAACTCCATTTAGTATTAAGGGCTTAGCATTTTTCCATCATTTCAGAAAATGTCAAGCTGAAAGCTGGCATGCAGATTAGCAGCCTGGATGCAAATTTGTTTACACAAAATATTTAAATCTGCTCAGCTGTTTTAGATTTAGAGATCAGCCAGAAACTTTAAACTCTCAGGGCTTCTCATGTGTTTCTGCCAAATTCTAGACCAAATCAGTTAAAAAAAAGTGATTGGTTAATAAACTGTTGACTCATTGTCTTCTAAAATTTTGATATTATTTACTTTAAGCTTTAAAAAGGATTTTAGATTTTTGGTCATCTTGCAACTGTAGTCTTCCTCCTGCCATCTTTATTAATGAATGATGAATTAAAATAGGATTTGAAAACTATAATAAAACCTGATATTAATCTTACAGTCTGAAACATTTGTTTTGTCGACTCATTTAACTACCCTCATAAGACAGTGAACAGAAATGGACCAGAGCCTGTAAGGTTTTTGAGAGTGTCAGTAACTTAGCCACTTAGCTCTACTACCATTTTAGGGTACTGGCAAAAAGAATCTGGTGGAGTTCACCTGTTATAGCTTTTCAGTTTCATCAGTTCAGTCCCATGCATGGTATAAACATTTTTGTAGAGCTGTCACATCCTAAATAACTCCTCTGTATTGAAATGATATTTTGCTTTTTAGTATCAATCTGCTCTGTTCTGCTAAAAGTTGATAACAAAGCTTCTCTTCAGTTCAGTGGGGACAAGCTCTGAAATAATCTACCGGTAAATATTTCAGTAAGGTTATAATTGCATGGATGATCACTCTTTTTCAAAAGCACACTTCTCACTTGCTAAGTCAGAGGCTTTGAATGGGAAAACTTAGAGCCACCAAGAAGTGTGAAATAGAAACACTGTTAGGAACATTAATTGAGCCATCAAGAGAAATTAAATAGAAAAATAGTATTGTCAGGTAGGAAAAAAAAAAGACACTAAGATTGCAAAATAGGGAAATTCAAGTAAATAATGGCTATATTTATAAAACTGATAAGAGATGGGAAAAGAGGAAAAATCAATGATGCAACTTCTAAAAAGTGCACAATCATCCATGTGTGCCAGACAAAGAATATGAATGTTGCCCAGAGCAACCTGTGAATTAAAGGCACAAAAAAAGTATGGCACAAAAGAGATAGTGCAAATAAATTTTATGCACATGAAGCATGGAGGAAGCAGACGAGGACAAGAAGTTGATCGAATAAATATATCCATATCAGTTTGGCCAGAGGATGTTTACCTACAGGACACTGTCTGCTGGCTTAATAATGCAAAATATTAAAACTTGTAAGAATGAAGAAAACATTCTTCAGAAAGCACCTCAACATTAGAGTGCAGTTATGTTTTCAGAAGTGATGATTCAATGCTCACTGTATTGCATACAATATTCTAAAATAAACTATCCATTTTCAGTACAGTTACCTCAGATTTATCATAAATTCTAGGAGGTAATTAATGTTTTCTAAATAATTACGGTGGTTCTGATGAGCAGATTCTCTCCTTAGTTGGTATCTGTGGCACACTCTGACTCTCAGATTAGACATTTGTGTTAACTCAGCTGTCAATGGATTTCAAAGAGGTGACAAACACAGGAGGCTCCAAAGGGAGCAATTTGGAACAGTACCTTTCACAAGTCAGCTACACAGCAAACTCTCCTGACTTCATTGGAATACACAGAGTCAATGGGAAAGAGCACGTAACAGTATACCTACAAACCTAGCCCTGTTTTATCGTATGTGATTTTTTTCATTTTCTATTTAATTATTTTATTAATCTACAATATTATGTAGAATCCAGAGTCCCAACAAGTCATTTGTGGTCATCCCAGAACAATGATATTAGTAAAGGATACAGGAGTAATATTAGATCTTTAATATTTCTCTTACCATGGCACATGAACAATTTAACTGTATACATTAGAGCTTGAAAAATCAAGAAGATGTATCTTGGATTTCCAAAATACATAAAGTATTCAAATTTTAACTATCTGATTCTATACTGTTTATTTGTACACAAATAAGTGTAAGAATAAGTTGCTTTATGTTTTGAACTTTTTTCAAAAATGTGTTTTGAAGTTTTCTTGTTTGGGGTGAATGGGTGTTATTTTGGTTACCAAAAAATAATCAGGTAGACAGGCACAATATACTGAAGAATGAAAAGAAATATAACTGAAAAACCACTCTTCCAATCTTGCTTTCTTGCAGATGATATAAAATCCAAAGAACTTCCTGAAAAAGTTAGTAAGTCTAATCTATGACTGTAAAGCTGGGAGGATATTTCATTTCCTAGCATATTACCCTTACATGATTATTACTTTGGGCCAAAAAAGGACTTTACAAATGACATGGAAACTGAAGAGAACTTTCTATATTTTACTGCAAGCTTTATGTTTTTGGGACTTCTCCAGTGGTACTTGTGGAGTGGGAAGAGAATTTGGGAAGGGAGCCCAAAAATACAGAGGAGGCTGAATAAATTCGGAAAAATTACAGGACCTAGTTGATGAGTTAGATTCGAGTGTAGTAAAAATATATAGATAGAGCTTAGGAGATTGGTGGGGGGTTTTATGGGTATCTTAATTTAAAAGCAGCTGAAAATAGTGTAGAAACTCATACAAATTTCAATGGCCTGCAATTGTAGTACTAGAAAGATTTAGGAATTTTGAAGCATATCCTTAGGAAAGTTATGGAGGTAGGTATGCAAGAGTCAGCAATGACATTGAATGTGTTCTATATTAAACATTGATTCTGTTTCTATAGCAGATAAATTTTCGCTTTTGAATCATAAATTTTTCAGTATGTTTTCAAAAAGACTGTGTCTTATAGGGTTGATTGGTGCAGCTTTCCACTGCTGACAATGCAAATGCCAATATACTTCAATATATTATACCGATACAAATTCTCTAATCAGGTGAGAACTTTTGTGAGCACTATATTGATACAAAGATTGCTCTTTTATTATGAATTATTAAGAATACTTATTTCTTCTCTTGTGGTCATTAAAACTGCCATGTCATGCATGGCACTCATCACCCAGCAGTTCTGGGTTAACAGTTGGACTTGATGGTCTTTGAGGTCTTTGCCGACCCAACCAGTTCTGCCATTCTATGCAACAAGCATTACTCAAGTCAGTAGGAGTGGTATAACTGAAGTGTCAGCACAGACATATTCAAGGGAAATCACAGAAGATGAGCATAGTCATGAACCAGGCATAGTTCTTCTTGACAGAGGACACAGTTACAGTTGCCTGCTACCAGATGTGCTGGTGCGTCTTTGTTCCAGCATGGATCTTGACATGCAAGAAAAAGCATCTATTACCACAAAGCCAATGGACATGATTATGTGAGGAGGCCAAAGACCTATTCTTTTCTTCCCCCAGTCTTTGTTTAACCAGGTAGGCTTTCCAAAAGTTAGGATTTGGACCTTCGTTTTCCACTATATTTCAGTTCTTGTGATTTTGACTCAGAATATTAGATGTCTTTAAACTAAGGCATCTTAGTTTAAAGATAGTTGGCAAAAACAAAGAAGGTGTTAGAAAATAAATGCAATAAAACTAACATGGAAACTTCCCACTTTTTGTGCTTTGGTTTTACTAGCTAAGTCAGCATTTTCAAATGTAGCTACATACTGGAATATATGATAATCTGATACAAGTAAAACCAACTTGCATTTATGATTAAATTTGAATCATTCTAAACTGCAATCTATTTTCTTAAGTCCTCCTAGTTCCTCTGCAGCCATTAGCAGCATTGTGCAAATTCCAAAATATTTTACTGGAAAACAAAAAATTAATATGAAATTTTGAAACCAGGCTAAAAAAGTTGCTGTAATTCAGCATATGTCCTGACAAAAACAGGACTATTCTGGGGTTTAAGGACTACACCTGACATTGTATTAGCATACTGTCATTACACTGAATCCAGTGGACTCATCCTGAGAACTGCTGATGTGACCATCAACGAAATGAAAGAGCATTTTCTGACCATATCCAAATATATAATTTATTTTCCCTTAATCATAAACAATTTACTTTTGTAATCTTTAGGTTTATAATGCAGTAAGAGTTTTCCAAAGACCACTTCTAATGAAAATATCTAGCATATACTGTGAAATACATGGCTTTTATTATAATTAATATTTATCAGTCAAATGAAATATACGTACAGAAAATTGTAATTCAAAATTCAGCATGAAAAGAAACAGGCAAATCTACTCACAGATTTTATTCTGGACTCTCCTTTTGCCTTCAGTGGGCTCAAACAAAAGGCAGTTTAGAGGCTCTTTTTATATCCTGTTTTATAACTTCTATTTACCTTTGGATCAAAGCTGATACACAGAAGCAAAAATGCAACTGTTATTGTAGGCTTTTAAAAGAATACTTTTAATTAGACTAAGCTTCAGTTCCCAAATAAAACTGCACAGCAATCAAGAAAGCTAACTATAGTAGACTGTGAAGTTTTCGTTCTGGGTCAGATCAAATAGTGGAGGAAAGGTTTTGTAATTCAAGTAGTTCCATCTCAGTGCTATGTTCAATGAGAATATCTATACTTTGCATTTATGTGGTTCATTTTCACTAAGAACTCCAAACTACACTTGCAGGTATCTGCTTGCTGGGCTTGAAACCAGCTCTATGAGGAGATAATGATGGCAGAGGGTTCATTTTAACTGCCAGGGAATACAGACACTTCTGATAGGTCAGCCTCTTCAAATGATAATACTAGTATTAAAATAAACCAGAAAATAGCACAGAAATGTTCATTTTTTGCTATACTTAAAGGTGATTAGAGGTTTTCAATATACTAAAAACAGTTTATAGAAACTATATTTGGTAAAAAAATCACTAAATCAGTAGGAATAAATATGTCAGTCAATTCGTAATATGCTAGGATCAGTTTTTAATTACTGATTTTAGTAACTAGTGTTTTTTCTTCTCATCAAGCTTTCCTCCTAACATGTACTCCTAGCTATCACTACTATCACTCTTCTTTTGTTAGTGAAATCAATTATGCATTATAGTAGAACTTCCTTCTCAGATTGGGAATACACAATAAATTAAGAGATAATAGATAACTTAGGAAGTACATAAGTTTCAAGTTGTTACCTGTTCCTTTGTAAGCTAGCAACGCAGTCTGTTGAATTTCTTCATACAAAACCAAATATGTGGATATAATTTCTACACATGCATATTATATATTATCAGTCATTTCTGCCTATAGCCGCCGAACTCTTTCAGTTCTATTACAAAGACAGTCTGTGTTATTTACAGGCCTTGTAGGGCGAGAATTCATCACTCCAGGAATGCTTCTGTGGTTAAGTTACTTACAGTTATTTTCACTATTTCTATGATACAATGCAAATATGACACATGACACTATGATGCATTTTTTAGAATCCAAGGGAAAATGGGCAGTCCATCTCTCTATCAATGCTGGCTGCATCCCATCTTGTTGTTCGACAACACGGCTCTATGAGACGACCAGCCCTGCTGGAATCCCTTGTTTGCCATTTTCCAGTACCCCAGGGCTCACTCGTTATGAGTAACACTGTTCCTATATCTATAAACTTATCCAACTAAGATTTCAGACCCTGGGAAGGACATGATGAATTCCCACCATTTCCTTCTTTGACATTTACAGCAGTACTCAGCATCTGTAATGCTGAAATTATGAAGCCGTAGTAAATCTTACACGTTCTGTGAGAACAAAGCAATGCAACAATGAATGTCAATCTGCCCAGGAAAGGTAAACAACTGAATGTAAACAAGTACAAAGGTAAATGGTGTGTCAGTGTGTATATGTGTATTTTAAATAATCTTCCTTATAATCCAATATCCTTCACCATTCTACTTCCCAGAAGAAAAGCTGGATACTGGGAAGGAGATCTTCAACATTTTCTAATACAACTAGGTTTTTTTTTTTATAAAAAGGAGGGTGAAAAGTGGTACATTACGTATCACACCCTGTTCTATTTAGGTCCAAGATAATTGCCAAAGATTGCCCCTCGAATTTTAGATAAAGGCAAATATTGTCTCTTTTTTTTTTTTTTTTAGAGAAATTGTACCATTTCATTGACAAGGAAACATTCTTCTGTAAAGTTGTTTGAAAGGCACATGTCTAAAACTTGTAAGAGTTCTGCAATAAACCCTAGCATGGAAATTACATATACTATGTATTATGAGGTAAGGTTTATAGCCTTGCAATAATTACTTTTATCAGATGCCTCTCTGGTTTGTGATGTAAATATTGCTTCTTCAAATATCTCACAGAGTAAGAACTGTCTTAAAATTATCAGGATCTAAAGAAAAAACAAAACTTAGACCAAGTTGTCTGTTCTCTGACTGCTCTTTCCTGGAAATTGCTTTGTAGAAACTGGTAAGCTAATTTCCCACAAAGACTTTGTTCTATCCTTTCAACCTTAACCATTATGGTCAGAAATACAAGCTGAATAATATGCATCAGCAAGAAGTTGAAGCTGTCACAACCCCATGGAATTAGATTTGAAGTTTCCTATTAGTGGAAAAGGAAAAAAAAAACCAAACTAATTTTACAGCAGATCAAAAAGCCTTTGTTATCCCTACCACTCTGATTTATCAGATTCTGTAGAAATTAACATTTTATATATTTTTTAAATTTATTTTATAGATGCTTTCCTTTTACTTATACTCTCTCTGTCTCAGTATCATAATGATGGACTCACTCAGCCTTGCTTCAGAGATGCTAAGATGTTGCCCAGACTCCTACTAGAGCCACCTGAAATTATAAATATTCAATACCTCTGAAAATCAGACAGTGTCTAAGACACTAATTGGTTTAAAAAGGAGGGACACAAGGCTATCTTATTCTTCGTAACATTTTCTCTGAAAAGCTGTTACAATCAGGAAAATTGAGCCATCCCCACAGGATATTTCAAAACTTTTACAATTTATCTGATCAAGAATGTGCTTTTCTTTCTTGTTCCTAGATACATGTGCATTCAGTGGTTTAAAATCTCAAGTTTTGTGGGTTGACTTTCATAGCACATCAACAACAATTTTATTACAAGTGTTCATAAAAACCAGTGCTTTCAGCCAGATGAAGAGCGTAAAGAATGGAGGATACATATGAATGCCATGGTATGGAACAGTGAAGGAAGGCAAGGCAAGGCAAGGGAAAAGGGCCAGCAGAATGAGAGAGAACAGACAAATGAGTGGAACAGAGGCCAGTCCATGCCTTTTCAAATGTGATGGTTCAACAGCAGCCTGTATCTTAGGAGACCCAAAACTGCTGGCTGCTGAAATCCAGGATGTGCTAGTCACTCCACTTGCTGTTTTCTCCAATCCTTCACTAGACCACTGCTAATTGTCACAGCGTGAGATAAAGGGCACTAAGCTAGATGGGCAATTGATCCTGCTAGACTGATTGCTCAAAAACACCCCCTCCATACAAACAAACAAGGAAACAACCGCAGGTAGATTACAAGTTTCTGCTATGTGTCTGCACAGAAGTCTTGGAAAATGAGGGATTCTAAAACACATCCACAAATTCTTTAGGTTTCATGGCCTGGTGCTTGCAAATTGAGATGTTGATAATGGAGTTGAAGCTACACCCTGTCCCTCCCCATCCTGTATGGCTGCCTGGAGTGCCTAGTCTCTCGTAGAGGAAAGGGCTGGTTGTGCTTAGGGAGTGAGGGGCTATTTCTGCGTGGCAGCCAATCAAACCAATCAACCGACCACCCTAGTGCTGCCTTAGACTTGTCAACCAGAGACGTGCAGGATTCACCGAGATAAAGTAAGCAAAGCCAAAGGATAGAAGACTGTGTCAGAAGGACTGCCCGGAGGCGCGGTCACCTCAGACGGCTGCGGGGCCGGTGCGATGCCGCCGCCCGGCGCGAATGGAGGCAGCCGGCGGGCAGTGGCCGCTCCGAGCCAGCTCCGCCTTGAGACGGCTGCCTCTCACAATTAAAAGCGGAAAGCGAAGGTGGGGCTCTCCTGTGCTCTTTGCGAGTCCCGAGTGGCACCGGCAGGGAAGGGAGAAACGGTCCCTGCAGGTGCTGCTGGGAGGGGTCGTGTGCTTCTTCACTGCTGCCCTGCAGGAGAGGAGGCGGAGGAACGGAGCGCTAAGCGGGGGCACAGCGGTGCCTCCTTTTAGCCCTGAGAAAGGCGCGGGTGAGAGAGGGTAACTTTGCCTGAAACCCTGAAGAACTGCTTAGCCTGAAAAAACGGTGAGTCGCGGTGCCCAGCCCGCTGAGCACAGCGAGCCCTGTGTCACCTGCGGGGGCTTGTGGCAGAGGTACCCTAGAGGAGGTGAGCGTGTGCGGAGGAGTTGGAAGAAGGACGACGCTGTCCCTGCTCCAGTCAGTGTGTCCCTGCCCCCCTGCACGAGTACATACACACAAACACACGAATTTACCCAACACACAAACACACACGCACACAGGCAGCACCGGCATCGACCATCTGGAAATGAGGAAACCTGAACCTGCTGTTACTCTCCCCACCATTGCCGCTTCGGGGACAGAGCCAGCACCTCGCTGCGCTCACCCGTGCCCCACTGAGGAAAGCCATTCGCCAGTAATCCCATAGCCATCTTCGGCAACACCATAAATCAAGTGACTGGGAAGGAAGCGGTGGGGAGGGGCTGACAGAGCATTAAAGGAGCGGGATTGAGGTTGGAATGGGGGAGAAGGGAGATTGCAGAGGTGGCTAAAAGAAGCAGGGCATGCTTTGTCCCTGCTAAATACTCCCTCATGCCAGGTACACATCACTGGAAATGGGAATGCTTTTCACTTTCTCATCACTTCTTCTGTCAATGAGCCGTTTAAAATCTCAGTGCTTCATCTCCCTTTCATTTTGAAAGCTGCTCTTGTTCCGCTTGTCACAATTGCAAGAGGGGAACAGAGGAACAACAGCAGCGGCAAAGCTTCATTTTAGTCAGGCAGACAAAAGTCGACCTTGGTGCTCTCTCTCTTGGGAGCGACAGCCAAAGAGAAGAGATGGAGGAGTCTTGTGGAATCTGGTCATTTTGCTTGATTTCCTCTGATTTGCCTCCACTAACAGATCGCAATTTTTTTTGTTTGTTTGGGTTTTGGTTTGGTTTGGGGATTTTTTTTTTTGTTTGTTTTGGTTTGGTTTTTTTGGGGTTTTTTTGGGTTTTTTTTTTTTTGGTTTTTGTTTTGGGGGGTTTTTTTGTGGAGGCAAAGCTCACTGATGCTGCCTAATTTTTTTCCCCTCTCTTATGCCTTCTTCTGCCCTTTCTGTAAGGGAGTTGGCCAGTGGAGTTTTCCACTCCCTACTCCTCCAAACTTGGTTTGTATCTCCTGTGCCTCAATGCTGCTTCTCATTCCTCCCATGGTGTGGGGTGGGGGAGAAGGG
Organism: Corvus moneduloides; assembly: GCF_009650955.1. NCBI lineage: Eukaryota > Metazoa > Chordata > Aves > Passeriformes > Corvidae > Corvus > Corvus moneduloides. The sequence continues at coordinate 149,797,359 of NC_045476.1, forward strand.
GAGGGAGCTTTCCTGAGCGTCTCGTTGATCTAAAGGGAAGAGCACAGGATTCATCACCCCCTGTAGCTGACCAGGAATCACTCTGCTTGGCCTTTTCTAAAGGCTGGATCGTGGATGTGTTTGCTTGTTTTAATGTCTTTCATGGTTTCTCACAGTTTTCAGTGGTGCCATTTCTTTGCTTTTTTACTCCATGCCTATTGAAGGAAGATTTTGTTGGAGATTGTTCCATGGCATAATGGGATTTTGTGTAAGCAACATTTTCATTGAAAAATGAACAATTCCTCTTTACTTAGTTCTTCCTATCACCCCTTCCTCAGCAGTTCTGACAATTTCCTTTCTTCCATCTTCTCCTGCTTTCTTCTCCCTTTTCTAACCCCTTTCAAGTATTGTTGAAGGTTCCAAAGAAGCATGAATTTATAGACAAATGCAAAGGATTTTTTTTGGCCTATATTAATACATGCAAGGAATGTTTAATTATTCAGATATGAACATGGTTTCTTAAGCATCCTGGGATAGTTTGCCACCTGTAATGTTGGGAGAGCTGTGGAACAAGACCGGGGAAATGATAACAGGACAATGACAAAAATAGGTAGAGCCTGAGAGGCAGATATCAAGCAAAGCTGTGGAAGTGGTCTGGATGACAGAAATGACAGCAACAGTTTGGGTGTTATGATGTGGTGCTGGACTGTTCAGTAGAAGTGCTTAATCAAGGGAGGATATAGGCTAGAGCTTGCAGAGATGGGGTGTGGTAAAAAGGCCTTGCCAGGCAATGGTAGAGCAGATGTAGGATCTGGAGAGTCATCTTGGTCCCAGCATCTGGAATGTTTTACGTGGGCAGGTACTCATTCATCGTTTGCCTCTGCTTTCTGCGGGCAGGAGCTCCCTGTGTTGACATAATGGGAATGTAAATCGAAGTAAAATGCTTTCATTCACGGGAGTGGAGAGAGAACTAAATATAAACGCCCAGAATAGATGCAGTGCTGCAGTGAGTGTAAGCCAGCTCTGTGAAGCTTGGCTGCCTAAAGGAACCCGCATCCAGAATGTAAAATCTCACCTCCTGGGTCGGCAGCTTCTGGAAGAACCGCCCCAGTCCAAAGGAAGTCTATGGAAGGTGCCAGGATCGGCACCGGGGAAGCTTAGGCCCTGACAATGGGAAGGAGGAGAAACGTCCAGTTTCGCAAAGCCCATTTTTTCTCTGTTTCTTGGGCTGTTTCTGATGTTTCATCCCAGCTTTTGCCCTTAGTGCCCAGCGTTCTTTCCTTACCCCACCCCCGAGGGCAAGCGGCGGCTGTCAACAGGTGCCGGGGAAGCCGCTCCGCTGCGCGGCCGCGCCAGCGCGTCCCTCGGTCGGATGCTGCCGCCCCGCGACTCGCGCTCACAACGCAGCTGCCTCGGAGCCGCGCCGGAGCCCCCGCTCGCCCCCGCACCGCGCCCGCGGGGCCCCGCGCAGCGCAGGGCGCGCCTGGCCGGCATCCAGCCCGGGGCTGGCACCCCGCACCGTAAAAGCGCTAATGGCAGAAGGCTGAACCGTGGGAAAGAAATGCCCCAAAAGACCCAGGTCGGTGCCGATTGCAAACCGTCTCCAGACCGGGGCAGAGCGCCGGGAGCGGCTCTCTCCAATAGATGCAAACAGAGAGAAGCTGTATGTAATTAAAATGTGCATAAACGTCGCAGGCAACCCCTTTCCCCTTGGATACCCCGCGTCAGGATAACGCGGGATGAGGTAAAAGCCCTCCACACCCTCCCCGTGAAATGCGAATTGCCTTTTCTACGCGATGCAAATGGGGGGGAAAGCAGCTGCAAAGCTCTACAATAAACTGTTTCATCCAAGCCAGAGCCAGCTCAGGAAGGCACGCCTTTGAATGCCACCCCCACAAGACACCTCCTTCCCACCCGTGCAGGCAACCTCTGTAGGCGATAACCAAGTCTAAAAACTCGGAGAGGATCGATAATGTCTACTAAATATTCTGGGAGTGTATGAGTGTGGCGGGGAGGAGGGATGAGGATGAGGAGGGGGATAAAAGTGTGATTAATCGGATATTAATCACTGGCCACAAACAAGGGGAGATTATTTCGGGTAGGCAGCCGACTGTGGGGAGTTGCAGAATAGATCCTTTTACTGAAGGCACGCGTGATGGGATCGGCACTTCACTGTTTAGCGATGCCTGGGTAATGCTGCAGGTGCACATTATTCAAGCCACATATTTCTTCTTTCCTCTATGTGTAGCATTTCCCTTAACTGTCTGCAAGCACAGACTTGGTGGCGATATTTATGCTGCTAACTAGACATTTCCTTTTTGCTCTCCTTTCATGAACACAGAAGCAAGAAGAAAGAAAAATAGCCCCTGCCCCGAAAAAATTAAAAAAAAAATAGAGACAAAAACCACCACCCAAATCCCCTCACATACATCAGAGAAAAGGGACCAAGGGAGGGAAGAGAAAAGGTGTCAGTCTTTGCACCCAGCGACAGACCATGCCTTCAAGGCTGAATTACCAACGCACCTTTCCGACAGCCTGGGAGCCCTGCATGCATACAGACAGCTGAGCGTGAAGCGCATTTCGGGCTGTGAGACGGCTACGCATACGCTGGGCTTCGCCGTAACTTTCTCCACGCAACGGGTTAAACTAATAAGTGCATCGATACAGGCATTCCCGCAAAAAGCCCACTGCTCGACCGATAAACCAGAACTGTAGGTAATCCCCCCACACACCCCGCACTACCATCATCGTCACCTTAAAAAAGTGAAGCAGTGGGATTTGTTTGAACATACACTAGTTAGAGGCTATATCAACCAACTCACGTCTCCGTTTGAGGATACTGCAAGAATATTTATTGAGCCCCAGCTCACTCACTGCATTGAACGCCAGCCCTGGCAAGCAAATACATTTCCTATCTCCGAAGAGAGCTCTGAATCAACTCCTTTTTTCCTCCCCGCTTTAGCAGTCATTTATATATTTCCATTGCAAAGTACCCAGGGCAAAAATATAAAATAAGAGATGAATATATTTTGAAATACACCTTAGTATAAGGCGAGAGCTTGCAACGCCCTGACCGAAAGCAAATGGACCCCTAAAAATATACCACTCAAATACTACCCTACCTTTCACACACGAAACCATCAATAAAAAGACGAGGTTCCAAAATGTAAATCCACTTTTAATCTCCATTTTCTTCACCAGGATGAAGTCCAGCCGGCCACATTTAGTACATCCCCTTTCCCAAAAGTCTGCTAATTTCGATTCCTTTGCACGGATTTCCCCTCTGCAGATCCCTTTCATATTATTCTTGAGAGCTCCTAATTCCTGTTCCTCGGCCAGGCGCAGCGGAGTTGTTGCTGTTGATGGTGCGCGGTCACAGCTCGGAGTGAATGGTGTTTCTGGGATACCACAGCAACCTTGACGAGGACTCAACCATCTCTCCAACGGGGGCACAAAGTCTCAGCTACTCTCGATCGTGTCTTTTCCTCCCCCCACCCCCCCCCGCTACCCCAACTCCCTGCACAGCCGAAACCCACCACAATCCTGGCTCCTCACAGCATCCACCGGGAGCCACGGGAGAGCACCTCAACGCTCAGACTCTCTCTCCAATAAACTCCAAACAGTATTTGCAATTGAGACTCTCCCCCCACCCCCTTATTCCCTCGGGAGGATCAGTTCTGCCTGGGAGAACGGCTCGGGAGATAACGGAGTGGCGGGGTCCCCCCGCCGCCCGGAGGAGCCTGGGGCGGCCGGCGCGGCGGGGCTCGCCCATCCCGCCGCTGCTCGCGGTAGCAGTCACAGCCTCGTTATTAACCACGCACGTGCGGTGCTCGGGGCTGCCATGGCCACACCGGCTCGCACACACCGGCTCGCCCGCGCCTTCGGGCACAGACCGCGCGGCAGCGTGTGCGGCCCCCAGGGATGCGCAGGCTGATCGCTCTGCACGGGGACATTAATTACAGGCCGGGCGCCGCGGGGGAGCTGCGGGGACAGCCCTGCTCCCCGTGCGCGCAGCTGAGGGGGCTCCTTGCCGCGGCGGGCGGGGGCCGGGCCCGGCGGTGCCGCGGGCGGGCGAGCGGCGGCTCCCAGCGGGCCGGGCCGGGCCGGGCCGGGCCGGGCAGGAGCGGGGGCGGCGCGGCCGCGGCTCCGCCAGGAAGAGCGCTGGCGCCACCTACCGGCCGCGCCGCCGCGCCTCCGGGGCTGCGCCGCTGCGCGGGGGCGGGGGCGCTGCGCGGGGGGAGCCCGGCTGGGGGGGACGGGGGGAGCCCGGCTGCGGGACTGGGAGAGCCCGGCTGGGGGGCACGGGGGGAGCCCAGCTGGAGGGACGGGGGGAGCCCGGCGGCGGGGGGCGGGGGGAGCCCGGCTGCGGGACGGGGGGGAGCCCGGCGCGGGGAGCCCGGCGGCGGGGGGCGGGGGAAGCCCGGCTGGGGGGGGGCGGGGGAAGCCCGGCTGGGGGGGACGGGGGCAGCCCGGCTGCGGGGGGCGGGGGGAGCCCGGCTGCGGGGGACGGGGGCAGCCCGGCTGCGGGGGGCGGGGGGAGCCCGGCTGCGGGGGCGGGGGGAGCGGCACCGCCCCGGCTTGCGGGGCTCGGCACCCGCGCTTGGGGCTGCCCTCCTCTGCCCGCCCAACCACCGCGCAAGCTACGCGGGGCGGCGGTCTCCTCCGCTGCGGGAAGCCTGTGGAGGGGGCGGGCAGGCACCGCCTGCGGTGCGGAGGCGTGCGGAGGTGGGCACGTGGGTGGGTGCGGAGGTGTTAGCCAGGTGTGCGGGGGCGGTAGGGGTGCATTTCTGTGCGTATGGGTGCGCGCGTGTGTCGGGCCCGCCGGTGCGTGCGTGGGAGGTTTCTTTTGGGGGCGGAGTGTGTTTTTGGGTACGCGTGTGTCCGTGAGTGTTTGCGCTTGCACGTGTGTGTGTGCTTCCATGTGCTGCCGTGTTGGATGTGAGTGCACATGTGCACACGTGTGGTGTGTGATTGTGCGTGTGTATGTGTGTGCAAGTGCTTGTGTGATTCGGTGTGGGTATGTCCGCACATGTGTTTTGTGGATATGCGCACACATCTCTGTGTGTGAGAGGGTGTGCCCAGAGTCTTCCCCGTGCATCTGTGTATACATGTATTTTGTACACGTGTGTTTTTGTGAATGTGTTCTTACATGTCAGCATGCGTGCATCTGATGTGCTTTTGCCTTGCATGTGTATGCACGTGGGTTTGTTCACACAACTGTTCATTCACACGGGTTTGTGTGCATAAGTTTTTGCATGGATGTACATATGATGCGCGTGTGTGCACGTAAGTAAATGCATGCGCTGTGTAAATGCATAATCTGAAGTGCCAATGGACATGAGTGTGTCAGCTGGGAAATTTGGCAGCCCGTCACAAAGCATGGATCTTTGCAGGTGTGTCTACACAGGGGTTTGCATTTCCCTGTGTTGAACAGTGTGTGGGGGGTGTCTTATGTTCATGGAGTACATTTATGGGAAGATGTTTCCTCGTTAGGAAGTTTTGAACATGATCGGAGGCTTTCTGTATAGGTCTACATGCATATATGAATTTGTATGACCACATGTTTTTATACATACATGATATATGTAAGAGTATCACAGTACCATAGATAATGGTATTGAAGAAATCTGGAAAGGTAATGATTTACCCTTCACTCCCAAAGCACAATGTAAAAAAAGGAGGTTTGCATGGCTGTAATTCTGCTCCCACATGGGTGTCAGGGTGAGCAGTATGTGCCTTCCTTCCACCTGTACTTAAAACCATACCCTCTTTTAGCGAGGCCAACAGCAATTCAAAGTGTGGCTCTGCGTCTGGTGGCTGAACTCACCTCTATAGTGCTAATGCACGAGGAAGGAATATCTTCAGCTACAAGTGCTGACGCTAACCAGCCCCATTAGATCCGTATGTGTTTCTTTACTGGGGAGAAGCAAAGGTATCTATTTCACTGCCTCGTGTACCATCCACAGCCTTCTCTTGCAGACACATAAATCTTGAAGTGTGACTGCTGTAACTGGAACTTGGTAGGCCTCTTTGCTTCCTCTGCAAAGGCAGAAGAATGTGATTGCACAAGTGATGTGAGCCTTGTGTTGGTGTTAAGGGCAGTGCCATGTTAGGATCAGTGTTCTGACAAAATTTCAGTGGTCCCTGTTTTAGCTAAAGTGGGATAGGTGAAAAATCACTCTATTCTAAACCTGTCTACTGTATTTATTAATTCCAGAATCTCTCTCTTTACTGTATACATATATTTATATTTAGGCATGTATGAAGGCATGTAATTGGAATCCATTTTTCAAGAGAAATTCAAAACTGGAGACCTGTGCTTTCAGAACAGCATATATGGCTACACCTTGGGTATTAATATTTTGGTGTGTGTGTCCTTGGAATAAAATTCTGCCTTTATTCCCCCAAGAACATTTTCCAGTTCTGAAATTCAGAATCCCTTGGGGGTAAATACTTTATCAGTTGTAGAGTAAAAGAAATAGATATTGAAGACTTCTTATTTCTAATTTATGCATTGCATTACTCAGTACTTCAATAATTAATTTATTTAGAGGTCTTAACTCTAATGTTGTTAGAAGTCACATCTGTTTGACATCCAGCAAGATTTATGCCACAAGTTATCTGTATTACTTCTGAAAATGAAATTTTGGCTCATCAGTTAGATGTTAAACATGAACAAAGAAATGCTTACAGTTAAAAAGGGGACCAAGGATTTTTTTTGTGGTTAAATTCCTACTAATTTTCAATGACCCTTAGGTTTCCAAGTAATTTAAATGCATTTTAAAAATAGCATTTCAGCTACTAAGGCAAATGGTAGGCACATTTGGTAATATTAATGCTAGGGATGGACTGGAATTTCTTTATAGTACACCCCAACACTGTGATGGTGTATTTTTCTTGTGATTGATTTGTTGTTCAATACTAGTGTCCCATAACCTTTTGTGTGATTCTGGGTTCAGGCTGTAGATTATGCTGTATGCTTCATGTTCATAATATGTCCTCCTCCTCTGTCTTAGTTTTCCTTCCTGTCTTCCTTCCCTCTCTCTCTCTCCCCTCCTTCTTTCCTTTCTCCCCTCCATTTCTTATTTCTTTCCTCCCTTTCTTCCCTTCTTTCTCTCTTTCCTTCTTATGCTCTCTTACTTTGTTTTTCTTCCTCCCTTTGTGTTTTATTTTTTCTTCCTTGTTCTTTTTCTTTCTCACCCTCTTTTTTTTTTTTCTCTTTCTCCTCTCTCCTTTCTCACTTTTGGCATGGTCAAGCTTATTGATCATTTGGGTATCAGTCAAGGATGAAAGTGACTTGGCAAGGACCATTAAGTCAATCACTATGATTAAATACTCCCAAGAATTTTAAAATGTGCTGAAATCAGAAATGGGCAGATACTCAGCTGTCTGACCTGTCAGGCACATGAATATCAGCACTGCTAGTGGAAAAGTTGTATCACAGACCTGACAGGCTGTGATGCCTTAGTTACACTATCTGTAAGCAAGCACTCTTGCCTCTGAATCTCCAATAAATAAATACACCAAAATAGTTCTATGGAATAACATGTTACTATTGGTATTCACATTTTCTCCGTTCCCAGTTCCCTGTTCACTTTGCCAAGGCAGATCAAATTTAATTTTGATAATTACATTACTAATTCCTCCTACATTTTCAGCTGCATTTGTTATTCTTTATTCACTGTCATATACTTTTGTGTAAGGTAGTCGTATTTTGTTAAATATCTCCTACATTTTGCTTCCAGGTAACTTCACTCAAATTGTGGATAGACTGATTGCTTTGCTTTAAAAAATGCGGTGGGGTCTTCTGTGACAAATAATGCTGTGAATAATACAGTGCACAATGCTTGTAAGCAGAGACAGCATATGTAGGCATGTGTAGGCATGTGTAAAGCATATAGGCAGTGATATTTAAAAATGAGTATTTGACTTGGGATACAAAACTCATTCACTCATATCACATAATCCTTTTGAAAATCCTGACCAAATACAGAATATTCTGTACTCCCATAACTTAGTCCATCTGGTTATAAACACCAGTATGATTGCTAGTCTGAACTCTGACCCAGAACCCAGACTGCATGTCTATCAATGAGACCTCACATTCTTGAAAACAGTAGGAGAGTATTACAAATATGCTGTAAACTTCCATTTCCTCACTTAGGCTTTTGAACATGTGTTGCAGTCCTTCATGGGATGTCACAAAGAGGAGGACACCATTGTGCCACCCCCACTTCACTCAGACTAGAGTAGTTTTACTGCGTGAAACAGATAATAAAGTTTCGATGGGAAAGAGTGAGTGGAGGTCATTCCACAAATATTGGGTTACTAATTTGCTGCTGTTACTGCTTCATATTCGCAGTACAGGATACAGCCATAGAATGAAGATTAAGGATAATACAACCCAAACAATGAAAAGATGCATTAAAGCAAATATAGTGATGGAGACAGCTGGAGGGGAAAGTGCCATAATACTGTCCTCCTCTTGGCTACTTAAGCTTTCACAAGTAAGGTTCTAAGCTGCCTCTAGCACAAAATATCTCCGTTCAAGAAAACTGAATAGCAGCAATATACAAGAGCACCCACTACAGTCCTGACTTAACAAATATTTCCTTCAGATGCACTGGGCACAGGGAGATGGTGTTCATATGTTTCAGTATCACAATTAGCTGTGATTTTGTTAACTCCCTGTTAAATGTTCCTTGTATTCTGCTACAGGCCATGTGTGAAATCTGTTTGGAGATGAGAGAGAATGCAATTCTATTTTATGCAACGTTTCCTGGTTTAGATGTTGTACCATATAACGCTTAGTTTTCAAGTGGAATCCAAGGAATTAGTTTTGGTCTACTGCTACAAGATTTTGCTTATCTTAGTGACTAAATTTACTGTGTTGTATCAGTCATGGTCAGTCAAGATGATGTTGGCGTGTAGTTGTGTTTGTCTGAGATTTAGACAACTGGCATTCTCAGCAAAAGCTGTCACTACTGTAATGTTCTGCCATCTCTTGTCAGCAGAGTTTGATGATTTGGGAATCCTGTAGGGTATGTGAAAAGCAGAAGTGTCTTGAGTTCTTTACACAGGCAGAATGACTTTTTACATAGTATGTGCAGTGCAATCAGCTTTGGCAGAATTTGTATCTTGATCCCCCTGTCTTTAGTAATGGAGTGGCATCTGTTCAGATACCTATTCGAACACTAGTTGTATTACCCCTTAGCTCCAGTAATTTAGGACTTTCAGTCTGTGACCAAAAATGCCAGTGTTTGTTCTGCCCAATGCACTGCTTTGTGGAGATATATTAGTAAAAGAGAGCATAACAACATGATAGCTCCCACATGAGTGTGATACAGTTCACCATTGTGCAGTGGAAGCTTTCCAAAAGACTCTTGAATGGTGAACATTTAGAAAATACGTTTAATATGATCATTGCACCAAATAAAATTATTTAGTATGTACTTCAGGGTAGATTATCACCTTGAGTTCTGTATACCATGGACATAAAAAAGGGAATTTCCATAATAGGAAATTACTGCATGCAGTGACAGTATAACAAAGGAGAAGAAAATGTAAATATTGCAGGGAAAAAAATGTGCTAGGAAATTGCTGTGCTTTGTCACTAATATAATAAGAAAAGGGAATTATCCAGAATTGCATCAAATATTATCCTTCTGTCATAATAGTACTACTGCAGTATGTAGAGGAAAAGAAATCAGGAAAGGGTAGGGAGGTGCTGAAAGGGGAAGACAAAAATTTTGTTTTTTTAGTGGATTGTGTAGGTCATAAAGTCAGTGAGCTGGTGGGAGGATGTTAAACCATCCTTCCAAATTCCTCTTTTCTGTTTGCATTGGATTGAGATATAGTTAAGGTATATTAAACATGTCAGTTATTTACTGTAATTTGGTAATAATGAAATGCAGTGTATGTACAATCATTCTTCATTGATCAAATCTGAAATGCATTCCACTGATGAGTGTAGATTTTCTCAGTAAACTTCTGTTTGTTAGCTGATGGGGTGAAAAGAATTGTTCATACAAAAAAGTTTTCTTGCATCTCAGGTTTTGCTTTAATTACTTCTGGGACTGTTTTTTTCTGTACTATCTGTTGTAATGTTTTCAATGTCTTTGTATGGTTTTTTGAAGTTTCAGGGAAGATAAGCACTGTAGATATAAAATTAATCATTATTCTTGATGATACTTGCAGAAGTTACAGATAAAAATATTCTGGCATATGCCAGGGAAGAGAAACAAATCTAGAACAAATTTAGAAGGCCTCTGTTTTTCTGTTATTCTTCATGAAGGATTCTCCTTGGCTTGAAACAGAATTCTGTGCATGGAGCTGTACATAAATTAAGCCCATAAAATATTGGTAACCCTGACTCTAGTTTCAGACTAAAAATTACATAAAGAACATTTATAAGTTATTTGTATCTAGAAAGAAAATGGGCTTTCTATCTGCTTGCCGTATATTCTTTAATAAACACTTAAGAATATAGGGACTGTCGACATTGCAGACAATTGATAACCTGGTTTAGAGACATATTTCTGGACACAGCTAGCATCTACTGATGCCTTTCAGATGCCATATGCTGTGATTATAAAGTTACAGATAAGTTAGGAAATTTTGGTAGCAAGTGTTTGTAATTAATAATCTTGAAGAAAAGACAGGCAAAACTGGAACTTAAGTATATCTGATGAACAGCTAAGATTTAATTTCTATTCACAACTGCATTATTAATTTGTCACAGTAAAATATTTCAGACTTTTCTTCATATTATTTAATGTTAAACATTGATTAAAAGCTGGGGGAGGGTCAAAGAAAGTGTGTGGAAAATAATATTGGACTAGTATCAAGCTATTTTGTTTCAGCTAGATACTTGGTATGCATGAACATAGCTAGACCCTTTTGCTATCTATTTCTCTCTGTACTCCACTCTAAAATGATTTATAATGTTTGAATCCCTTCCCCTTTTTAGCCAAGTGCAGTATTACAGCAAAGAGTATATTGGTGCTGATTTTGAATAGCATTTCACAGCCAGCTCTGTCTCTTGCTTCTTTCTCTTTATGGGCATCGTGTCACTTGAAGAATGATGAGCTAAAAGTAATGAGTGTTGATGTGGTGATACTAGCTTGAAATGCAGATCTGACCTGACTTGTGTTAAGGGATGTGATCAAAAGCTCACCTTCTCCCACACAGAGGGGCACGAAGACACGAGCCCTTGCCCTGAGTTCCTCAGGGCTGTCCTGGGAGAGCATTAGCCCCAGGTGAGACACAGCACCACGTGTCCCTGGGGGTCATCCTCTGGGACAACACACAGGCTGGGGGATCCCTGCCCTGGGGGACAGGGCTCATCGTGGGATATAGGGAAAGAGCATGCTGGGATCGTGTGAGACTTACTATGGAATGTTTAGGGGAGGAACCAAAGGTGGGCAGATGAAGGGATCATGCCGGTTTGGGTAGGAACAAATGTACAAAAATGGCGAGAGAAGAAGATAGAGGGGACCTGTTGACAGTTTGTTTGCTTGTTGGCACCATAGTCTGTGTTTCAGGTGATGGGCTACATTTTTCAGTCCTATACAGCTATAGTTTATGTCATTTGGTGCACTTGAATGTGCTGCTTCTTACTTATTTATTGGTTTCATTAGTAGCAAAATTTGTTTACATGATATGTACACTAGTTTTGATTCTAGAACTATTCTGTAATTACTGTTTTTTACATTAAAATATAGAATGTATAATATTATCCATTCTCATGAATGAACTATTAAGTCCTTCAAATTCAGTTATTAAAAATAAAGTACTTCAATAAATAGAAAGTACAGTATTAATATTTGGAGGCACTAATTTTTTATTTTCCATACTGATGTATTTTTACTGCTTTAGGATTTCCAGTTTTCCATTAAAGTGTTAGCTACAGTTCTGGAAGAGTAATCAGTTGCACTTTTTATTTCAGGCATGTTGTCTATCCATATATGTGTTTGTCATTATTATAGAAACAAAGAAAAATAAGACTGTAGTGTATTGTCTTACTGAATGTATGACTATATGCATCTCAGTCTATTCATCTTTTTAAGGCAATTGTTTCATTTATAAGCAAGTACTTTTTTGTCTGAAATCCTAATAACCTCTGGCAAAAGTATTTTAGAGATCCAGTAAATGGTATACAAAAATTTTAGCCTAAATGAGAAAAAATATTTGCACTAGAAACATTGAAGGGCTACAAGTAAAGAAAATAATGAGCTCCTTAAATATTGAATATATTGAAAAATTGACAATTAACTCAGGTGACTGTAAAAGAATCTAGTAGCTCTACAGTCATTAAATGGAGAAAGTTAAATTTAACTGTAAATATTTCAGAGTTATTTCAAGAAAATATGTTGGAAATAATGTTGAATATTTGAAAGGCTACTCAAAATAATTAATGTGTTTTCATCACATTAAAATGTTGGAGTATACCTAGAATCAGATGGAAACTGCAAACTACAATATATACCATAGGAACTTTATAATTTTTCAGTATTTTTTTTTAATATTAACAGATAGTATAATAAAGCAAGCAGGTGATGTAGAAGACTAACTTGCCTGAACAGAAAATTCCTCTTGGAAATCAAGAGGAAAAAGAAATTGTATGATCTCTGTAAGAAAGGTTAGGCTTCACAGGGAGATTACAGAGATGTAGTTCCCAGATGCAGGGAGAAAGCACAAAAGGCCAAAGCTTAGTTACAGCTGAAACTGGTCAGTGTTGTGTCCAAAAACAAAAAAGACATTTTGAAATATACTAATAGCACGAGAGGTCTAAGGAAAATGTTTGATTGATACTTGATGGTCCCCTAACAAATAGGGATGAAGAAAAGGTGGAGGCATTCAATGTTGGGGGTTTTTTGCCTCAGTCTTTGTTGCAGTGGGGATCCTGCAACATGCATATATCAAACCAGGAGTCCCGTGGAAAGGAAATATATATGGACAGACAGATTCTTGCTAGATGTTTCAGAGATGTTTATTTCTCCAGCCGCATGGCCGGAGCTCTGCCGAGGAACTGTTCCAGTCACGGGACCCGAGGGTCCTTCTGCCCGCGCAGGGAACACAAACCAACCAATGGGAACGAGGCTGAGCAGGGGCAGGGAAACCCCGTGTCTGTGCCCTCAGGGCCTGTCTCCCAGGGCTACAGGGCAGGGGAGGGACCCCAACACCTCACCCGTTTTATTTTAATAAAAGGAGAATGAAAACAACTGGATAAACATAACAAGAACAGTTTCAAAACAAAACAAGCCACCCTCCTGAGTCTTTAAATGTCCAAACAGATTCTGTGGAACATCTTAGGGCTGACAGAAGGGAGACAGAACTCTCTGAGCATGCTTTGTGGGGAAGCTGAGGCAGGAGAGGGTTTAACTTCTTCCCTCCCCTTTTTCATCCCCCACTCGGCATTGGAAAGGGATTTTTGGGGAAACAATTGGCAAAAGCATGGTTTTGTGAGGGAAACCATGGGTGAAAAAACGGATTGGGAATACACTGGGGGTAATAGGACATAGGGTAAAAGGGAAAGGTGGGATTAGGAAAGGGAGACTGTAAGGGGGGTTTACAAGGGAGATATTGTCTAACATGACTACGATTTTTAGCATATATACTGCCTTTCACAGAAACACCATCAGGCCTAGTGACCTGCGATGCTTGTAACCTTTTCTACCTCATATAATTTTGAATTCCACTACCTCTCCATCTCCCAAGCTTGGGATGCATTTTTCAGGGTTATTCTTTTTAATAGCAGTTCTATGCACTAATACGTCTTGCTGGTTGTCACACCTTGTTATAAAACCATAATTTTGCTTAACATTATACCATTTTACTATCCCTAAGGTCTTAGTTACTATGATCTTTTCCTTTTTCCGAGTGGCTGCTGTTTTCTGTCTCGCTGCGTCTTTGCTCTCTCCTTCGGTCGCTCCCGTGTTGGAATTGTCGGGGCTGCTGGTGCCTGCGCGCTCTTCCCGGGGTCGCGTTCAGGGCTGCGCGGGCCGGGCCGGGCCGCGCCGCTCAGTTCTCCGTGTGTCGCCTCCTCTGGTCGCAGCTTCGCTGCCGATGCCTGGCGCTGCACTCACATCTCGGCCGGGCCCCCGAGCGACGACCCCCCCCGCGCCCTGCTCCAGCGCACGTTTCGGCTGGGTGTGGCTCCGCTCCGCCGCCACCGCCGCCAGCCGCCACCCGCGCGCCGCCCCTCTCGGTCGGGCGTTCACGGGGCTCGCTCCACCACGCGCTGCGCGGGGCTGGGCGGGCACCGCTGGGTCCCTCCGCTCGCTCTGCCGCCGACACTGCGGCTCGCGTGGTTCCGCCCGCACGCGGGAACTGCCTCGCTGCTGCTCGCAGAGGGCTCGGTGCACGTGGCCTGGGCCGCACGGTCCCTGCGCCAGGCTTCCCTTCGCCAAGACACAGCTGACATTGCTCAACAGTCTCGGTAACTAAATAATATTCACGAAAATATTCTTCCATCAGCATATATTTTGACTCCAGTATTAACTGTGTCCAAACGGTTTTCCAAAAGCCCTTGGTAAGAATTATATCCCAAGAAACATAGAAAAAGTTCTTAAACAACCATGCCAGGAAGTGTTTCAGTTCTTTTTGAGCTTGAATCAAGCTAAAATTTACAAATCGTTGTTCAAGAATCATTTTAAGTTTAAGATAAATGTCCATATGCAGCTCTGAGAGCCAAGAGTCTTCCCACAGTTCCTCCATAGTTTAGATATGGAATAGCAAAGCAAAACCAAGAAGAGGAATCCAAAGTTTCCAGGGTTTACTCACACAAATCAGTCGCTTAGGGATCGGGGATCGTTCTGCTCACAATTCTCCACCATTATGTTGCAGTGGGGATCCTGCAACATGCATATATCAAACCAGGAGTACCGTGGAAAGGAAATATATATGGACAGACAGATTCTTGCTAGATGTTTCAGAGATGTTTATTTCTCCAGCCGCATGGCCAGGGCTCTGCCGAGGAACTGTTCCAGTCACGGGACCAAGGGTCCTTCTGCCCGCGCAGGGAACACAAACCAACCAATGGGAACGAGGCTGAGCAGGGGCAGGGAAACCCCATGTCTGTGCCCTGAGGGCCCCTCTCCCAGGGCTCCATGGCAGGGGAGGGACCCCAACAAGTCTTTAATAATACTGGTAGCCCTTGGGCTACTTGATCCTCTGAGTTGGAGGACCACAGATACAGAAACCGTGATTTTCCACTGGTGGACATTGAAGTTTTAAGGGAGCGCTTGTATCAGTTGAATGTCCATAAATGCATGAGCCTGATGAGATTTGTCCCAGAGTACTGAAGGAGCTAGTGGATGTTATTGAAGGACCCCTCTTGATCATCTACTGCAAGTCTTGGAAGTTTAGCAAGGTCCTTGCTGACTGACAGCTGTCCAGTGTTACTCCACTCTACAAAAAGGGTGTGAGGAAAGACCTGGGGAACTACAGACATGTTAGTCTAACCTCAGGTCCTGGAAATATTATGGAGAAGATTATACTGGGTGGTATTGAAAGGCATTTAAAGAACAATGCAATCATCAGGCACAGTAAACTTGGGTTCACAAAGGGAAAGTTCTACCTAATTCAGTACCTTTCTGATTAAGGTCACCCACATACTGGATTACAGGTAGGTGGTCGAAGTAGTTTTTCTGGAGTCAGTGAGGCTTTTGATACTGTCCCTCACAACATCTTTCTCAACCACTTGTCCACCTGTAGGCTGAGCAAGTTCAACAGTGAACTGAATGAAGAACTGGCTGAACAGATTGCAGTGAGTGGGGCTACATCTGGTTGTCACCAACAGTGTTCCTCAGGCTTTAATCTAGGGCCAGTTCTGTTCAATATTTTTATCAGTGATCTGGATGCAGGAGTTGAATACACCCTTAGTAAGCTTACTGATGATACCAAACTGGGAGGTGCCATTGAATCACATGAGGGACAACAGGCCTTGCAGTGGGATCTACATAGATTGGAGCATTGGGCAGTCACCAGTGGCACGAAGTTTAACAAGACCAAATGCTGGGTTCTGCTCCTAGGACAGAGTAACAGTGGACACATGTATAAACTGGGAGAGGAATGGCTGGAGAGCAGCCCTGCAGAGAGGACTCTCCTCAACAGGAGCCAGCAGCGTGCCATGAGCACACCAGAAGTGTGCCAAACTGGGTGTGAGAGCAAACCGCATCCTGGGGTGCATCAAACATAGCATGACTGGCTGGGCTATGTACACACATTGCCAGCTCAGTCTCTTTTATCCAACAGCACCCCCAGGTCCTTCTCAGCAGGGCTGTTCTCAGTATGTTCATCCCCAGCCTGGATTGATACTGGGGATTGCTCTGATCCAGGTGCAGCACCTTGTACTTGGCCTTTTTGAACTTCATGAAGTTCATGTGGGCCCACTTCTCGAGCTTGTCCAGGTCCCTCTGGATGGATCCCATCCTTCAGGAATGCCAACAGCACCACTCATCTTGGTATCATCTGCAGATTAGCTGAGGGTGCACTCAATCGCTTTGTCTTCTTGATGGAGTTGTTAAATAGCACTAATATAGACCCCTGAGGGACACCACGTGTCACTGATGTCCATCGGAACACTGGACCATTGACCATTACCCTCTGGATGTGTCTGTCCAACCAATTATTCATCCACTGGACAGTTCACCCCTCAAATCCATATCTCTCTAATTACGAGAGAAGAATGTTATGGGGGACTGTGTCGAAGACCTTACAGGAGTCCAGGTAGATGATGTCTGTAGCCTTTCCCTTGTCCTCTGATGGAGTCACTCCATCACAGAAGGCCACTAGTTTGGTTAGGCAGGACTTGCCCTGGGTAGAAGCCATGCTGGCTATCTCAAATCACCTCCCCTTTTCTCCATGTGCCTTAGCAGAGTTTCCAGGAAGACCTGTTCCATGATAGATGTAATTTAACTGACATAAGTAAAATTATGCCATTTCACAATAACAGATTATAATGGCCTTACTTTCCTCTCTTCCCACATCATTACAAATAGAATTTAGGGCAAACAGAGTGAATATAGAATGGAAAAAATATGAGATGAGAAAATATTTCTGAATACGTGAAAAAGTTGGAACTTATTAAATTTTACTTTCTGTAATGACAGTTTAGTAAGACTTTTATGTTATACTTACTAGGACTAGACACATGTTACTATTCTCTTAAGTGAATAATCATCTAATACTTATTCATGAACCTTTCTCAAAGGGACAAAGCATGTTTTTCTCCTTTGATCAGTGTCCATACTTTCTAGGTAGTCTGTCTCCTATACTGAGCATCCAGTCTGACTCCCAAATCCTGGCAAGCTGTCTGCTCCTGAGATTTTTACTAAGCAGAATTCCTTCCAGGCATCATTTGGAATAAATGACTCATCTGTGTTTCTTAAAGAAATTGTTTAAGAACCAAGATCTGTGAGAGAATTCTAGGCTGATAATCCTCAGAATAAAATAATTTCCCTTTGGATGAGAATCAGGTGTGTAAACTCTTGATGCATTTTTTCATCATTCTATAATTGCTAATTCTGGAAACTCTGTACTCGGAGGACTGGCTGTAGTGCATCTGATTATTGACTGCCCAGGTCTCTTTGTGCGTTTTGCCTGGAGCTAAGACTTTGAGTTTACAGTTTAAATAACTTGTCTTGGTGCCAGATACCTTGTAGCCAAAGCAGAGGCCTATGTCAATGAGAAACTGTAAGTGCTGTAATCTGTATTAACTTGCCTTGAACTCAAGTGTAAGGGTGCTAAAAAAAGCTAAAATAAGGCATTAATATTATGTATTGGTTAGTTCTGTGATGGCAGAATGAGACACTGGACATAACCACAAAGTATGTGAGGACTGTGATCATCAAAGGGACAAAGATGTGTGTTTTTGCATACAGGATGATTTGGGGAATACTCAAGAAGCATGACTTACAAAACGAGAAAAAACCTCAATATAAGCAGATTCAGGAGCAGTTGAGACCATGCTTACCCTTGGGAGAACCAAATAGCCTAGAAACATTAGTCATAGTGGGAATATAAAGAAAGAAAATTAATGCCCTTCATTTATAAATTCTCTCATCAAAGTCTCTTGGTCTTAATCATTTTAATCTCAGCAACTGAGAACCAACAACTTCCATAGCCAACAGGGTCATCTTGAGATCCTGGGTGTTGTATACTCATAATAGAAATCATTAATTAATTAATTTTATTTATTAATTTTATTAATTAATTAACACTCATATTAATGTTACTGACTGGCAGTTTTGTATACAAAGTGGTGATCAGTAATAATGAAAAACTAATTATTAGCATTAAATATGTTGTTAATGAGTAAATTTAGTAAAGTTTGGGTTTAAAGCTTAAAACTGCCCTCATTTGTCAGTCTTCTAAGCACTATATAGCATTCTCTTAATTAACTGAAGCATAGTTAGACATATATATATTCTATATGTGCACATACATACATAGACACATGTAGCAATGGTCTAAAAGTTAAACATTGAAGCACTGACCATTGGAGAAGGAGCACCATCCTTCAGCCAACTCATCTTCTGCAGGTATTGTTTCCACCTCTGGAACCCCCAGATTTTAGTGTGTACCCTTCTTTCTTTCTCACACAGACTCTTCATTGCTGCTGTTGCCTCTTCTCCATGCTGTCACTAAGGACTTGGAAATTCTTTTTTTGCTGGTAATACTCATTGAAGCAGCAGCTGTTCAGCTTGTGGATACTTGCACTCAGAAGGACACTCTTCTTGTGCCATGCTTAGTGCTGAATTTTCTATTCTTACCAGTCTTCACAGAATCCTAGATCCATAATTTAATAATTTCTAAAATGAGGGGTTTGTTAACAGAACCATTGAACATGACAGCTTTCATAGCATCTCACTGCACAAAGTGTTTGAAAATTAGATTAAATGGACCTCTGATCTTCTACATCAGATGCTGTGTTCCTCTGAACAAGATATGAGTCAAACAGATGAAAATAATGTTGTTTTGTATTTTTAATGGGTCTGTGTAAAAGGTGTTCAAAGCAAATCAAATCAAAACAAGCATATCTAATTCAAAGGTAGTAAGAGTGAAAATGTTTAGCAAGTTATGAGTTGTTGAAGTCTGTGGATTCCAGGGCCAGAGTTTCTTCTTTGCAGTTGCTGAAGCCCTCTCAGATGCAGCCTGGGAACCCAGGGGTCTCTCCATCCTGCTTCCATGGCTGCTGCTGCTGCTGTTGCTGTTTGTGGGTTTGGCAGCTAGTGAGGCTGAGCCTGTGTCCCATGGAGCCCACATGTGAGCACATGCTCATACACACACACACACCTACACACACCTACACACACACACACACACAGAGAGGACTCAAACTTTGCTAAAAAATGACACACATATGTTCAAGATTAAATTCCCTGGGGAAAGATAAACACAGTCAGGTCTCTCTAGTTGCTGGGACATCTATCTGTGGATATTGTGACCTACAGCCCCTTCTCCATTTGCTGCCATTCCTGTGGTGTGCAGCACTGATACATAGGATAGAGAATGAGACAACACCAACAAACTAGGTAAGAAAAGGATTTAATAAATTAGTGTGAGGAAAATAAGAGATCTGAATAGCAGAAAAAGTTGTTACAGTCCCCACCAAAGGGTACATTGTCTTCTGCTAACATATATTTTTTCCAGAAAAGACTGAAGGTGAGATTTAATACCAGTGGAAAGGTTTGGTTTGTTGATGATATCCTCTCTTGATTTGACCCCTTTTTGCCTTTGAGCAAGGAATTAATTAACTTCGCTATCATTATGGCGATGGCATTGAAGAGTTTATATTAGGGATGCAGTGTAGGGTATATCTACTCTCTGTTTCAACTTTAGGTCAGCAGATAGTAATCATGGACTGGCTCTGTATCACTCTGTAGATTGAATAATGATTATTTCATGCTGTTGTATCTTTCCACAATGATTTCTTGCCTTCCAGTTTGGAGCTGGAAGAGCTTTTAGCCCTTTAATGAATCCATGCAAAGCCTTTTGTGTCTGATTGTGATGCTCAGTGAAAAGTAGGAAAACCACAGCAAGAAAAATGCAGAATTTGCTTCTCTGGGTTAGGAGGGGAAAGAAGAGTGAAAGACATACATTTTCAATTAGTTTTGGATTGGTTGAAAACATTATCAGCAATGTTTCTGACAGTTCTACTGTTGTGAATCTAGCAATTCTGATGGTTGATTTAGCAGGAAATTGAAAGAAAATGTCAAAATCAAAGGGACCATAAATCCCTCAGTGGATTTGAAGTAGGTGTTGTTAGATGCATAAATGCTAGGACCTGTGGAGTCTAATTAACAAGGGATCTTTTTACTTCTATACTTGGGAAAAAAAGTAAGAAGAGAGGGGAAACTTTAAATGAGCATAATTTAAATCATTAAATGCTGGCATATGAAATGAGTTCATTGGGTAAATTAGTTGCTTTAAATTTTACTTTATTTTTAATGTCTTTGTATACTTGCTCTAAGCATAGAAGAAACCCACTTTCCATTACTATTACAATACATCTTTTCATCAACACTAAATTCTCATCAAACGGTTTAAAGAAAAAGAGGGAAAAAAAAAAAAAACGGGCTTTCACAAGGGACTTAAAAAAAAGTGTTCTACTTTAAAAGCCTGAAGCCAACATTGTAAACCTTAGAGTTGCACATCTTTTTTCCTCAAGTGTGAGACTGATGCTCATTAGGGAGAGTTCCTAAACTGGCAAAATAATAGAAACATTTATATGTAATAAAAAATCAAATTATCCAGTACTTGCAATCTCTAAGTGTAGATTTTAATAAGAGATGGCTATTATTGAGTAATTCACCTGAGTATATGTCTAAGAAATAAAAGCCACAGAAACAATTATTTCCATGACATGAGTAGTGTCCACCCAAATATGTTGTAGGCACAGACTCAGATTTCAAAACTTTTCTGGAATAAGTTACGATGCTCAAGGGCCTTAAAGCAGGATTGAAAATTTCACACATTTTTGATGTACCATAGCTAAAAATGAAAGGAAAATTACTTTTTTTTTTTTTTTTGGGTGAAAAATTGTCATAAAAAAAATAAACAGGGCAAAATGCATACAGAAAATTAAAAATGGTCTAGTAAGTTATGCTCTATAGGAGAAGTGTCTACAAAGGATGTCTGAACTTCATGCGGCTCTCTTGAAAGCTGTTTATTGCATAGGCGAAGTTAGAGCAGTTCAGGGAGTGGGTATCCAGAGCCAGCCCTACAGCTGTCAGCTCCAGCTGTAGGCATACCTGAAGCTGCTTTCCATTCAAGTTACAAAGCATTATATACTTTTCTTTGCTGAGTATCTTAATACATAGCAGCCACTAAGCACCATACACAATACCTTTACATTTGCCTATAGCCTATCATAGCTACTACCATCACCATATTATAGTCATTATTATCCAATCACAAGAGTAAGTAAGTTACAATTTAAGCTTATAATGGAAAATTCTCAGACCTCTCTTCTTCTTGCTGCATCGACATTTCTTGTTTGCCTGCCATATCTCTCTTTCTGGTAAAGACATGTTTTCTATTTACTTATGCTCTTCTTGAGACTTATTTACTTGGTGAAAAACGTGTCTTTGTTTGTAGTCACATACCTTTGTCCTATTCCTAAAAATCTCCCTCCAACTCATCTCCAACCTTTGCCTTCTCAGTTATTCAGTGATCCCTGGTTCAGCAAAACATCTTTTACTCTATATCAAAACTTGCTTTCATTTCTATCTCATCCTCAGTTTCTACATTCAGAGATCTTTCTGCTAAGCCTACATACCTGTGAAACTTTCTTACCAAACTTTCATCCTCTCCAACAGTGCTCAAACCTTCTTTGACATCACAGAATTTCTACACTACGTGTTGCATAACTGGTATCTTTTATGTAAAGGATTCTATTATATTCTGTACAAAGTTATTCTTCAGTAACTAATAGAAAGTGCTAGTACCCTGGGGTTTTTAATTTTCTCTCATAATTGACAAACTTTTCAATATGAGTTGATACTCATAAGCTTTCTTTTGACATAGGAACATGTATTTGTCCTGTAGCATTCACATATTGAGAGTATGAAAACCTAGATGCTCCATATTCAGCTGTTAGTTGCTACTTAGTGCAAGGTTTCAAAGCATTCAAAGAAATGTACATTCTTAATTTAAGATGGTATCATACTAATTTAGTTAAGATAGTTTGCTAGATAACTAGCATAAATCAATATGCTCCCAGCAGAGTCAAAGAAGGTAGATCCTAACTAGCTGGTCTTTTTCATAATATATTTAATCATGTTCTTAAACAAAAAAAAAAGTTGAAAAATGTATTCTCTAGTAAGCACTTTAAAGGACAATCAAAATAAATCATACTATGTCATAAGTAAGTTTGCTGATGATACAAAACTAGGAGGAGCTGTTGACTCCCTCAAAGGCAGAGAGGCCTCAACAAATTAGAGGACTGGGCAATCACCGACCATGTGAAGTTTAAGGGCAATTGCTGGATTCTGCACCTGAAATGGGGCAACCCTGGAGGTACAGACAGACTGGGAATGAGAGACTGGAGAGGAGCATCGTGGAAAGGGACCTTGGGGTCCTGGCTGATGGCAATTTGAACGTGAGTCAGCAGTGCCCTGGCAGCCAGGAGGGCCAACCGTGTCCTGGGGGGCATCAGGCACAGCATCACCAGCTGGGCAAGGGAGGGGATTGTCCTGCTCTGCTCTGCACTGGGATGGCCTCACCTTGAATATTTGGGTGGCACAATATAAGAAAGATATTAAGCTATTAGAGGGCATCCAAAGGAGAACAACAAAGATGGTGAAGAGCCTTGAGGGGAAGCCGTATGAGGAGCAGCTGAGGTCTCTTGGTCTGTTCAGCCTGGAGCAGAGGAGACCAAAACCGTAGTGGATTCTGCAGCTTCCTCACAAAGGGAAGAAGAGGACCAAGCATCAAACTCTTCTCTCTGGTGAGCAGTGATAGTACCTAAGGCAATGGCATGATGCTGTGTCTGGGGAGATTAAGGTTAGATATTAGGAAAAAGTTCTTCACCCAGAGGGTGGTTGGTCACTGGAGCAGGCTCCCCAGGGAAGTGGTCATGGCACCAAGCCTGACATTTTTTGAAAAAAAAAGTTTATGAAGCTTTCTTTCATGCTGTGTTGACTTTTGAACCTGTGTGTATCCCAACTTCTTAAACTCTGGACTACTGAATGCCACAAACTTCATGTCATACTGTAATTTCTTATTGCCCTAGACATTTTTGAATTATAGAAGTTTTTGTTTCCCTGTGGAGTGTGATTTTTTTTTTTTTTAATCTCCTGTCTAACACCTGTATCCCGTACAAAGACAGTATCTACCAAAAAAAGAGCAAGTGTTGCTGAATCTTTTTCTATATATTGAGCTCCATGGGGGACAGTGAATGTGCATTTTTCCTTCCACATCTACACAAAGACAGAACTAGAACTCAAATAAAATGGTTAAAAGTGTGTTTCACCTGCTGCCTCTGGCTTGATGATAGGTGTGTTTCTCACTCGTTTTGTCCTCAGAGACTGTCACAGAAAACAGAATTTCAACATGATTTATTATGGCTCGACAAAACACTGAAAAATTGATGAAGGAAATGCAAGTACAAATACAATTTGTGCTCATACAGTGTTCTTACTATAAATATTGTTAATGCAAGTAGAAATGCAATTAATTAGAAAAAGTATTCTGAACACTTTCTGTACAATGTGAAAATAACATTAAGATGTATTTTCAAAGGGATATTATAAACAAGCAATCATTCCCTATTGTGCTGGTTTTGGCTGGGATAGCGTTAATTTTCTTCATGGTAGCTTGTGTGGGGCTATGTTTTGGGTTTGTGTTAAAATCAGTGTTGACAATACAGGAATTTTTTAGTCCCTGCTTGGAGGTATGTTGTATGTGTGCCTATCTCTGAGCTTGTCTGCTGGGTGGGACCTGCACTGCAAATACCTTTACTCCTGGATGGACCCCTCATACCTAGGTCCTAGAGGCATTACATAGCATAACCTATTCTATGTTATCCCTTCCCATCCTATTCCCTGAGCTCACCGTGAGTCAAATGATGAAGAGATTGTTAATTGTCTGAAATGCCAGGGTTTTTTCAGCTCCCAAAACACTTTCAAGGACACATATCACAAAGATTACAAAAGGAAACTTTATTTTATTTTATTTTATTTTATTTTTTTCTGAATCTGTTTCAGAGCTGATGCTCATTAGCATTAACAGAAGGTGATGTAGCCAAGAGGAGGCTGATTCATTCTTCAGTTTCACTTGGAAAAATATCTCTTGCAGTCTGACAAAGGCAAGTCACAGAGCAACAAAATGCAGCAGCAGCAATACAAGACCAATCAGTCCCTTTTCCCCAAAGAGTGGAAACTTGAAGAATGATGACCAGGACTGACCACAGTGAGACTGAAGAGATGTGTGGTTCTCTGGGGTGTTTTTGAAAGTATGACACGTACTGGTGACAAGCATACCTTTTGCCTTCAAAAACTTGCTTTGCTGTGCATCTCGGCCAGTGATGCACGAGAAGTGCTGTCATGCCTGCCCCATGCTTGTACTGCATGCAGAGAGAGCTGAAAAGTGGCAGCTCCTGATAGTGCAGCAAGCCTGGAGCCCATCCTAGCACAGGCTGTTTTGCACGAGTAAGAACACCTGGGAAATGGAGCCAAGGAAGTGCAGAGCTTACTCCCACTACAGAAGGCTGAGATACAGCTTGTTTTTTGTCTCATGGATGGCATGAAATTCAGCATACGAAGTAGACAAGGAAACCTATTTCTTGAACAATAGTTTTCTGCAATCTAAATTCAGAAGACCAGACCAGGAACTTTACTGTTACCTACGTTTGATGACACCAGATCATGAAGGGTGGAGCCTGAGATGTGTTAAGGATACCATCACCCATCAGTAGCCTGCCAGAGTCCATATGGTCATGACCAGTGGATCCAGCCCTCCACTGGCTGGGTGAGCACCCACTGTGTGGGTGGACTCTGAACGTGCCACTGGTGATGTCAGTCTAGTCACTTTAAAAATGGGTGTTTACCTCCAGGAAAGAAAATAACCACAGCTGACATTAGCAAGCTTCCATTTGGAAATTTAATTGGGAAAAGTGCCAAATCAGCCCAGATAACTGAAAAATCTACAAGAGATGAAACAGTGGTGGTCAGTGTGATGTGGTTAGTGAGAATGCTCTTTACTCTCTGGGAGTGTGCATAAAGGTTGCTAAATTTTAAAGTAATTCTGCAGGCATTGAGTGAAGAGTAAGGTTCTCATTGATAACGCTGATATGGGTGAGAAGGTGGCTGGCAAGATGGTCACCTGACACTGAAAAGCGTCTGCTTCTCTGTAAGAGTCCCTATGCACCTGTAAGATATCTTCAAAAAAGAAGTGAAGATTTTGGTTTTTATACAACCACCTGAAACCACTTGAGAGCCTTGGTGTGATGAAACTACTGTTAATATTTTTAGATACAAAGGAATTTTTAAAATTCTTTTTCTTTCAATTAATAAAAGTAAATAAAACAATCTTCTAGCCCATACATGGTAATATGTTTTCAAAACAGATTCAGTAAGTGAAGAAAGCAATCAAACTATGGCTATTCAGTTAAAGAATGCCAACATTTTGATTCAAGCTGAGTGTGACAAGATGGGCCCTTGCATGTATCCAAACACAGATCTGATACATCAGCAGGTACAGTGAGGCTAGAGATTAATTCCCTTGCCATGAGTGGCCACTATCCAAAGGGCTTTGAGAAAAAAGACAGTCTTTTAGCAGCAAGGATTTCAAACATCTTGGAATTTAGGAGCTAAAACATATGCTTTGAAAATGGAGTCCTAGCCAGTGTATTTTAAGGCCATTTTTTGCTCTCTGCAGAAGGCCATACAAGGCAAATTAATTCTGACATAGCACATCCTGAAACAGTTAGTTATAGATGTACTAATTGCATTCCCATACTATATGGAATGCAATCCCATACATTGCACCCCACAATAAAAAAGGATGTTAAGGTACTTGAACACATCCAAATGAGGGTTACTAAACTTGTGGAGGGGCCAGAAAGCGTGTCTTCCGGGAAGTGACTGAGGGCACTGGGTTTGCCCAGCTTGTAGAGGACAAGGCTGAAAGGCGACCTTGTTGCTCTCTACAGCTTCCTGAGGAAGGGAAGTGAAGAGCGAAATGCTGAGCTCTTCCCTTTGGTACCCAGTGACAGGACACCTGGGGATGTTTCAAAGGAGTTCCAGGAGAGGTTCAGATGAAACAGTGTTGGTAATTCAGGACTGTCTTCATTATTGCTAATCAGTGCTTATACAGCACCAAAGCCTTTTCTGCTTCTCACCTCACCCCACCAGCGAGGAGGCTGGGAGTGCACAAGGAGGTGGGAGGAGACACAGCCAGGACAGCTGACCCCAACTGACCAAAAGGGTATTCCATAACGTACAGCATCACGCTCAGCATATAAAGCTGAGGAAAGAAGAAGGAAGAGCGGGACATTCAGAGTGATGGCATTTGTCTTACCAAGTCGCTGTTGCTCATGATGGAGCTCTGCTTTCCTGGGGATGGCTAAACACCTGCCTGCCCATGGGAAGTGGTGAATTAATTCCTTGCTTTCCTTGGCTTTTTTGTAAGGCTTTTGCTTTACCTCTTAAACTGTCTTTGTCTTAGTCAATGAGATTTCTTGCTTTTACCCTTCCAATTCTGTCCCCCACTCTCTCATGGAGGGAGCAGCTTTGTGGGGCTAAGTTGCCATTTGCAGTTAAACCACAATACCTATCAAAATTTCCATTAAGGCTTATTTTAAATTCTTAAATTGCTCCTAAATTTTCACATAACAGTGCTAGCTATAGAGATTTTTATGTTTCAGCATGTGACTAAAAATATTGGAGTTTTACTATAATCAATATTTTTTGGAACAATTTATCTGCTGTAACACAACCTGATTGAGCTTACTCAATAGGCTAAGTTCACAGTCTAGGATTCAGATGATATCATAGGTAAGAATGGTAGCTGGGGGTAACATTGCTAATTGAGCACAAACAAATATGTTTCAGAAGAGCATACCTTTGTGGTAGAAAGCAAAGTGTGTTCAATAGAGTTTTCTTTAAGTACATATTTAATGATACCTCTGTGCTATGTTCCTGGAATAAAAATTGGTTGATACGTTCCTTTAACAGAAGTAATGACTGAGAATTCAGAGAAATCTACTAGTTTCCAGAAGGCAGAGTAGTTTGTGGTTCCACTGACTTTTAATTAAAAATAAACATAATATTATATCAGGTAATGAATGCCAGCAGAGTGTGAGGTTTTGCAGAGTTTAAGGAACTAAAATACTAAAGAGGCTCCTATTCACTGGTCATTGGAATTGTATAATTGTCTTTATAAGGTTAAACTAGGGAACAATGTAATAGAATACAGACATATTTGTTCTGAGACCTAACTGTCGCAAAATAAAGAAATATGACAGGGGTTAAAGGTAAAATATTACTGAACTAAAGGTAAAATATCTGTCCTTTGCAATTGCTGAGCTTTGTAGAGGGGTTGCACTTACAGCAATGATCTAATGAAATGTATGAATTTCTTTAACAAGATGGAGCAATGTTGAAAAACATTCTCCTAGAGAATCTCAGAGAGCCACATAATCAAATTAATACTTTTTGTTCTTTTTTTTTCTATGTGGGATGGATTCTACCTGCTGATGCTAAAGTGATTATAATAACTAGGAACTTTAGAGCTCTTTCATCATTAATACCCTGAGGGAAGAATCATCCTCACTCCTTTCCTAAAAGTATGACTTACTAAACAGACCAGTGTTATTGCTAGAATGGAACCAGAATTCTATTCCGAAGCCTTCAGAATAACAATGTGGGCTTTTAAATGAGATTTAACAGCTAATTATACGAATTCATTGAAATATGCCTACAAAACTTTATGGTCTGTATTGGCAAAATGGCTGCTTCCACAAGCAGGTGTGTAGCTCAACCTGTTAGGTTTCTGTGCGTACATGCGTAAATATGTAGCTGTAGGTATACATGTCCTTGAGAGAAGACATTTATTCAAGATCCATTCAATCATTCATCATAAATTACTACTTAGGTCCAAGGATTTTATTTATTTTATTTATTTGTACCTGCTTCATTTTAGCACACTGCAACAAGAATGCAAGACATATCCTTTTTTTTTAAAAAATACATGATACCCTGTACCATAGCACGCCATCTAAAATGCAGAGCAATAGCTCCTTTCTCATCACCTCTTGTTATGACTTGAGTAGTTTACTTTGTCATCATCTTTCTCGTGTAAGTAAATAAATTATTTTTGTCTTGCAGAATACAGAGTGAATGTTGCTTGACACAATATATGAAGTTCATAAACTGAAAACAGATAAAAATACATAAATATTATTTAAGGTCATATGCTTAATATCTTTCTGTTATTGTAACTTATGTTGTTCATCTTATGATTGTACCTAAAGGCCTCATAAAAATCATACAAATGTTCTTTGTCTTAAAACAGAGTGGGAAACCACCCCCCCTGCCCCGTGTTTTTTTTCAAAAACTGCAATTGGAGAAGATAAATCAAAGAAATTGTTGCAGAAAACTAAAAACTTAATCAATTTGTAGACTGATAAAGACTTTTTTTAACTTTTTAAAGTACACTAAAGAGGTAAGGATGTCATAGAACTGTTCAGGGTTACTTAACAGGAGCAAAAGAAAAGCCAAAGGAAAATTAAATTGGAGAATGGAAACAGAAAAGACCACAAGTGAGCAGAAACTGGAAACATAAAACTATTGCATCAATCTTCACATTCCCTTTCCTTTTTAGAATGGATTTTCCCATGTTATACATATGAAATTAATTAATTTCAGGTCCAAAGCTGGCAAGTAAATTGCCGGTTCTGAGCTAATAACATTATTATGTGCAATTCTGCTTACAGTCTTTCATATTTTATTTGAACACTAAAATATTGTATTTTTCTTGTAAAACATCGTCTGAATCTTCAGTAATGCTCTATGACTTTACAAATACAGGAGATTTAGAAGATTTTTATTGAGCAGACAACATACGTGCTTTGATTTGATAAATTTCTCATGTGAATTTTTTACATAACTAGGTGCTACAAAGCCCATACTTTCATCTTTGGAAAGTGTTTAAAAAGAAGTAACATCTAAGCTTCCAAGGCCTTTAAGTGCAAAGTACTTCTTCAATGAGAAATTTCGTCTAGGATCTCAAAGACTTCCTGAGCAAAGATGATGGATTTTTGTTGCTCAACTTAAAAATATGAACCACTCATCAAAAATCTGGAATATAAAGTGATCCTTTAAAATATTTTGAAGATGCCTTTTGAATATTTTTGACATTCACTTGATTTATTTTTCTGACTCAGATAAAATGCCAACTGCCTTATTTTCTTTCTCTGGATAATACAGAGATTGACGAAGTTAGAGGAAAGAAAATATTAATTAGCATACTGAATATGGGCAGCCCAGTCAAGTGTGTATTTTCTAGGAGTTCATTTTTGATGGATCAATATGTTTTATGTGGAAATAATTCTAGATGGGTACTTAATGAAGTTATTCTCTGGGCTCATAGTACTGTTAGCTGAAGCATGACAGAATACTTGTAAGGGGAGCATACATTACATTCTTTCAATGACATAAATCATAGAGCCACTAATATGACTTTTTATCTTTTTATTAAGGTTTGTTTGACTGAAGAAGTTTACCTTGTAATACTTTTCATTTTTTCAAAAGTTACTGAATATGATATAAATTTCACTGAAATATTTTGAGTCTTTAGCTGAAACTGAGGTACATCTGATTTCCTTGCACACATTCAACAGGTGGAACGAATTGTCTGATTGCTTACTTTTCTACTTGCATCCATAATTTGTATAGGTCAAGTGTTGTTTGATATCAGATACACTAAATTGTACGCAAGTATATGCATACATGCATTCTAGTAAAAGGAGACATCCGCTTCATAAAAATTCAAGAGGAACATTAACTTTTCTTTCTGGAGAACCAAGAAACTCCCCGAATGGGATCTCTTCAACCATTATATTATCTATTTCTTTCCTGCCGGAACATGTTTAATTCAAAAGCACTCTTAAAGGCTCTGTGGAAACATACCTCCTTTTTCTTTTCTTGAAGGCTTGCTTAGCCAGACCTTAGAGAGTAGTTTATGAAATCAGTAGACCAACCTGCATAAAAAAGAATATCATAAATTATTATTTGTTTAAAGGACTTTAAAACTAGCCAATAACTTCTAAATTAAAAGAAGGCCACCTACTCCATGAGGATATGATCCATACAGCTAATAAGTCTGATGCAACACAGTATAATTGTAGGGACAACCTTTGAATAAGTAACTTCTTTTTCAGAAATTCAGGCAGCAGTACTGTAATTAGAGGTCCAGAAGCTCTAAGGATATTAAAAATTTAAGCATGGAACTATCTACCTTTGCAGTGTCTGTTTGCTAGCAGTCTGTTCTGTGAATTGAATCAATATACAGTCTCTGTATAAAGAATTTTAAGTATGCCTATAATTTTATTTTTATTAAGGTTAATAGTTCTCTTAAAGTTTGTTAAGTAAAAGAGAATAAACTGTTATGTGAACAGAAAAAACCCACTCCTGAAATCTGTGCTTGAGGATTATTTGCTTAAATAGCCTGATGTCACTGAATATCTTTTCTGTCTTCTTTCTGCTGAACAGTTCAGATGTACAAATTCATACTCCACGTGTTATTGATTAATTATTCCCTGTTCATTGTTATTGCTTCATCTTTGGGTAGTTTGGCTAATCAATTTGTTATGTCTATAAGGACCATGTGAATGACTGAAACTTTTAAGGAAGGTTATTAATTTGTGCAAATAATATAGCATACAAAAATGCAAAAGAACTAAATACCATATTCCTATGGACATTAATATTAGGAAATTGGTTTTTTTCTTTACTACAACCAGTCAACTAATACATTTTTGAAATACTAAAAAATTACAGGACCTCTAAATACACAGAAAATTATAAAATATTTGAGATGGCTTTTTTTGTTGTTTAGAAAACATTATCTTTGAAGTTTCATTTTAATTTATTTCTGAATAATTTCTTCCAAGGATAAAACTTGATATTTGTGCAGTATATATTGTACTAAAGATTCTATTTACACCTAATAATGCTTTTTTTTCTGGGGCATCTGTGTTTTAAAGAAACCCAAAATAAAATCTCTTTGACAACTTTCATAACCTGTTCCTCAGAGTACCTGTAAATTTTTTTCAGTTAACAGGACTACCAATGCTCCAATATTATAGTTGTTCTCTGTTTTACAAAATGATTAATTCTGTCATGTGCTAAATATCACTTGTGTTGTATTGAGTAGTCTTGTTCAACTCAATAGGACACGTAAGTATGTGCTCAGCTTTTGTGCTGAACCTAGTGTATATCATGAATATCAATGAAATCAATTTATTTGAATGGCATTAGGGATAGACAATTCACTACTTTCCAATTATTCAGAAATAATTTCAACCCACGGTTTCCAGTTTCTGAAAACATACATCCCTCTAATATCACATAGTTCATGTCTTACTTGTAGGTTATCAATCTCTCTGTAGAATCCTTAGAGGTCTTTTACCTTAGTATTTAATGCAAAGATATGTGATGACAATATTTAGGTGTGCAGGTGTTTTATATAATAGTACAATTATGTATTTTCTCACAGTTCTTTAAAATATTAGAGGATTTTATAAGGGTGAGAGCTAACGTTTTTTGGTTGCTTTATTCGTGTGATGCCTGAAAAACTTAAAATTTTTAAAACCCCAGTGTATTACAAGATTCTTTCTCTAGTGACACTTGTCTTTACATAAATCTCTTGACACTGAGAGGCAAGGCAGTTTTCCAAAGCATCAATTTGTTTTCAAAACTCTAGACTTTCTTTTAAATAATTTATGGTTTTTATTATAAAACAAATCATGGCTACATCCAGTATCTAAAGTATAAAATAATCTGAATTTTAAATATTCAATAGAGCTCTGAAAGCTCTCAAGTTGATAAAGGGGCACTCTGATGCTACAGATTTCTATATTGGTCACTGCCCAGAGCAATGGAAAAACATAACTTACATTTAGTTAAGTCTTCATCTTGAAGATATTCATGTTAGATTTCATTGTATCTCAGCACAGCAAGAAAAACTTGTTATCTACATATTGTACACTCGTTCTTTTCTTCTAGGAACATAGGTTTCATGTCTCATATCATGCTTTCTTCAGTATGTGGCAGAGTACACTTTCATTAAGTAGATGAGCATTTACTGAGATGGACGTAGGTATTCACTGTACAATGGAAAAAAGGAATATGGCATTAATGCATTCTCAGACCATTGCCATCACCCTGAGAGGAGATGCAGTCATAATACAGGAGACTAAGTAAGGATTAACAAGACCTTTAACTGCCTCAAAAGCTGGCTGTAGGAGAGAACAGCAGTTGTTCTTTGATTACAGTCTTCAGACAAGAAGTTCTCTGAACTCATACATGGCTTGATTATCATTAGAACCATATTTTTATGTGCTGTGTGCATTCTTCCCATCTTCAATTTACTGTAGAAACTCCTATTTTAATCCATGTAGTCTCACAAAGAAATGAAGATATTCACGTTGAAGGAATTTCATGGTACTTCATTCAGGAACAATGAAAAATTGCTTAAAAATCCATATTCTGACTTCGTCTGTATAAGGAATTTAGGAATAAAAATCTGATTATTCTGATTATTGTACGATCCTGAACTAAAAATAAAAGTAGACTAGAAAATTATATTATTTTAAGAGAAATCTGGCAAAATGAATAGTTACTTGGTGTGCCTAGACTGATTAATATCTGTGTTATTTTTATTATGGAATCTGAAAGTTTATATTGGATTAAGTAGATGTAAGTGGTAAAAGTAATGGAAGATATATTTCCATATAGTTTCACCAGTAACTGCATTCATAATCTGCTTTGAAGGGGAATATAACAAGATCCTGTTAATTCCAAAAGTAGGAAACCGGGAAAAAATGAGGACAGGAAAAAAAGTAAATTGCGTGGTCATGTTCCTGTATTTGTTGAAAATCTTGCATTTTAAAAATATATTGGAAAAACTATTCATAGGTGTCTCTCTTTGCTATTGTACTGGGAAGCTGTGTTTATACTGATGTTTATAGTCAGTATTAAATAAGAAATCAAAAGTATGTATTGATGATTGTACTGGTTTTAAAAACTCACTGGAGAAAAGTTAAGACTGCTCAAGCCTCACCCCTCAAGACTGTGAGAGGTTAAAAATGTTAGAGTCACAATTTTACTGAAGCAAAACTTGAAAACAATACAGAGGAAAATGGTTTACCTACAAAACCAGCAAAGGCAAAACCCCACCTGGCCCCCCACTTCTCAGGCAAAACCAAAATTGCCGTGTGGCCGGGAGATCAAAGAAGGCTATTTGGTCTGAAGGGATTTACTCTGCCGAGGTGCTGGTGTGAGGCCCCGGGCAGCAGTGGCCAGTGGAGGTACTGCTGCAGCAGTGGGGGTGTCGGTGTGAGCAGGGCTCTCCCAACACCACGGTGTGGTCCAGCAGCAGCCACCTCTCCTCGCCTCCAGCCAGCGAGGAATGGCCACCCTTCTGCTTCTGCCTGCTGCCCTGAAGAGACAGTCCACTGAGGTAATGTAGAGGGGTGTGGAATACACAGTTTGGTATCCCCCACATAGTGCTAAACTTTGCCTCCTATCCCTCTGACCAGGACAATGATGAAGAGAACTGAAGATGTATATCGCAAATGCAGATTTGAAGAATGAATTTAAAAGCATTTCTGAAAGTGATTTCCTTCACTGAAGCTGATGCTATTGTAGAAATTACATGTATTACAAGGCAGTCTTCAAAGGAACTGCAAATAATGTATAAATGTCTTAATGTACAGAAAGTTCCAGTGAGATTTTGGTTTTGTGGGTTTTTTTAATCTGCTAGAGACAGGTATAAAAGAATCCTAGCTTGAAATTATAAAACCTGGTGAAATTAGAAATAAAAGGTACATTTTTTGATGAAGGGAAGATGCAATTCAGTCAAGTAGAAAATGGTGTGGAGTCCCAGTCCTCACTTTGCAAGTTTATTTAAAAGGGTCTTGGGGTCCCTGAGGTGGGTGCATGGAAGAAATGCAGCAACATTCTCAGGAGGTTAAAAACCCAAGCTTTACTGGCAAACTTCAGAAGATCAGAAATTTGGGAAAACTTAAATAAAAACATTAAATCAAAATAAAGTATTTCACTTAGAATTGACTTAGCAAACTCTACTCATCCAACCTTAAATTACCCATATTTCAAGAAGACAGAATTAGGAGTGGAATATAAGAGAAAGAGAAAAAAAAAATAGAGAAAAGCAAAATACAGCTAGTGTCTTAGATCCTGGTATAGTTTCAGCTGCCATAAAATCCAAGGACAATAGGGATGCAAACACGTGTCTCAGGGCAATGGGTTTTATCTGCTCTGGCCTCTTGTGGCCCCCCCCTCCAGATGGGGCTTCCAGACCTGTGGCCACTCTGGGGCTCAACTGGGGCTGCAGGGGTGGGGTGGGGGCATTGCTTCCCATGTGCCATGTGTGCCAGTGACTGACAACCATTCTGGGCTTGACTACAGGCTCCAGGGGCATGGGGTGTGGAGGAGTGCATGTCCCACTTCCACAGAACTTGCACTGCTCCCCCACAACACACATGCTTCAGTTGTTTAGAGCCACTAATCATGTTCTCCAGTCTCTCACAAATGCTAACACTTCCTCTTTCTTACTCTTTGAATAAAGACTGGATTTTTTTGGAAAGAGATGATTTATCGTTGTGCAATCACTGAGATCAATAAAAATTACCTTTTATAAAAGTCAAGCTGATAGTCTAAGAGCTTTATCTGGATCAATCCAGACTGAGTTACAGCCTTCCAACAAGTCAGCAGACAGATGCTATATCACTGCAATGGACTAGGCGTCATCTTAACCTTGCCAAAAGATAAGGTAAAATTTATACCCCCATGAAATTACTTTAAACTAATGCATTTTACCTCAGAAGATAGGGTGAGCTAAGTGTGCACATATGGTCTATTGTAACTCACCTTATGAACAGTGACTTGTAAAGCTGCTGTAAATCGTTAGCTTTTGATTCTGTGCCTCTGCTTCCATGAACAGGAAATATTCCCTACTTAAACGCTTTTACATGGGTAAAAGGTTTTACATGGCCCTCCATGGATAGTAGCATTTTTATGAGATGTGATGGGTCTGTAATTCTGATCGGAATAAGTACTTTTTAAAATAGAAATAAAAATCAGTTTTAAGCCCCTCACTACAAGACAGACCTTGAGGAGCTGAAATGTGTCCAAAGAAGGGCAACAAAGCTGGTGAAGGGTCTAGAGCAGTCTCATGAGGAGCTGCTGATGGACCTGGGATTGTTTAGTCTGGGGAAAAGAAGACACAAGGGGGACCTTATCTCTACAGCTCCCTGGAAGGAGGTTGTAGCCAGGTGGAGGTCAGTCTCTTCTCCCAAATAACAAGCAATAAGACAAGAGGAAATGACCTCATGTTGCACCAGGGGAGACTTAATTTGGATATTAAGAAAAAATTCTCAACTGAAAGGATTTTCAGGCATTGGAAGAGGCAGCCCAGGGAAGTGGTTGAGCCACCACCCCAGAGGTATTTAAAGATGTGTAGATGTGGTGTTTAAGGACATGGTTTAGAGGTGGACTTGGAGTACTTGTCTTCATAAATGGTTGGACTCAATGATCTTAGAGGTCTTTTCCAACCTAAACAATTCTGTGATTTTATAATTCTAAGTGCAAATGAATGTAGGTCCTTAATTAATTACAAGATCAGTTTTTTGCAAAAATCATATGATTCACAGATGGTAATAACAGTAGGCATTTG
The DNA here is from genome assembly GCF_009650955.1 of Corvus moneduloides. NCBI lineage: Eukaryota > Metazoa > Chordata > Aves > Passeriformes > Corvidae > Corvus > Corvus moneduloides. Next base: position 149,833,263 of record NC_045476.1, read on the forward strand.
ATACAACTTGATACTTTAAGACCTTTGACAAAATAATTTATTTTTTAAATCAACTGTCTACTCCTTGTGAGCTTCTAGAAAACAATCTTTCTCTTACAAGATGACCTCAAGGGTAAAGAAAATTAATGAAAAGTTTGATGAGAAAGGGCTTAAAATTCAAGAATACAGGCACAACAATGAAAATATTTTCCAACAGTGCAAAATATATGAGTTCAAAACTACAAGCTTTGCCAACAATTTATATTACCATGGACAGATGATTACAAATTCAGGCTGAACAGATGACCTGTTAGAAAATAAAGATCCTATTTACCTTTAAGGTGGTTGATAACACTGCATGAAGCAACATGTTTTTAAAAAAGAAATTAAAGAATGTTTACATTGTTCATAAGCAAAGTATTGCCTAAAGAGTGCTAAGATGTGCCTGTACATTTGTGCCTGAAAACTAGAATTTGAAAATAAAAATAAATTATATTATCTCTATTCTTCTCAAGCTATACAGTGATGCATCAAATGTTTTTCAGAAGCTGTTATTCTCATACAGTAACTGGCTCCTGTGTCACCCTTTCTTGTTGAACGAAGTCAACAACCTTCACATGCTCTCTCAGATGCACTTCTTCCAAAACAAGACTGAAACACCTACCAGTATGTTTGTGTGAGAAGCTAAAAGTAGTGACACCTGCTCTGCAAATAAACATCAGTCTTCAGAGCTCTCACTGCAGTATCTGCTGATGCTGTGCAGTTTTATGTAACCCATTTCCTTATTTTCCAAATGGCCAAGAACCTTGAATGAAAAGAGGATCTTACCTGCTTATTGTCTCTACTTCAATTAATAATCTTCTGTTTGTGATATCTCAAATTATTGCTATGAAAATGATTGTAATTTCACAGAAGGCCATGGTAAAAAATAAGATGTAAATGCTTCTAATCAAAGATACTCTTCATGCAAATGAAACTCTAACTAGAAGAGGAAACAATCTGTTTTAACAGACCACCATGAGAAGAGCTGCTCAGCATTAAATATAGTTTGATAAAGACATTAGCTTGGAAAAAGATACTGGAGTAAGTAAAAGTAATTGAGTATTTAATCTGGCTTTTAGGATATAATCCTAGAATACTCAATCCATGGACTGGATTTAGGAATTGGATTTAGGGTTGAATATAAGATGGAATCAGAATAATTTTTGCTGTTAGGGCCTTAACAAAATATATCTTTCATTTTCTTACAAGTGTTGAAAGCTACTTCATTGAAATGGGGAATTCATGTTAGATTATCAGAGTTTAGTCTATTTTCACACAGAATTCTATCATACAGTATAATAAGATTGTCTTGAAATCCTGAAGACTATTACACCAGGGTTCCAAGACTAACTGTCACACTGTATATGAAACAAAAATTTAGATTAACTATTAATTTGCATATTTTTTTATTTTCCTTTAAAAGTCTCTTCTGTTGTCTGAAAAATTAATATCTTGCAATAGGGATCCTTTATCTATGTTTCTAACTCTAAAAATGGGGGGTTTTTCAGCTTTGTTCCTTCAGGACTCTTCAAACCCATCATTCTGAGAAGCTTGCAGGCATGCATTTGTTATTAGAGATGGTAGACACAAGTATTATAAGCAGACACTGGTATAATAACAAAATGTGCTCTATTAGACAATACAAGTTTGTCAAGACAAGAGATGTCCAGAGAAGAAGACTGATTTTATGTAAAATGTAAGTAAGAGAAATTCTTAATTTCAGAACAAAAAATTTCAGGATCAGGAAACAGTGAAGCTGAAGAAAACGTTGGAATAACTGAAAACATTCAGATTCAAGTCTTCCTGTTATTTTCTATTCTCACATTAAAGTAATCTTTTTCATGAAACACCTTTTGTTTGCTTTGACCATTTGGATACTGGTTTGTCTTGCTTTTCTCAGTCATTTTTCCTGATCAATAGAATGTGATCAGTAGATGAAGAAGAGAAACCCATAGCTCACTGGATATAACATGTGGCTGGATCATGGAATTTAGGTATTTGTTCAGCTGAATGGGGCAAAACAAGTATTTGAAATTATGCCAGCTATTTCCTACACTGGTTTGAGAGGTTCCTTATTCTAACGGGCAACCAGGGATGTCAATGAGGTCATAGTTACAAACTGACTGCAGCTTTATAGGAAAGTGCTGATTCAGAAGTATAGCCAGTTCTAATAAGAACAGAACAAAATGACCTTGCTGCCACCAAGAAACCACCTCAAAAATGCAGAAGCAGACTCAGAGGCCTCCTCCAAAATGGTGCTGTAAGTTTGGGACGTTCAATTAATTTTCATTCCTGGGATAGAAGACAATTCATGGCCTTATGCACAGAAGTTGTTCAAGGAATAAAAAACCAATATAATGCACTGTGCATATTCCAGTTATGTGTAAACACAGATATATGATGAATTGATTATATTGTTGTCCTGGGTTGCAGTGTATTCTATTATCATCCTCAGGAGTTGTTGAAACCAGGTGGGGCAGTGTTTCCTTGCCTCCTCCCTCTGGACTATCTTTCTGTTAATTGCCCATCATTGTCCTGCCGCCTGACTCAGAGATAACTCCCTCTGGACTATCTTCTGTTAATGAGCCTAATCAACACTTTGCCTCATGACTCGTTACCCCATTGTGAGATGCTCCACCCAGAGGGAGGAACCAGGCATCCCATCGTGGATATAATCTGAGGCTGAACACCAGAGACACCAGCTTCCCACTGGATTTCCAGAGGACAGGAGCTACACAGCCACCACCACTGGACTTCCTGAGGAAGAGCAGACTGTTTTACTACAGGATCACTGCTTCAGAGGACTGCAGCCACCATTCTACCAGACTGCTACCACCACCGTGCCTAACAGGGTGTCAGGTTGTACCTTGACTCTGTCAGTTTGACAGTGTTTTCTTTTACCTTTTTTTTTTCCCCTTTTCTTTAATTTCCATTAAATTGTTATTCTGACTTGGTGCCTCCCACTGGTTTGTTTTCGAACTAGTACAATTGTATATAATTTATGTAGTGCATGGTATGGTATGGAAAAGTTTGTTTAAAATCTTATATTGTAAGAAGACTATTAAAATCTAGGCATGTTGCCCATTGAAATACACCTGCATACTACAGCTTCTTTAAGTGATAATTATAATGGAAAAATGTTGTCTAACCTTTAATATAGCATTTCTCTGTACAAAATATACATTTTATAAATGTACTCACATATGCCAAAATTAATTCTTAAATTTATAGGGAATGCTGAAAAAAAAAAGTCCAAACAAACAACCAAAACCACCAAAAAAACCCTAAACACTACAAAAGCTAAAATCCAAATAAAAGACATAATGTCTATAATTTTTATTTTTCATCAGATATATTGTTATTACAGTCAAGAAAAAAAAAGGGCTTAATCAATATGATCAATATTTTTAAAAATGTGTTAAGCAGTGAAATTTGTGAATTTAGGACAAATCCAATTAACAGTGTCACCTGGAAAAAAAATCCTGTAATGGGAAACTCTTAATTTGCCCTTGATCATGCTATTCTATCTAATATTTTATACTTCCCAACATGGATTTCTTACTGTGTCATTCAGCAAGGTGGTTGTGGAACGGGGAGGGAATGAGAGTCTGAACTCTATGTCAAAGATTGTTTATGAACTTAATGTTTAAAGTTAATTGGATAAAATGCATTATTACCCTTGGGAATATTGGTCAGAAGAAAAGAAAAATCTTACATCTCAGAAGAGAGATGTCCTATGGAAGCAATCAGGCTTCTTTTTGCTTACTGTCTGTATGACTTTCCTGGTAATGCATTTGGTTACTGAAAGTGTCCCCTTTTTATCAGGGAGGCTAACTGCTCAGCCCCAGGCTCTGCAGTTTGTAAATTCAGACACTTTCTCAGAAAGCAGAGCTTTGAGTTTAAGGCTTCTTAGGGCAGGCCAGACTTAATGTCTCTATTCTGTTACTTTAAGTACTTAAGGTGCTATTACTACAAGACTGCTCTGTGAAAGAATTGTTATGTTTGTTCCACTGGTCCTGTTTGATCAAAAAAGTATGAGACAGTTATTCTTAATATTTTGATGTGACTCATGTTTTCTGTTGCCTGGTTCTTTTAGTTGATACAGCACTTGGAAATGCAGGTGGAGAAATATGTTGGCAGAGAAAAGTAACTTTTCCAGAAGATCTTTTTGGGGAAGCTGTGGAAGGAGTCTGGCTGCCTCATTAGGAAATCCTGCTGGAGCCAGGAAACCACTTTCATGTGATAGGTAGGCTGCATCTGGCCCCATGTTGCTTTTAAGTTCATGGTCAGAACCTCAGCTGATAAAAAGCCGATGTAAGTCTGGATGATGTTAGGCCCGAGCCTTTAATATTAATTGGTAACACCTTGAATCCTTTTACTGGTATCTTGTCTTCATTAACTTTCTTTTCTGGTGACACATCAATTCCAGTATTTGGACCTACAGTTGGCTTTTTATATTGATTTTTTTAAATTAATTTAGAAAAGGTTGTGAAGTTCTTCCGAGTAGATATGAAATGATTTATCACTACCAAGAACTATATGTCTCTTCAGTGGAATGGAAAAGAAGGGCTCAGCTTCCACTGTTAACTAAGAGCTCTTCTGTATATTAAGCTACACTTAAAAAGTGCAGAAATTACTAGAATTTATTTAGGTATATTTTATATCTTAATATATATATTAGAATAAACCTACACATTTTCTATAGCCTTTGTAGAATCAGTGTGCTTCATATGACTAAGGAATAACTGGTCACCTTGCCATTTAGTTATTTCAGTTCACTTATCTTGATTACAATTCGTTTGGAGAGAGGCAAGGAATATACTTTAACCCAAACATTAGTCTAAGATACCTTACACACTTGGGGATAAAAGAATTAAAGTCCCAATCTGATTTTAGTTATGACTAGCTCTTATTTTGACAAGTAGATCTTTTATCTAAAACAATGATAAGTAGGCAAATTAATGGTAAGTTTTCCTAAAGTGGCAAAGGTGACAATTATGAATATAGCACTTGGTGACGCCCCAAGTGATGCTAGCAAATTCAGAATGAAAAATTATTCCCTCTTCTTCCCTGACTTTTGCAGTAGTATTTGACATAGTGCTGAGGTGACGTGCACTAATACCGGTCTCTTTTGGTATCAGAGCTACCGACACTGTTTCTTCATCTCACCCCCATGGTACACCTATCCCGCACACCTTTTACCCCTTTTCTCCTATTTCTCCTTATCAATTACTTTTACTAATCCATATCTCCTGTGTTTTTCACTTTATCCAATCATCTTCTTTAAATAAGGTTATTGCCATTACAAGTAGTGCCACAGGTTTGGGGACTCAGGATGTGTTTGTACTTGTTTTCTTTTAAATATATTAGCAGTTGTCTAATTATCAGGTAACTTTTAAAAATTTTGCTTTACCTTATAGTGAGATCAATCTGTGCAGATTAAATTGTCTCTGAATGAAGAGTAGTATGGATGAGTGGACACAGAATGATACCAGAGGCTCTTTTCTAGTACTGAAATCTTATTATGGGTAAAAATGTCATATATACAGACAAAAAAATTTACTGTTCATACAGTTGAAATCTTAACAGTCTGTTCAAAGATTTATTATTTTATTTTATTTATTATCAGATTCTGTTATTGCAGAGTAAGAAAATAAAGAGTAATACCATTATCGAAAAAATATCTTTTAGAATACAGTTGAAATTATTATGCACACATCCTGGTACTAACCTTTTTTTTTCTGAGTTTCGACCATCTTTTCACTGTTTCTCTGTATCCTGAGGTAAGTGGCTTCAATCTAATTGGGGTATTGCAAGTCATCAGCAACCTAAGTCCTTTCATATGGAAGAATTTCATATGGAATTAATTATGATGGTTTCTTCCTCCTTCTCTCTCCTGAATTTACTTAGGGCTATTTTTATGCCTTTGTTAGACCCACTTTGCAGTTTGATCTTTCTCCTTTGGTCTGTAACCACTTCATACATATGGTGCATTTTATATGTATAGTTTAGTTTTCCTTTGTTCTCTTTATTAACAAACCCCCCAAAAAACTCTTATGTCTGCATTTATTTGAGTTGTTTATAGCCCTGAGGTCTGGAGCCTGTGTTCTGTCTCTTTGACACCCCCATGCTTGTACTTATAATCTGTATAAAAACTGCAGCTACACTACACAAATATAAGTGAAAATAAACCAAGCTGGGCATAGCCCCAGTCATTGGAAAAGTTGCTGTTAAAGAAAAATCAGATAAAAACAAAGTTCCAGGCAGGTTAAGCAAAATCAGACAAAGTAAACTTCATAAGCCTCAGTCTGGAAGTCCCAACTAAGTCATTACACAGCCTGTTACTAACAATGCCAACCATATATTTACTGAGCTACAGAGCTAAAAAGTCTTAGTTTGCAAACAGAAGTCACAGATCAAACCAGGTATTGTCCAAGATAAAATCTGTTTTAAAGCTAACAAGGGGCATCGAAAGCCTGAATAATCAGGAATCACTGAACAAAAGGACACATAGACAACCAAGAGTACCAAGAGTCAAGCTGCTGGAAGACACTTTTGCACTCTGAAGACTTACTCTCATGCTCTATTGTATTTTTATATCTGCCATACTTTGATTAGACTGTTCAAATAATTTTAATTGGCTAAGTTCTTGGATTATCAAATAAAATGTGTACTTTTCATGCCCATGACAAGATTTTGAATGCAACACTCATTTTTTTCAAACAAGGAAAAAAAGCTTTGATCAATTATTCGACTAGAACTTTTAAGTGATTATTCTGGGGTTTCTCAGTGCTAAATATCTCAAGAAGATTTATCAGTGTCTTTCTAAAATCTGAAAAAGGAGAAAGATTTAGTCCTAATTTACTACTTTCCAATGAAGAAATTACCTGTTGGGATATAGTTTTATATACTTTGAATTCAAACCTCTAGAGAACTGAACTAATCTCCACATTCCACTTTATATTTTTGCTCTGCCTTATGCTAAAGCTGAACTCCTTTATTTGTATTGCATTGTTGTGAAAGTTGTGAAAGTCATAAATGTCACCTTTTTAAAGCATTGTTATCAGCTGACTTAGTCATATTTGCCTTTGTAAGCAGGAACATAATCAGAAAAATAGTTGGGAAAAGTCTCAACTAACACTACAAAAGTTCTAAAAGTATCCTTCCCAAAGTTGAGCTAGCTCCTCAGCTGAGACCTGGTGAATGGATAATATGGAGAAAACAAAGAACGCAGATGAAAAATTTTCATAGTGGCACAAAAGTCAAAATCTGGACTCATTTAATGCCTTTTTTTTTTTTTCCTATGTGTTTGGGGGCTCTCTTTTAAACTCTCCTTGATATCTAAATTCACTCTGTGAGATATTTGAAACCTGCTGATATTTGTATACCTCCTAGTTCTGTTTTTTAATCTGTAAGGACTATTATGAGCAATATGATTAACACAGTGAGAAGTATTTAGTATATTTTAAATTAGTACTAATTAATTAATTACATGTCCAGTTTAAGCATTTAAGTAAGGGGTAAATCCACGCTTTTCAAGAGTCTATTTATTTTATGGATGAAGAAAGAAGTAATTACTCTGTGAAGAAAATCAGAGAACCCTAAGGAGTAGGATTAAAATATGGCAGCTTTGAAGACTCCAAAAGGTCAGATATACCAAAATCAGAAAAGAAGTTCAACATCATGCTATGACAAAGCTATAAAATATTTATGTAAGGGAGCTTTACTAGGAGCAGGATAAATTATGGTGTTTTGTCTGCTCAGGATTCTATTTTCTGAATTATTTATTGGGGGGAGGGGGAACTGTCTCTTGTGTGTTCTTTTTTAGTGATTTTTTTCTCTGTGCAGATTTCATGCTGAGTGCCAGATAGACGCCTCTCAAATACCATGTTTGCTTATCTTCAAAGAGGTTACAAAATGTACAACAGTCTGAATGCTGATTAAGGTGCTCTGTCAGCGTGTCTGAGTTTAGCTATGATATATGTCTATAATGGCCTAGCATTCAAAACTTGGATTTGGAATAATTATTATTTTTACAAGAGAAAAAAAAGAGAAAAAGGAACTGGACTAAGTCTTGTTGCTACAACTACCACTATTGTTGATGTATTTTATAATTCATGTTGTAGTGTGAAACATACAAACTTCCCTCTTTCCTTTTGGAAATGCTCCTTTATTTCTTTGAACCTTGCTCCTGGAATGGTGTACTGGCTTTCTATGTTCTTCAGTGTTTATTCTGCTATCAAAATCTCCAGACTGTTTTATCTCTCATTCCTACTTCTTGACACCTTTATGTTTCTTTTCTTTTTATCTGCAGGGATTTTATAGTTTTTGATGATGGCACTAAGGTTATTTGATGTTTAGCATGTAACTGGGTTTTCAGATTGCATTTTCAAATCTGCTTTTCAATGGTGATTCAATGCTAAAGGAAACCAAATAAAACTCATTTTGTACCTTATATTTATTTTCATGATAGCAAAATTCCACCAAGTAAATTTTTTTAGAATATCTACATTCTCACATCTACTTTTGTTGAAGTGTTTTCTTCTTTTTGATAGGTGTTTTGTAATTTAAACAGTTTATCTTTTCTTCATTTTGCTTTACTCTACACAGCAGCATTTATTTCCTTTTCTTTTTTTCTTAATGCAGGTTGAATTCTTATTTTCCAGTTCTGAGTGAACTGTTTTTTGATGTATTTCACAAAGCATGAAATATTGGGGAATGTTTACAGGGGAATTCCCCAAGAAGCCAGTAAAAACTATACAACCAGTAATGGAACAAAATACTACGATTATTATTATTATTATTATTGAAAAGAATGAAAATAAGATGTAGTTCTTCTTTTAAAATTAAAATACTAGTCTTTATGCACAGGTCAATAAGCAAATTAAGCTCTGGTATAATTTCTGTTTCTCTGGCGCAATACTGAATTGAAAAGACATTTTCATTTTAGACAACTGGATGAAAGCTTGGCTTTCAGTTTATAAAGTCTTACCTAATAGAAATGTAGCACTTGAAACAATTTCAAAGTCTTAATTGTCATAGCTGTCTTCTCTGACATGCAATTAAACGTTTATCTGTTTATCCCTCTTCTGGTTTGGCTGGGATAATTTTCTTCACAGCTGGTATGGGGCTGTGTTTTGGATTTGTGTTGAAAACAGTGTTGATAACACGGGGAATTTTTCATTATTGCTGAGCAGTGCTTACACAGAACGAAGGCCTTCTCTGCTTCTCAGACACCCCACCAGCAAGGGTGTTGGGGTACACAAGAAGTTGGAAGGGGACATAGCCAGGATAGCTGGTCTCTACTGACCCAAAGGATATTCCAGACCATATGGCATCATGCTCAGCTCATAAAGCTGGGGAATAAGGAGTAAGGCAGTGCTTTTGGAGTGATGGTATTTGTCTTTCAAGTCGCTATTATGTATGTTGGAGCCCTGCTTTCCTGAGCACCTGCTTGTCCATTAGAAGTGGTGAATGAACTCTCTGCTTTGCTTTGCTTTGCTTTGCTTTGCTTTGCTTACATGTGCACTTTCTGGTTTCCCTATTAAACTGTCTTTATCTCAACCAATGCATTTTCTCACTTTTACTCTTCAGATCCCCTCCTCCATTCCATCAGGGGAACTGAGCTGCCACCTGGGGTAAAACCAAACAATCTCTTTGTCTGCAAACTGAATATAATGACACTGCCCATTACATAGTACTGCTGTAATGATACATGGAATACTGTGGAAGATGAAATACCCTCTTAGTTGCATCTAAAGGAACAGTTGGCATGGTGGTGTTCAGTCAAAGATTGGACTTGATGATCTTAGTGGTCTTTTCCAACCTTAATGTTCCATGATCCTACTAAATAAAGTAGGTAGAATTATGTGTTTGGGGATAAAAAAGTATAGAAAGGAAGCTCATTGGAATTTTCTATATAATTAATTTTCTCTTTATCTATCAGATAATGGTTTCTTCTCGCTGGTAGATCTTGAATGAATGTATTTTTATTTTCAAGACTTCAATAACTTTCTAAAACACAACACTAGCATGTTCCTCAGTAGTTGAATAGTCTTAAAATGCAAACACCACTGCAGGACTGTGTAAATAATTATCTCTGACATATACCAGTAGTAAAATAAGAACTTTAGGCCCTATGTTGCTCTATAATTGGGGGGGTTTTTTGCATATGGTCAAGACGATGAAGATGAATACTGAATCAATATCCATCTTACTCATTTAATCTGTTGTTCCACTTAGAAATCTAAGGAAGTATCTTTTCTAATTTTGAATCTCTAAAACTCTTCATACAGAAATGAACTTCATTTTTCAAAAAAGAAATTAATGTAGACACATAAGCATAAACTCAGTATAGAAAAACTCACATCGGTGATCAAATTGTGATCAGAAATAGAGTGTTTAGTTTCAACATTTAAGCAATGGGTTTGTATATTGACAGCAATAACTGCCAGCAGTTTTGATCAACAAAAAATACTAAGTATATAACAAAGTAAATAATCTCAGCACCACAGGTAAATTGTGTTCACTTTAGAAAAGTACAATCAATCATTGTATTGTAGCTCACCAGAAGCTTCCTATCTTCTATTCCCAGCGCAGCATGATTTGCTGGTGTTAAACACCAAGCAAATCTATACGAAAATGCAAGGCTTCTTAACCAATTCACAGTCTTTGTATTAAATTTATATACAGTAATAATAATAAATATATCAATAAATTCTAATATATCATCTATCTTAAAAAGCAAGGGAAAAAAATCTTAAAAAAAAAGAAAAAAAGTGAAGTGATGAGTCATTTGGATAAAGCTGCTCATTTTATCAATTCCATAATTTTAGTGCAGTATAATCTAACAGAGAACACTTTAAAGGTCTGAAAGGGTATCTGTCGCAACAGACTTGTCTTTTTCAGTGGATATGATAATCATAATTTTCTATTTCATCCCTTGCTACCCATAAACAAACTAAAATATCTCTTAAAGTCACTTGAACTCTCTATTTTAAACTCTTTCTAAGGGAGTTTATTTATGGTTGTTAAAAACATATTGTTTCCTTTTCTGAAGCCTTGTCTTGATTTCCCTGGTGACCACTGATAAGAATGTATTTCCCCTCAGCTGTCAGTTTTTCCTACGGTGCTTTAGAGAGAGAAATGTCTCCTTTATTGATCTTTGTTTTTTGAATTTGTGTGTCTTTTCATTTCTTCTATAAGTTAATTTCAGAAGAGCTAAAAATGTACTAAATCATAACTTTCTTTTGAATACAATGTGTTTTGCTTTAGAAAATTTTTCGCTGATTTTACTGGTTTTCATCCAGAATAAGGCCTAAACCTGTAAGTAGAAAGAACCTGCACTGGATTTGGAGTGATTTGCCTCTGGCACTGTAACAAACTCCCTGAGAAATGAGGAGACTGCAGGTGATAAAAGGGAAATAAGTGAATTATAAATGACTATGTTTTGCATCTCCTAATGAAGAACTGATAGAGATACCATATGTGTGAAGAATTAAGGAGAAGCACAACTAAGAGGACTACATGAGACCCTATGGGCAATACATACTACAAGACTAGAGAACATCAAACTCCCCTCCCTTCTGCCTGTCCTGCAGGATTCCTTTGCTGAAGATTCATCTTGTTCTAGCTTACATGCAAGGTTTCAGAGGAGCCCTATAAATTATTTAATTAACTAATGCCTCTGTGAACTAGAAAGATTTGGTTTTTCTGACTCCTTCAAACCTGTTTTTCATCTCTGTAGTTTAGCTCAGCTCTCACTGTATTCTGCACTTCTCAAGAGGAGCTAGAAGTTAGATCTTCTAACTCAAGTTAGAAGATCAGCCTCATTATTGTGTTCCAAAACAAAGAGAAACTGTGAGTGATCTCTTATAAACTCAACTGTCCCTTGAATCTGTTGCTTAGAAAAAGAAAAAAAAAAATTGTTCTAATACATTGAATGCAGCAGTTTAATTTGTTCTGTTGGTCCTACTTCTATGAGGAAGATGTAACTTATATGTACATCATAAGCAGACTCTTTTCTTACTACCCTCAAATAATAAATATTTAAAAATTCCTTTTAATTTTCAAAGTAAAACAGTTCTAAATTGAAATGAAACAAAAGAAATATAAGGAAGTTTGCAACACGGTTTGCTGCCACATGCACGTGTGTTATAGCCTTGTCCCCAAACTCATCGACTCAGGCTTTAAATGGTAAGTCCATTTGATCCAAGCCCACAAGTATGGGCTTTGCAAGTGATCTAAAAATCCATGCTATTTAATAATGGCACAAGATTATTATGCATCCTGTGATGGTAATAAAATGATAAAGCTTATGCCAAATGTGCTAGAAAAACTAACATTTTTCAAAATCCTATTGAAAAGCTTATAAAATTCAGTGTAATTTATCCTTCTAATATTTTGGAACTTTGTTGTAATTTCCATGGTCCCCTACTTCAACCTATTCAAAGGCATAAGTTCTCCTCATTTATAACTTGAACTGTAATTTAGCTTTTTTTTCTGCCATTTTAGGAAAAGAAACTACAATGTTGTCTGTCATCTAATCTACAAATTTTCATGTTTGTACTGGTGCAATGAGATTGCTTGCCTAATATGACACATGAACAAGTTTCAAAGCTGGTCATAAGACCTTTGTTTTTCTTTTCATGTCCTCTTTCTTCTCAGATCAGAGATTTTAACTATGAAAGCCCTTCTACTTCCTGAGTCATCTGCTGTGACAGATAACCCCATCACAGAAATTACTGCACCAACAAATTGAAGTTTATTATTAAATTGAAGTTTATCATTAAAGTAATTTTTGCATCCCCTTCATCCTTCCTTGCTTCCTTCTGATTTATATTCTTTCACTACATCATTGTCACTGAGATACTTCTGGAATATTTTCACTAATCTTTAATTTCTAGAGTAAATAATAATCTTAATAATAAATTTATTAAAAACATTAATTTATTCAGTAGCAAATTTCTAATAATATTTTCCTTCTACCAACTTTTTCCATTTATTCCTAGTGTTTACTGCCCAGATGACTACAGTCCTTCATCTTCTTTCTTCTTTGCCCTTTTTTGCTTGCCAAATTGCTTTTTTTGTCCTTCTCACTCTCCTCTCCTTGTGGCTCTGATGCATACAAGATTCATTTTTCGAGATTACATGAATCTGATTAATAACTGATCATGGCTTCAGGAAACACAATTCAGATTAAACCAACAGGAATCAACCTCTAACAATGATTCATTCACCATAAATTGTCAACAATATCCAGGAGAGGTAAGTCTGAATGGGCCAGCTCTAAGAGTGGGGCCAGGATTTTTTGTTGTTGTTTTTTTGTTGTTGTTGCTGTTTTTCTTTTGTTTGGCTTGTGAGAGGAACAAAGAATGATTGAAAAAATTATGTTCTCCTTGTTATCCTTTATGGGATAAAATTATATAAAGTGAAACAGTGAATCAATTCTATGAGGCAGCAGAGTAAAGCTAAGCTATTGGTTATGGAAAGTGCTTTGAAATCTTCCACCAAGCCACTATTAAATCACCAGTAACTGCAAGAGGTAAGCATTCAGTACTTTCTCTCAGTGTTAGGTCAGTAAAAGTTAGTCATCTGTTTAAATTCATCTGTCCTCTGTCCATGGAGACAAAATAATCAAAAGCATTAGGAAAATTTGAAATGTTTCGTTTTTCTATGAACAAAACTTTTGAATTTGTTAAGATTCTACTATCCATATCTTAAGAAGTCTCATTCTTAAAAAGTCTTTTTAAGAATAAGCCCTATGTTCTCTCCTTTTTCCTGTGATTCTGGAGGAGCCCTCTACAAGCTTCCCCCTTCATTTGAGTGGAGCATGGTAAGATAATGCATTATTTGAAATAAGTAGATAGATGTCTTATCCTACTTGAGGACTACTAGTGCTATTCCCTTTTAATACTAATGTTTACTATTTCAAGTGCTGCTAAGTCAGTAAAGTGAATGACTCACTGACTTTTTCACATTATCTTTTAATTTTGTTTGCCTTAGATGTATCTACTTGAATGTGTTTAGTAAATGAAAACCAAACAAAACCCTGAGATTCAGAGTAATTTATATGTCATAAATTTCAGCTGACTGAACAGTTTCTGAACAAATGGAAGAGAGGCCAGTGCCATAATCCTTAATACACCCATGTGGTATTTACTGGCACCAACTTGAATGGCATTTCAGTATGAAAGGTTGAATTAATAGCTATTACTTAACCCAAGTAAAGCTTATAGTATAGAGTCCTCTGTTCGAAGATTGAAATATCAAGGGAAAAAAGCAATCAACTGGCTGACACAAAGGGCTGAACCTTTTACAGTCAGGATATGGTTTGACATGGATTCCTTAACTAGTTCCATTGCTGCCATTTACAGCTGCCCTGCCCCTGTTGTTTCCACTGATACAATTATCTGTGGGGAAGGATCGGGGAAAAAATTATTATTTGTTTCACTTTTTTGTTTCTCTCAAAATTACTTTTATGCAGATCAGTTCCTTCACCTGCCATTTCTGGAGCCCCCCAAAATTCCTACCAACACAGCTGGTGCTACAAAGGGAAGGCCATGTGCAGGATTTGGAGGCTCCCTGCCACTTGAAATGTGCCTAGGAGAAATCCATGTCAAATCACAGCCTTAACTATAACCAAGGTAGGAAAAGTAGCTATAAATAATAAATAAATAAAATTTTAAAAGAATAACAAAGTAATAAATTTCTGAGTTACTTAAATTTGGAAAATGAAATACCTTGCACATAAGATGTACAGGGGACAAAAATCAATTTGTGCTCATGCAATTTTAGGCACTTGTTAACCAAATTTAAAAAAAAATTCTTAAAACCCATATAAATTAATCTTTTCTTTTTATGCCTGTATAAATGACAAGGGTTCCTGAAAATAAAACTCTTAGAAAGTTCCTATGATTTAATTGTCCTTGAACATAAACTTAGCAACTTGACTTTAGTCATCCTTTTTTGAAAACTATGACTTATGCCTTAAAAATTTGCATTATCATTTGTTATCCTCTGTTGATTTAGTCCTCTTTTCTAACTTTTCAATGTTGTTCTTTTACAGTATAAAAGATAGAAAGGTACGGTACCCTATGAAGAAGTCTGGACATACAACTTCTGACTATAAGAATTAGAGAGATGATTTTCTATATATTTCACATTTTTGAAGATTGCAAGCCATAATATACGTCAATAAAATTTGATGCAATTGCTCCTTTAAAACTAGAATCACAGAATTCTAAGTTTATTGGGTATCTTTATCAAGCAAGTTTGCTTAACAAAATAAAAGTTGTTAAACTACAGTTCAACCTGACAGAAAAAGCAGTCAGCCTAAAGGGCTCAGTGATATAGAGCAGCTCCACATCTTTATATCATGCAACATAATTTTGAATTCACAATGAGCTAAAAGTTGTTAAAGTTGTATTGTAAATGTTAAAATACCCAAAATATAATTGGAGAGAAATCAAACAATGTTTTATGCAATAAACAATCAGTCCTTTATTTGAGTGCCAGTTTATTAAGTGTCAAGAGGCATCTTACCTCTAACTTGTAATCATATGGAAAAAAAAATACTCCCATCACCTGGTTGCCTCTTATTATTGCATCATTCAGTTAGAAGTTATTCACAAAATACCTGTCTGGAAGATGTGTACATGGGTTATGAAGTAATAAAAAAACCAGTATCATCTGAAACTTTTATAATATATAAGGTTAATATTGACTATCATATATATGTTATATGTATAATAATATAATATTGATTGTCATGTGTGATATAAAGCAATCTATACTTACAGAGCAGAAGAATAAATGTTTTAATTTGGAAGTGGATTTCACTTGATGGGGCTCTGAGCAATCTATCTTATGGAAGATGTCCCTGGTTAGTGCAGGGGCATGGGACTAAATGACCTTCAAAGGTCTTTTCCAACTCCAACTACTCTATGATTCAAACTACTCAAGATCCAAAACCTTAATGTGCTTTGGGTACTTCTAGAGTACTCTGCCACAGAGCAAACCTAAGAAACTGAGTATATGAGATCTGAGCTAATTTAAGGGGTGTAAGTCTTTTAGCTGTTCCTTGAAGGAAATTATTCAAGGACTGTATTCCATTGTTGACAAAAATTTGATAATTGTTTAGATGTTTATGCTTGAAGGCTCAGTTAGTGCCCACATTTTCAAAGCCTCTGCTAATATCTTACACTTGTCATTTTCTGCATTTCATTTTTATTCTAAGGTTATAAAAAAAACCCTAATTGCTGTGAAGATCTTTTTTTTACAGAAATTTATAAAAGTTATTATTATTGTAGTGGGGATTCCTACAACACATATATACAGCAAGGCCCGTGGAAAAGAAATACAAGGACCGATTCTTGGTAGATGTTTTCAGAGAGATGTTTATTTTCCAGCCGCATGGCCAGCGACTCCCAAGGAACTGTAGCAATCACAGGACCAGAGGGTCCTTGCCGGGCAGGGGAACACAAAACAACCAATGGAGAATGAGGTTGACCAGGGAGTAGGGAAACCCCGGGCCTCCACCCTAGGGCCCCTCTCCCAGGACCCCCCCCATGCCAGGCGGGAGGAACCCCAACAATTATAACAAGAGGTATAATAACAGTAGAAAATTCAGCTAGGCTAGATTGAGTTAGGTAGCATTCAACGTCGTTGTTGCAGTGAAAAAAGCAAGTTTCACCTCTAGGCAGGCCAAGATCAATCTGGGAAATTTTTACTCCTAATGCCCTGAAGAGTTAACTTAGACACTGTGGACAGCAATAATATATTTTCTGGGCTACATTAGCTCCAAATGGTTTACAATTCATCTATCTGTGCAAATAGTAGGTATTTTGTGCAGGATAATCTAAGACACTCTGGAAGAAATAAAGATTTCCTGATTTTTAGTTAGATGTTTGCAGTGAATTCAAATTACAGTGAATCCAATAGTCCTTACTGAATGCAGATACAATATTGTCAGTTGCAGTGCAAGGAAGGAAGGTCAAACACTTGATTTAACATGGTCTGCTATGGTTCCAGGACCACCATGTAGTTATTACCAACAAATTTTGCACAAGACCCTGGTCCTAGCACAAGCCATGAACACATGGAAAGAGCAGCTGGAGAACCTTGCATCCATGGGGCACATGAGGTGCTTTAAGTGACTCCCTGCTCTGTGGCTTCAGCGCTGGCTCCACTGGCAGTGAAACTGTTCTGAGCATATCAGTGGTGCCCTTGGGTGCATGGTGCAGGACTGTGAGCATGGATACAAGCAAATTGCCACCAAACAGGTCTCTCTAACTCACTAGATGTATAATGTTGATGTACCCATTCATGCCTTTGGATTTTGTGTTAGGCATTATTCTATCAGAATAAAATGATTTCTGCTTTCTTTGGTCCTCATGCTGTGAAAAAATCAGCATTTTCAGAAAAGCATTTCTCCATAAAAGGATCAATATGGGGTCCAATTCTATTCAAAATCCTTGTAAAAGATCTGGATTACAGGCCTGTATGCCTCTAATGCAGGCAGCATCAGACTGGGAGGAGAGGTATATACACTGCAAGGACAAGCCACTGCACGGAGACACGGCAATGGGCTGGAAGCTTGGGCTAGAAATAATTGTATGAGGTTTAACAATGGTAAATGGAAAGTACTGCACAGGGAAACAGTCCCCAAAAACATACAGGTTGAGGTATAGTTCTGCTAAAGTGCCTCTGTGGACAGGAAAATGAACACTGATTAGCAGTGTGGTAGGGCAGCAAGGAAGGCAAGCCTGTGCTGCATCTGTAAGATAAAATCCAGCAGATAAAGGCATGTGGTTAGTCCACTCTACTTGGAACTTCATAGGCAAAACCTATGAATAATTAGTATAGCTGTAGGTTCCCCCAGTTCAAATAAGGAGAAAAAACTGTAATATTGAGAAGGGCCGAGTGGACGCCCACCACTCTGATGATTAGAGGACTGGAGAACTTGATGCATGAAAACATTGAAGAAATCGGCTTCATTCATTATGAGAGGAGGTTGCTGACGGACATGTGTGAGCCTAATCACTGTCTTCCAACACCTAGAAAATCAATACTGCAAAGATGGGGATATTTCCTTTGCAAGAATATATGGTGGCAGGACTACATGCATGAGTTTCTTCAAGGGAAAATCCTATTTGGCTATAAGAAACATAATCATGTCTGTGGGAATAACAAAATCTTGCAATAAATTGTCCAGAGGAATGGTTCCGTTTCTTTGCTGGAAATAGTCAAGACAGTTTTGACAAAGCCATGAATAGTCTAATTTAACGCCTCCTTTCAACAGAAAGGTGAACATCTGATCCCAGAGCTCCCTTCTAACCCGGACTTATTCTATGATTATGTCATTTTTCTATGAAATTTCTTGTATATATATTCCAGTTGAAGGTGATTTGAAATACAGGGTCTGAAGGAACATGGGTATTAGACCTGTATGACTGCAAGAAGCTTTAAAGATTCAAAGAAAGAAGTCTGACAGAAGGGATAAAAAAAAGACATCCCTTCAAAGAAACCATCTACAATCACTACATACAAAGTCTACAGAGGTTAATAAGAGCCTTTTCTGTGGCTACAATGGACTTTGGTTTTCTCTTTAGGTGTTCTGGCTTATTCTATTCTTTTTTTTTCTTTTTTTTCTTCCTCCACACTTTTTTTTCCTTGTGGAAGTCCTGTCTAAGAATGCCTAGCATTGTCCATATTCTGTCTGCACACTGGACTGGGATTTTTTTCATTTCATACATCATTTGCACTTGTTACTGTGATTCCAGGAAAAAAAGGGCATAAATCCATACTGCTCTGGAGAGAAAAAAAAAAAAAGAAGAAAAAAAAGACATGTATTGTTACAGAATTGAGGAACATTAGCTATGTGCTTTAATAGCAGAATATATGTTGTATAAAAGATGACTTCTATCCTAATTTTAATGAATGAATGTAGACATTTTAACATAGTTTTGAAATTATATCTGAAAAATCAGAGAATATGTCAATATAACTATGCATGATAATATATTAGCAAGTGTGATTAGTTCTAATTTAATAGGCACCAATAAAAATGCCACAAGCCAAAGGATTTGAATTTGTAAGGAGCTCTGTGTTAAAAGAAATGGAAAGAGGGAAGGGAAATTCTTTTAAAACACTCTGCTTTAAAGACCAACAAAAGTCTCTTCCTGTTCAGTGAAGCTGTCTGTGAATATAAGGATAGCTTGAGTCTCTGTCTAGCATGTTAATCAAAAGACCATCTTTAGGAATAATAAGATACTTTTTTTAGCATGTACAGCAGATTCAATAGTTCAGTGCTATCATCAATGTACAATTTACTAATTGTACGTAAAAATTTGGGCTGTATGTTTGGGGATCTGGATATGTAATTTCTAAATACACAGAAGACCCTAAAATCAACAGATTTGGATTCCTTAAATAACTTTGTACTTACCACAAATTTAGAGACAAATACCTATCTAGGCTTCATTGGTATTTAGGAACAAGAGACAAGCACATCTAACCTTTCTGTGATATATATCCCAGCCAGGTATCTTAATTGACCACAGAGGCATCCTAAGTACCTAACACTTTAAAAGGCTAATATTAGTTGCAATCAATTATGTCCTGAAGGTAAACTAGATATGTTAAATGTACAAAAAATTAAAATGGTTGAAACAAATGGTTTTGAGCCTTATACAAAGTCACTAAAGAAACTGAGAATACTTTCATTGACTTCAAATTATTTAAATGTATCTATTAAATACACCCACTTACAGAAAGGTGATGGTATGGTAGAGGTAGAATATTTTATTTTATTATTTTTATTTTATTTTAGAATATACTTCTGATAGTAGAAGATAGTAGGGAGTTAGTTTCCTCATGCCTTCACATTCTTCAGATTTTTGTAGGAAAAAGAAATAAATATTTAGGTGTGAAAGTTATTGTATTTTTTATTTCTTTAAAATACAAAATGAAAAAACATAATGTTGAGGTTGGATAATTTTCCATAAGGCTTATTTCCTTAGTAAAAGGACTGTAGTTTTTCTAGTTGAAATAGAATCAGCCTTTATTGCAGAAGACATACAAATATTTGAATAAAGACACAAAAATGTAGCAGTGCACACCCATAGAAAATCAAGTAAAAATGTGCAGATTTGGACATTTGGTGGGTGGTTTCCTTTCATGTATGACAAAAATACTGAAATTGTCATATATTACATTTAAATGCAACAATCTATATTACGAATGACAAATGCTAAAAGACCTTAAAATCTCTATATTCATTATATTTTACATTCATAAGATATAAATTTAAAAAGAAATCTGATGTCAATTCAATTTACTGTTTGGGAATAATAATAATCATTTGTAATGATGTAACACTGAGGAATTTATTTATATTTTAGAGGATACTACACTGAACAAGAATAACTTTATTCTTCTATTATTTCTTTCTGCAACACATAGAGAGAAGAGATCAAGAATAACAACAGTAAAATCAGATTAACTGACTAAGTCTAGCCTGTTTCCTATTAAATTTACATTTGTTGCTTATTATGTGACCACAAGACTTCTATGAAGTAGAAAGGAGCAGAGTTTAAAAATTTCAATTGTTTTTTGGCTTTTAGTTTACAGGGTACACCAGAGTAAAAATGAAGGAAAAATGTTGATGGTTAATATTACACTGACATCTGGGTCCTTCCATAGCCTGTTATTTGAATTCCAGAAGACTCCATTTCCGAGTTGGTTGTACTGCTTATACTGTATTAATGTGTGGAAACTCAGTGGGCCAGCTCCCAGGCAGAGTAATTTCAACTAGCAATAGATTGAAATATGCAAATGAAAACTGTGCAGAATTTAAAATATTTTTCAATAAAATATTTGCTGTATATTTTATTGCATCCATTTTATGATGGAAATTTGCCATTTTTTAAGGCAACGGGATGGGATAATTTTTCTTCTGAACAGTTTTTATTTATACATGCATGATTTTGCCAGTGTCTTAAAACTTTATTTATTTATTGTTTTTCTCATTGAATTTCAAAAGACTTTACATTTATGCATTAGAAACTTCCTGCTAAAATAAAAGAATCACAGAATGAGTAAGGTTGGAAGGGTCCACAGTGGGTCATCTGGAGGCTGGACCAGATGACCCACTGTGGACCTTTCCAATCTTACTCATTCTGTGTCCAACCTCCCTGCACAAACAGGGTCATCCCAGAGCACACTGCACAGGATTGTCTGAATGGTTCTTGAATATCTCCAGTGAGGGAGACTCCACAAACTCTCTGGGAAAATATGATTTCTTGTTGCAAAGATTTGAGTACCTCAGAGTCAGTTTTTAGTTCTTCTTTGAAGTATTCATCATCAAGCCCCAGGGCATAATATGTATTTTAATTTCTCTAACAATTACTGTTTTCCAGCTCTTGTCTTTGGCAAAAGAAAATTCTTTTTAATCCAAAGTAAGATTGACAGTAGTTTCCAGCTGAGCTATAGCTCAGCTACTTGCAGCATCGTTCCCTTTTCTCATTTTTCTTTGCAATGGTGGAAACCTTTCTGGGGAAGTATTTGACCTCTAAATTTATCACCAGACCTAAGCTG
Organism: Corvus moneduloides; assembly: GCF_009650955.1. Lineage (NCBI taxonomy): Eukaryota > Metazoa > Chordata > Aves > Passeriformes > Corvidae > Corvus > Corvus moneduloides. The sequence continues at coordinate 149,854,881 of NC_045476.1, forward strand.
CTATTAGTGTTTCACTGGGACTGAGAACAGTCAGGACATCTATGTAGCAATTAATGTAAATATATATATATATAATGACAAATCTATAAGCATCTTTATGAATTTATAGATAAAGCAGTTGTGCAGTCTTCTCAAGGTGGACTGCAAGGTACCACACACTTTAATTTAAAAATGGTAAGTGAAAATATAAAGTGGGTGGCAATGCCTTCTAACCAAATAAATGCATCATTAAACTTTTGGAGATCCAAGATGCACATAACTTCCATTTCAGCTTTTTTGAATTCAGAAAAAATTTGTAGTCACGCCTTAAAGATCAGCAGCAGTAGCCTTCATGATTAGCATAGCTCAACATTGCAGATCACATCCTAAAGGGAATTGTTAATTTTTCTGGCTTAAAGCAGGGGTAATTAAACAACATGCAAAAGAGAATCCTCATGTTTTCTTCCATCCCATCTCTCAGATATTATTCTGAAGGGACTTTTTAATATAAATATTCCTTCAAGAATAACCAACTCAGATGGATAATGCATTTTCTATGTTCTGTGTTCTGAGGATGATTTTTACTGTTTTATAAAGCAATAATATACCTAAGCCACAAAGACTGGTCCCGAATTTAGAGTCTGTTCAGATTTATGTTTGTAGTTTAGTTGTGAAAACTGAATCAGGATCCTGCTTCAAGCTGAGTAAATTAAGATCAAATGAACAGTAGTAAAAATTCTACACCCCCAAATTAATCTGAATATTTTTCTTTTATTACATAGATACACACACTCTTTGTAAAGATTACAGCCTAAAATATCTCTATGAGACCCTGCCAAAAGTAAATGTTTTCACCCTGGCCAGAGTTTGGAAGTTTATTCAAGTGTTTTGGTAAATTAATTCTTCTCCTTTTCTCAGTACTAGTGAGCACATTGTGATTTTTCTCAAGCCTGTCTATAAAAAAAGTAGGTTTTCTTTCCACATGGTAATAACAAACATATATTTATAAATATGCAGTGTTTTAGATTTGGGTTCTGTGGATTGGGTATGACTAATTATAGACACATTATAGCTTTTTCTTGATTTGACTAATGTACAGATATTTGAGTGTACAGGACTGTGAACTAACCATACCTCTGTTCTCAAGTTTTAAAGAACCACTATTCCCATTGGTGGGTCCACTGGAAGGATGGGCAAGAGGGTTTTGTTTGCCTAAATAATTTAGTGAAAACACAGATGTACAGAGCTTCAGAGAGAAAGAAACACCTGCCTTCTCTTTATGTGAGAGGAGCATAAAATGGGGCTATCAAGAGAGCTTCATTTGTGCAGGTTTTTAACCAGGAATTCCTCTCATTTTTGAAAGCATGAATACCTTTTGCAAACTTAAATTTTTTCATTAAGGCAGCCTGATGTGGAAAAAAAAATGGAGTGGAAAGAGCTGTAAGAGATAACCTTGACAGCAATAATATGGCTAATGTATCACAGAAATTTGGGATCTGGGTGCTTAGATAGGTCAGTGAAATTAAGCAAACTCTCATTTTATCTTTTCTTTCAAGCATTACCTGAAATTGAAATTATAACATGTTGAAGACAGAGAATGATGACAGCACTCTCAAGAGACCTGAAACAGGTTGACTGAATATTCCTCATTTGGGAACTAAACATCAAACTGTGATATGAGAACAATTTTCTGGATGGAAGAGAGGCAAATGGTCTGGTACTGGATGGTTTCTCCATTAAATAAAAGCTGCTGGGGAACCAAGGTAACAGTTTCCTGATCATCTCCCTCTCCAAGATACTAGACCTATTTTATTATGGATCCACATGCAATAATAATGTGCTTTATTTTCTAATAATAATTTTTTCCATGTTTCCATGTTTCAAATACAGAATCAGAATTTACTTCACCTGATTTTAACAACAAAATTAAGAATCTATGGAAATATCCCAAAGGCTAACTGTGGCCCAGTGATTTTAAACTCCCTCTGATTCCTCTATCACTATTGAAGACAACTAGGCATTTATCCCAAGGGATAGTACACTACTGAGGATACAAGGAAGATGTAGTTAATGATTTGAAAAATTCTGTCTGGATATCAAGTTAATAATATTAGTTCTAAGATGAAAATCTACCAATTTGAACTTAATTTTTTATTTCACTGACCATTTGATCAAAGCTGTGAAGTAATATTGTACGATAATAATTTAGAAGGAATAAAAATCAATCATTTTAAAATTAATAAAAGTTTTTATTTTCCCAGTTATCCAAAATTGTCAATTGTCACTGGAAACAGATCCTCCAAAGAACTGGAGAAGTTCATCAAGGGTGTGTTTATTGTATTACACTCTCATTATATCATGGTTTTCTATAAGAAATTTTTTTATTTTTTTTAAGGATTGCTTTCTTTTGTTCTTGTTCCCTCTCTTCCTCTATACTAAAGGAAATGGAATAAAGGAAAACATGGCTTTGGAACACATTTTTGGGAGTCAATTTGACAGGACTTATCATGAGCACTTAGTTAACACTCTTAGTTCATTGCCTCCCACCAACTTTTCACTTTTTTTTTTTTAAGATTTCTTCCAGAATTATTTACTTGGAATTTACTTATTTTTAAAAAAACAAAAACCAAAAACAACCTAAAAAACCAACCTTGCCAAATGGAAACACGGAGGAATAATTTTTTACCATAGGAATGACAGAATAAAATGACCTCTGAATTCATTCTAATATCAATGTTATTTGTACAATAAGAGACATAATGGGTGAGATTTTATCAGACTATAAAAGAAGTAATGTTTAGATTACTGACATTATTAAACCTACTCTGGCATTCTGATTCCATAAGTAGCTGCCTATACTTGATGCTTCAAATAACAGCAAAAGCCACCATAAGCACTTGTCCACTGTTTAATGTCCATAATGAGGGAAGAAAAAGCTCTTTCCTGACTCCCACAGATTATCAATTTATGCCCTGAAGCATACAATTTTATTGTAATTATGTTAGCTTGCATAGTTGTAACTGTTATTACTGATCATAAGTTGTAGCTCTGTCATGTAAAGTATTGGAGAAAGAAATAGGACAATGTAAAAGGTAACTAACCTTGACATCAGTAGAAGCTGTGGGAGCCCGGCAAACAGGTCATTTCCTGAAGTGTTCAAAATACAGTTTTAGTTCTAAGAAGTATATATCTAATGCAATGAGGAGGAGAAAAGAGTCCACATTCTTAAGAGTCATTATGGTTTTATGGATTGCAAGGAGGTCATTTAAAGGTTTGCTCAGAAAATGTGCAATGGCTGATATACTTTCAAATTGCCAGAAGGTTTAGGCATTGCAATCTGAATGAAATGGGATGAACTGACTGAATATTCTATCTGTGAAAAAACCTTCTTCAAGTTGGTGGCAGGGGAGAGGTTGTTTTGGGTTGGGTTTGGTTTGGTCCGGTTGTGTTTTGTTTGTTCATTCACATTCTTCTTTCTGGCATTCTGTTTGTTTTAGTTGTAGTTTTGGATCAAGAGGAGAGAAACAGTACTCTATGGCCCCTAAAGATCATTTTGGATGAAAACTGGGTAGTGGTATGCAGAAAAATTTAGAAATTAAAAGCTGAAAATTGTTTTGGAGACTATGAAGAAAGGAACCTTGAAATAGCTGAGAAAGGCCTAAATGGAAATATGTCTCCAAAACTGACAAAAAAAACTATAATCACAGGATGAACTGAGGTTTTGCATTCTAATGGAAAATTTCTGGAGTCTAATCTGGACATGTCTAAATGTTTATTGAAACCAACATCATTAAATAGATTGTTACCAGCAAAACATTTTATACAGAAGCTACATCCTCGAAGGATTAAAAGAATAAAGGAGTTTAAAAATTTTTTTTCCTTATTCTTTATATTCAGATTTTCCCAGCATGGTTCATTATTTTATTTTCCACCCATTTCAATATGCAAATGTACCATGTTGCAAAGACTAAACATATTATACAATTTAGGAATTAAAGATTTTGCATTTAACATTGTGGAAAAAGCCAACAACTGTTGATTGTTAATAGGTAGGAATGTATGATGTGCCTTTCCATTCTAAGTTATGTTAGCACAGTTACAGTTTTCCTGCAATGTAATTGTGACTAAGTGAATAAAATGTCAGTTGGGATAATGAAATAAGAGTAGCAAGATGGTGCTGAAAATTAACTGCCAAACTAGCAGCTACATTAGCATATTTATGTTTGTTTCAGCCTTTGGCTTTAACAGGTTTGAAAAATAGCAGAGAAAAGCACTTCTGTACTCTTTGTTCCTGGGTAGACCCTTCAGGAGGAGTCTAGCAGGGCCCGTTTGGAGTAGACACTTATGATTGAGGTAGCAGATTTCTGAATATATGTTCTTCAAGAATGTTTCACATATTGCCTGGGAAGATTGCTCTCTTGTCCTGAAAGAATAACAAGCATGTTTTTGTACCAAGGAAACAGAACCATCTTGTTTCATCTCTGGGGATGCTTGAGACTACCAGCAAAAAAGTAATGAAAAATTTTTTTTCACAGAGTGTCCAATAATTGAATCTATGACACTGTAACTACATACAACATGTTTTTCTTTTAAAATCAGTGTGTGTTACTACTGCTAAGTCTTAGTAGAATAAGAATTTATTTTGGCAAGATATATGCAACTGTTACATCCAGAAAGCAACTACGTTTTTACTCGTATCAATACATGGTCATAAACTAAATAAATATCCCAGCAATATCACAAGATTTCTATACACATTATTGTACTATTGTATTATATTATAGTGTTCTACTATATATGTTGTTACATTAATTATACATGTACAGATGTTTCTGGGCTCTGTTGTTCTCAGAGAAAATTATTAATCTATTTGGAATAAGAATGCACGTGACCAAATTATAGAAAGACTGTAGCAGTCACATCTGACCTTGCTTGGACTTCTCTCACCCCAAAACCAGAGTTTTTGAAAGTTCAGGAGGCTCTTAGGCTATTTTTGCAAATGACTTTTTTTTGATATAAAATTGCATCATACCCTAATATGGAACCTATACATGGCATTGTAGGTAGAGTGGTCTGTAAATTCTCTAGAAGACTACAAAAGGCTCCAACAGAAAATAAATGGATGAGTTGCAGTATACTTGAGAAACTTATCTGCGAATTGATTACTCCTGTCTCATATTGCACTGCTGCCTGTGCAAACATCATAGGGAACTGTAGCTTAGTATTTGCTCCACAGTTTTGTTGATTGTGTTTGTCTGGTAAGATGTCGCAGCTTAGGAATGATACTCCTCCATTCAGTACTCCCACTCTCCGAACTACGCACTGCTCGCTTGCTCCCCCCACTGCCTTCCCCTCCCACCCCGGGGTGGGCTGGAGAGGAGAACTGGAGGCACAAAAAGTAAAGATCACAAATTGAGATAAGAACAATTTCCTGGAATTTCCTGGAAACAGCAGTGAGAGAAAACTGAGCAGTAACAGCAGCAATATTAATGACAGAGGACACAAGGAAGAAAATGTTATTGCTCACCGTAAAAGGCCCTGACAATAGACAATACCCCAACACTCACTCCAGCTTGAAACCAGCACTACCCAACTGTCCCCTCCAGCCTGAAACCAGGGCCACCACCTCACCTCTCCCTCTACCACTCTTACTCAGCCAGAAGGAACCTCTTTTCCTCATAAGAGACTCCCTTCCCCTACCCTTATCAATGACATGAGGTGGTACAGAATAACTTCTGGGTCCTGGTCAGGCCCCCTCCTGGCTACTGCAAAAATCAACCCTGTCCTGGCTGGAACCAGGACACAAAACTACCTTCCTTTAAAGACTGGCAGTTTAATATGAATGAAAACGCTTCCCCAATTTTATAACATTCCTTTGCAGAAAAGGGCAAAGATAAGGCAAATGTGGGTGACAAGGAAGAAGCATTTATATAATTTTCCATTGCTATCATGCTGTCCATACTAATTCTACTCAGAACTTTGATTTTTTTTTTTTTTTTTCTTTCAAGAAGAGAAATGTTATCTTCTATTTTCATTTGGTTCAGTTTTTCCTGCTCTCTCCCTGGAAATGTATTACTACCACACATACCACATTTTCCTAGGGAAGATCAAAAAACGAGAAAGTCTTTTCTGGTAATCTCTGCCTGTCATTGCCTTCATTCTCAGTTACCAAGGTGAATTAAAAATTTTAAGTATTAGAAAATTTGAATGTCTATGTAAATTGCAGCATGATTTAAATATTTTTATATTCTTTGGTCTCTGTCTATATATGCCTGCTCTACACATCAGAGAAAAGTAAATTTATCAAAAGAATGTAATAAGCATTGACATTTACAGTGCATCAAGACCCTTAGCTACTTAGGCTCACATGACACATTTCTACTGAGATGCTGAAATAATACAAAAGTGTTATAAAATACATTGAGAAATCTCAGCTCCCATCAGAAAAATTAATCTTCTGCCAAAATTGAAACATTTTTGTGTAAAGTCCTTGTGTAAAGGCTCTTTTATAAGTTTTTCATATAAACATAATAAATGTCTGACTAATGACCATTTCAAGTTGCAATTTAAGAAAATTTTCAGCAGTGGTCTCATGAGCCCTGTTAGATTTACATTACTAGCAGATTTCCCAAAGCGTGTTAAAAGATTTTTGGAAACAAGTCAAGAGCATTTATCTCCCCACAGAAATCCAACACAGTATACATAGTACAATACACAAAGAGAGAAAGGCATATTGACAACAACTGAAGCAATGAATACAATGAAGATTTTCATTGGGAGTTGTAAGGAACAGATAATTTCCAAAGGAAAAGTTGTGAGTGCAAATGTTTTTTGAAGTTACATTATAAAGAGAGTTCAGGATCAAAGAAACAAACAAACAAAAAGGTTTTCCATTGTTTCACAGAATTTTGAAATCTATACTCAATTACTTTTCAGATATGTCACCTTAGATGTTTCATGTAACTTTAGTCTATACTTAACTCTAGCACAATAGTGAAGGGAAGAAAATCTGTGGAAATTTGGGTTGACTGGAAAAGGACAAGACCTATAGTTAGTATTCATTTGTGCCAGTGCAAACATTATCTATGCTAGTTAGAATTTATATGTTTTAAGCATGGAACATATAAAATTATCTGTGTAATTTGAATAAAGGGAAATGTGGTACTTAATGTACCATGGATAATGACTTCATTATAACCAAAACTTGGTCAGTCGTGTATCCTTTGCTACTTGAACACATATGAAAGCAACTATACAGGCTACTAAGAGGAATTTAAAACTCTTACTTTCTTGGTACCTCAGACTAATTTTTACAAAGACTTTTCTTTGGGACTCCATTTGGTTGTGGGTTTTTTTCCCAGTGGAAAAAAGATATTAATATTCTGTAACCATTATCCAAATAAGGTATCATAGAAGTTTCTCACCAAAGTCATAAGTAACAGAAATATATTCTAATAAATTTAAAAGATTCAGTTTTTCTAAGCAGCTTTAGGAAGAAAACTAGTAAGATTTTGTGCAGATACTGAAAAATTATTGAAAATATTGGTTTTCTAAGAAGTGATAAAGTAAAGTTTGGGGTTTTTTTCCCCAGGTTTAGTTTTCTGCAGAGGTTGGGGATAAACCTGCATAAATGTATTTCTCATTTCTATGGAAACTAACCACCAACAACTATTTTATGGCACTAAACATTCAGTAACCATTCATTAATCATGAATGAAAATATCAGCGGGCAAATGCTAGGGTGAAAAAAATGTTGAAAAGATACTTGTTTAGAAAACTTTTATCAGTGAAGAGTTAAAAATAAAAAACGCACAAAGATGATGCAGAGCATTCGCTAACTATTCTTATCAATATAGAGTTGAGTTAAAGTTGTTACTGAGTTTATTTATTTTTTATTTATTATTTATTATTTTTTAAAATTTATTTTATTAATTTTTACTGGGTTTGTTTATTTTTATTGTTTTTGTGTTCTTATTTTTTCTTCCTTTCTTTAGGTCCTGGGTTCATGGGCGCTGGCGGGATGGATCCATGAGTTTTGAGAAAACTGGCAAGCACCATAGCTATGCCACTCATGATCATCTTGGAAAGTTCATGGTGATCAAGAGACGTGCCTAAGGACTGGAAGAAAGACTTGCTAGAAAGCAGCTTTGTGAAGGACCTAGAGATTCTGGTGGACAACAGGCTGTCCATGAGGCAGCAGTGTGCCTTTATGCCCAAGAAAGAGGTATGATTTGCTAGAAAAGAAAGGCAACAGAAGAGGGACTAACTGAGCATTCTAATATAAAGAACAAATTCTTACACTGAAACTTTAAATGGAGCTTTTGCAAATGTTGTGGGTGATGATTCAGGACAAAAGGAACACTAACATTATAGGAGTCTCCATAGATCAGTAAATCTGAGAGATCACATGAGTTAGGCTTTTTTGTAAGCAATCTCACATAACTACAGATATACACAGTAGAGATGGTTGCACGGGAGCTGGTAATTCTAAGCACTCTTCCTGACAGTAGAAGAAAACTACTACTCACTGTCTGCTGCAGTTTGGTTATGTGCTGAATTGCATTCTAAGAGCATCTGATTCACTACATTACCTATACAGCAAAGTGTAGTCATAATAGATATTTATATGTCACCAAATTAATTAATCCCTCCCAAAAATATAGTAATAGATCACTGGGTTGACTGTTAACTGACTGCAATAACAAGAAGGCATGCAGAGAATGAAAAAGTTGGCTTACTAATACTGGGTCCACAATTACGAGAGTAGGAAACTCTTGGCAGATGATGATAAGAAGGTCAACATGCTAAGTAATTATTTTTTAAGAATTCTTGACTAAAATATCAGCTGTAAACTAGAAGTAAATATAGTTAAATAAATCAAGAATAGCTAGAGACTACTTATACAAGTTAGGTGTTTTCATATTGTAAGTGTGATGGTTTTTAGTCTATGTAGTTAAGGAATTGACTGGTGAAATCAGACCACAAAGAGTAGTTATTTTGAAAATTTACAGATCAAACATCAAAAAGGCAATTGTGCCACATTTAAAGAAAATGCAGAGAAGGAGGAGCTGTGGAACTGTGCATCTTTCAATGTTAATTTCTAAATAGTAACTGGAACAAATAATCTAACAAACCTAGAGTACCTGCAAATAAGAAAGAGCAGAGCAATAGACAAAAAGAGATGTATCAGTAACAAACCACCTCAAAGCACTCTAATTTACTTCTGCAATAGGGTAATAGCCCTTGTAGACAGAACAGAATTAGTAGAGTCATATAAGTTGGCTTTCAAAGTCTTTTAACATTGTGCCTCATGATAGTACTAAGAAAGCTGAGAAAAAAAATGTTTGAACGAAAAAGCTTGAGGGTGGAATTCCAGTAAATCTGGCAAGAAAATTGTGTCTGTCTTGTGGTCTTGAGTTCACTGCCAAAAAGATGGGGGTTTGCAGGAATCAGTTAGAACAACAAAGCTGACTAAAAATCCTGCTTAGGAATGAGTTGGATTCTTCTCATTGGATCTTCAACAGTGGAGTAAAAAGCATCTCACAAATTTGAATCTATATAGTCTATACATAATAGAACAGAATGTTCTGCCAGAGGCAGCTGGAAAGATTGGATAGTCTCTTGAGATGCCTGCCTGTGTGTCTTCTTTCCTTAGCACATATAAATTGATGTGAGAATAGGTGGCAATTTTTTAGCCTACAGGTTTTATTTGTCTATTTGCTTATACCGATAACAGTTTCAGCATCAATGGGATTATTTGCAGTAAAACGCATTCATTTCTGGAGTTTTTGTAAATGCATCTAATTGTTGGTTAAAGACAATGTGTGATTTAATACTTGCAGACAATTCTTAGGTCAAATGCAGCAGCAGATATTTAGTTTTATGAATAGTTAATTACTCAGACATAAATTAAGAAGCATCAGTCTTGTCTTCTCATGAACAATGCTATTTATAGACATCAGAAAGAGATGGACAGTTTTTCAGAGAATTTGAAGATCTAATGGTGGATTTCTGTGTGAGGAGCTTTTAGGATTACTTCTATGTTGTATAGTATTTACTAAATTAAAAAGTTAGGTTTTAATGTTAGCACTACAAAGAGTTTGAAGTCTGATTCTAGGGAAGGTTCAAATGATGTGCCTCTAACTACACCATATGGTCTAAATGCTAAGTATTTTATAAACATGCTTGAGACAGCTCTAAATTAGGTCATGGCTAAAAAAGCAAAATCAAAGTCAAATTTGGGTCAAAAGGACCTGCTTGTGCTTTCTGTGTAACACAGAAATAATTCAATGCATAAATCATGTACATCTGCATAGATGTCTAATTTGTGAATCGTGTTTTTATCATTAAAATTTCACATGTTGTGTAAAGCCACAGTGTTGCATCAGTATCAAGTTATGCTTTACAGAGAGAAAAAAATGTCCTACTTAGAAAGAAAAATATGTAGGCATAAGTATTAAATCCATAGTTAATAGGTCCTTAAGGTTTTTTGAGATCTTTCAGCTGAAGCTGGATTTAAATTCCCATGTTCTGCAGTTCATGACTAAATTCATTCTCTGCATCTGTTGTTATTACTTTTTGCTGGGTAGTCTAGTTTTCTGCAATACTGTATATTAATCCAGAATACTCATATGTTACATTATACATATGAAAAAGCAGTTAACACTGTAAAATGTTGTAATTTGTTTCCTCAGAGGCTCTTAATCTTTTGATGAATATCACTGGTATGGTACCATATTGATCCAGAAACATGGGACAGCCAACTGCAGAGGAAAGCTAACATCTCAAGAATGTATCTGAATAAAGCTCAGTTTCTTAATAGAGCTTGTCTCCATTGTTTTGGAGTGGCTTAGTATAAAGGTGGTATTCAGCTCACCTAAAAGTTAGATAATCTAAAAGTTTCATATCTAATGAAACCCTTGGGCTTTGACTATTGGAAGGAGAGCTGCCACAGGGGAAACGACCTTTTCCTGCAGCGGGCATCTAAAGCTGAGTCAATACTGACTAGGGCAGTACCCAATGTGCCCAGCTGTGCTGGTTCCCTACCATTCCCCTTGGGGTATGTGTTGGCTCCTTTACTGTCCACATACCCAAACACATATTTTTACATTTCCAGGGGGAGGACAACCTAAACCGACCCTGGCACGGCTAGGGAGCAGTGAGGTTCCAAGGAAACACTATTCAATAAAACTGAGGCATACTTGGGTGGCTATACTAAGCTGGTCTCTGTAGGTTCTCAGCTCTTTCTAATGCCTAGAGTTAAACTAGACAGATAATCATATAAAAATACTGTGGGCTATTGAATGCTTTCTTCTTTTTTTCCACATCTTAAATATATGTCCCAATCTGTTAATTTCCTAACAATCCACTGGGCTAAAACATTGAGGAAAATAAGTTTATCAAGATATCAAGCACTCAGTACTGTTTCAGTTTTCATTTCACTAAAAAGTTCTTTATAGATCTGGGAAACATTGTATTTGTCATTCAATTTTTATCAGTAACAAATGAAGATTTTGATGGTTTGGAAAGATTATCTGGAAGATTCTCATGTTTTTGCAGTACCTTAATATTAAGTAGCTTTTGTTATCCCTCAGAAAGTAGTTTTATAAAGCAATGACTCATGAATCCTGAGTGCAGTCAGTGATTTCAGCAAGAAGTCAATATGGTATTTATTTCACATATCAATATATGGTACCATTCAAACTGCTAAGAAGAGTCATGTCTATATTCTAATTTGTGAACAACACTTTTCATCAGAAATCTACAATAGTTTTAATACATAGCATTTTTTTCTGCTATAAATAAATTAATAATTTATAAAAATATTAAAATGTAATCTAACATGATGTGATATATATTAATGATTAAATATGATCAAATTTCAAATATTATGAAAAATAACATAAAACAAATATATAATACAAATAACTTTTATTTCAAGGTATCTTTCACACAAAAATGCTAACAATGCAAGTGTTTTCTGTTTCTCATACTTTTAAGTATTGCTTTTCAGGATATTCATACTGAAATTTTTGACATCATGATATGACATTTCCTCATCTTAGATGAGATTATCTAGCATCCTGTAAATCATGTCTTGTAAAATTCCAGTGATGGGGACTTTACCATGTCTCTGGGGAGGTTGTTCTAGTCATTGACTGTTCTCCCTGCAAAACTTTATTTCTTGTATCAAGATTAAATCTGTCCTGGTCTGCAACTTGTACCCATTGGGCATGGACTTCTCATGTGGCTTCTGTCATGAAGAGAGACACCCCTCTCTGTAATTATCCTTTAAGTACAGGGATGGTGTTATGAGGTTCCCACGAGCCTTCTCTTTCCAGGAACAAAAGACCTAACTTCAGTTGCTCCTCTTAGGGCCAGTTCTCCAGCCCCTTGATCTTCATGGTGACACTCCACTGGACTGTCCTCAGTCTGTCCATATCTTCTTTTAAATTTTGGGCTCCAGAAATGAACAGAGTACTTCAAGTGTAGCCTTACAAGTTCTGGGTAAAATGGGATGATCTCTACCGCTGCTAATAATGTTTCTGCAGATGCAGCCCAGCATCCATTTTGCCTTCACTGTTGCAGCCACACACACTGCTGACTCATGGTAAGCTTCTTGTCCCCCAGGACCCCCAGGTCCCTTTCAGTGACACTGTTCCCCAGCCACACAGATCATGGCCTGCTCTGGGCTCTTTGGTTGTGTCATCCCAGGAGCAGAACTTTGCAGGTGTTTTTGTTAACCTCACAATAGAGTTCTTGCTCGCCTGCTCCTTCAGCCTGTCCAGGTCTCTCTGTAAGATGCCTCTTCCTTCTCATGTCTGCCTCACCACCAGTCTGGTGTCATCAGCAAACTTGGTGAGGCTGCTTTCAATCCCATCATCCAGTTCATTTATGAAGATACTTAAAATTATGGGACCCAGTATTGATCCCTGGGGGACCTTACTGGTGACAGGCTGCCAGCCTGAGTGAAAACCATTGATCACCAACCACTGAGTGCAGCCTGTTAGCCAATTCCATACCCAAATCACAGACCACCTATCCAAGCTGTGCCTTGACAGTTTGTCCAGGAAAAGGCTGTGGGAAATGGTGCTGAATGATTTCTTGAAGTCGAAGTAAGCAAGTGCTCTGCTCATGTTGACAGAATATGCTATTTTGCTGTAGAAGGTGATCAGGTGAGTCTGGCATTGGTAAAGTCATACTGCATTTTCCCAATCAGCTACCTCACTGGGTTTCTACCATCCTACCAGAAGACTTTCCTAAACCCTGCTACTGTGGAGGAAAAGAATCAAGCCATCTGTGCTGTTCATATTTATGTGAATGTTGTACATTTGCATAGGTGCTGGTAAGGCACAGTTTTCTCTCTGTGTTGTCTGTGCAGCCAGCTGTGTGCATGCTGGATGTGTGTATGTGTGACAGGCTGTTCATGTAGCAGGCTGTGAGTGTGGTGTGAGTGTGTGTGTTCTTATTGGGGATTTTGTGCTGAGCCTTGTTGCCAGCTGGACTCTGGAAACAGGGAGCACAGCGGACTCATCTCCATCAGGCTACCCAGTCAAGCAACCTCTAACATGGAACAGGAATCTACAAATCGACCTCATGTGTAATACTGGTAAGAAAAAGGGTATTTTTCTACCGCATGTGAACCTGATATGACTCAAGGGCATATGTGTCCTTGAGGAACAAAATAGGAGTCTGGCTGAGATTTCTGTTTTTTCTTCCTGTTTGCTTTTTTGTCTAATTGCTATTTTAATTCACTTAGCGGTAAAACAGTTTATTTATAGCTGATTGGACTGGCTTATCTTCCAGTAGAGATAAAACTATTTAAAATAATGTGGGGATTAGAGCTTGTTTACCTTATATAGACACCACTTCAGTAGAATTAACATTTCAGTGTAAGAAGTTTCAGTTTTCACAGAGGTCTCTTAACAGCAATACAGATTTTCAGCAATCAATATTTTCCCTAAAATACCCAGAATAATTAAACAGAAAAGATTACTGCGGGAAAAAGTACAGCACATCTTTACTTATATCACAGAGAGAAATTCTTGGTGGCCAGACTGTGACAAAAATTTTTCACTGATGTGACTACATATTATACATAACAATTACCAAAACAAAACAAACGAAAAAGAAAACTGATTGCTTTCAGGAGAGCTAAATAGATTGTGAATGCTGTTGTCTTCATTGTTGTTTTTATTAGGAAAAGAGATTATTTTGGGGTTGGCTTAAATTCTTTTCTACAGAGGTAGACTCCTTTAAAGAGTCAGGGATTTAGTAAAAAAAACAAGGCAAACAGATAGAGAAAAAAATATTTAGTAAAATGTTTCTGAGAAGAATTTGTACCAATCACCTACTCTAGGGAAGAAAAGAGTAGTTAGATGGAACATAGAAGATATAAACTCAAATCCTTTATTTGTCTGAGGAAATATGGGCCCACGTTACACATAAAAGTTCTCTAATGCCCTAATTATATGGTATTTTGGGATTTCTTGGGCTTTATAGCATGGAACTAACTACAAATTGCACAAACTAAAAAGCTGGAGAAATTCTGTGGAGCCTAATTGTATTTTGCTGGTTTATTTTTCAAGTCAACTCCTTGTTCTCGTCATTTTGTGAAACTTGTTCACACACTCGTGGGTGTAGCATAAAGGTACCACAGAGGAAATATGAAGATAAAAAGTGGCTAATGATGATGAAATGGGTGTGCTTATGAAGTTCTGAGGAGTGAGATGTTTAATCATTTTCTTATATATCAAAATATTGAAGCTGTAGCTACTGGTGTTCTTATTTAGTGTTCTGGGTTTTGTTAATCTTATTCTTGGGGGGTTTTTTACTAGTCTTATCCATAAAATATTAAGGAAAGAGGGAATTAAAGCAAGTTTTAAGGTGACCAAAAATTAGTAGCTGTCATAGTGATTACCATACCCTGTGAATTCAACTCTTCAAAGATTTTAGTTGGATCCAACAAAAGACCACAATGTCATTTAGTCTAAAAAGAAAGATATCCGGATTGCTTTCAGAATTACTTCACTTATTGTCTGTAAAACTAGCCAATCAGTGAACATATTGTACAAATAAACATTTCAAAAAAATGAAAGTTTCACACCTAAGTGTACAGAACAGACTGTATTCAAAAATGAAGGAATAGTGTTTACGACAAAGTTGATAGGAAATTCTTCTTACATAGGATTTAAGATTTATCTAAATATAGAATGATGATGGTGTGTACCTATTGGTAGAAAACTGGGACTTACCTATTTTGTAAATTATCAGTGTATTTGAGAATGTTTAAATAACATTAAATTTATACAATTAATTAGTTATGCAAATAATGACATACACATTATGCTATCCATATAAGCAAATTGGACAAAATTGTATATAAGAACTTGCACAAAAATTTTTTTGGATAACAATGTTTTACTGCATTTCAACACCCATTCAAATTTTGACTTTTATATCTTTTTGGTAGTGTGTCTGGTTTCATTGTACTGTGACTCATTTTTCAGTTTCTCTTTTTCCTGTCTTTAAATTTGTAAAGATAAAACATTGACCTATATATAATTCCTACTGTAAGCTTCATGAAAGAAGTATGATAAGAAGCACTATTATTTTAGTCAAAATAGAATTTCAGTTACCATGAACATTTCTGTGACAACTCAAGGAAGGAAACTTCTGTTATTATTTTTTAAAATAGCTTTCAGGAAAGGGAAAGAGAAATGCTTTGTGAAGAATATTGAGTTGCTGAGTGAGATTTTGTTTGAGGACTCATGAAAATTAGTTGAAAGTAATTAGTTGAGAAGATCCTTTCTGGGGCTATCAACAGAGAACTAAAGAAAAATTACATAAATTAGTTTTAAAATTAATTAATATTATTAATAATTATTAACATTAATATTATGCACAATTCCAAAATAGAAGCTCATTTTTATTATTTTATCTAGTAGTCTTGTTCCATTTTATGTGATCTCTTATTGTCTACCCTCTTACAATAAGTGAAATTTTGTATAAGTTTTGTTCCATTTTCAGATACCGTTTTTTTGTAAGGCAATAATTACATAAGTAGGAAAGAATCTCTTTTACCATTGTCTTGGTTTAAGACAATTTAAAGAGGTGGACACTCTAAAATGAGTTTCCTCACTTTTGTTTCAACCAATCCCTTTCCATTAATAAGCAACTATTAGGAGAAGATGTAAGGCAAAAAATAACAGTTTACTAACAAATGAAACAGCAATGGGCATAAAATAACAGTGAGTAATCACTAGGTACAAAATTACTTAATCTTAGGAATTCCTTGGGAAGGGTCACCCAAAATGGTGGGGCACCACCCCCCTTCCAAGATGGCCCCACTGCTGACTGTGTGTACAGAGACAAAGGGAAAATGCCATCAGACGCTTTCCAATGTGGAGCCTGCCACAGGCAACCACGTGCTCTGGGAAACAAAGGGACAAGATGGAGGAATGTAGGAGCTTACAGAGCAGTTCTACTAGCAGATGAAGACTTGCCAGCGTGCATGGGGTCGGTGCTGCTGCCTGCCGCTTCCTCCTGCTGTCCGCCAGACTCTGCCGGTGTTGGTGCTGACGTCCCCTGCTCTGTGGGCGTGTTGGAAGGGGAAAGGACCACTCTGTCAGAGCTGACACTGGGTTGAAACAGCCACCTGGGACTGGCTCATGCTTCACTGCTGATAGGGTTTGCGAAGTTCCCTACAAAAACCGTTTCTAATAGCGAAATGCAGTTTTTCTGAGTTGCTCTGGTTGTGAGACCAGAAACCTGCAGGAGGAAACCTCCTCCAAAGAAGTGCCTCTGCCTTCAGCAAACACTGCCAGGCAAAAGAGGGAGCTCAGGTGCCTCAGCCTTTTAAGGGCACAGGCACCTCCTGACTGCCACACAATTCTGGTTCTGGTCACGCTGCTGGGCTTTAAAGAGAGAGTAAAAATTTTTTGGGCACACATAGATATGGAATACAAAACCATTTTGGGTTACCCAGGACAATCATAAATTTTAATTGTTCTGGAGTAAATAAATGTATGGTGTTTATTTCTCTTACTGTTTTACAAAATACATAAAGCTATGCCTTAAAGGGCATCCTAGCTTCATTATAGTGAACTATATAAATGAAGACTATTTTTGTAGGAAATGTCTCCCTAATCCAAATTTATTTAAGATCTAAACTTAATGGAAGTGCTATTTTCCCATAGCCAAAGAAGTATCTCCTACATGGAAAAATTGTCAATAATACAGAAAGCAAAGGCAAAAATAGCTGCAAATGTAGTTTCAAATTCTGTCTTAAAATGGACATCATCAAACTACCTTCCTGGTGGTTTTATCCAGCAGGCAAGTCTTTTAAGATCTGCCAGAGAACCTGGTTGTACCATGTTATGGTTTCTTCTTGGACCTTATGCCTGAAGTCTCTTCTCTTGATGTATTGGGTTGGCATGACCAGGGGTCATGTTGTGGCTTCTGGGAGAAGATGCTGAAAGCTTCCTGTATGACCAGCAGAGCCAGTGCTAGCCAACTCCAAGACAGATGTGCTGCTGGCCAAGGTTGGGCCTATCAGAAATAGTGGAAATGGTGGTAATGCCTCTGTGATAACATATTTAACAAGGAAAAGAAAAATTTTTTGCAGATGTAATTGCGGCCAGAGAAGAGTGGAGTGAGAACATGTGAGAGGAACAAATACGCAGATACCAAGGTCAGTGTGAGGAAGGAGGGGCAGGAGGTGCTCCAGTCGTTGAAGCTGAGATTCCCCTTCCGCTGTTGGTGAAGACCATGGTGAGGCAGCTGTGCCCCTGCAGCCCATGGAGATCCATGTGGAGCAGATATCCACCTCCAGTCCCTGGAGGAAATCCACATTGGAGCAGGTGGATGCCTGAGAGAGGGCTATGAATCCGTGGGAGGCCCATGCTGGCGCAGGCTCCTGGCAGGGATCTGCAGAATCCTGGAGAGAGGAGCCTGTGCTGGAGCAGGTTTCCTGGTAGGACATGTGACCCCATAGAGGACCCACGCTGGAGTAGGCTGTGCCTCAAGTACTGCACCCTGTAGAAGAGTGACCCACATTGGAGCAGTTCATGAAGAATGGTTGCCTGTGGGATGGACTCACTGGAGAAATTAATGGAGAACTGTCTCCTACGGGAGGGACTCCATGCTGGAACAGGGTGAAGACTCTTTTTCCTGAGCAACAGCAGGAAAAATGTGTGATGAACTGACCATAACCCCTATTCTCTGCTTCCCTGCACCACTGCTGGGGAGGAGGTAGAGCTGGGAAGGAGGGACAGGTGGTGGAAAGGTGTTTTTAAGATCTATTTTACTTCTCATTATCCTGTTCTGATTTTGTTAGTAATAAGTTCAATTAATATCCCAAAGCTGACTCTGCTTTGCCCATGATAGTATTTGGTGAGTGGTCTCTCCTAGGCCTTGGAACTCATGAGCCTTTAGTTGTATTTTCTCTGCCCTGTCCAGTTGCAGAGCAGAGTGATAGAGCAGCTTTGGTGGGTGCCTGGCATCCAGCCAGGGTCAACCCACTATACTTGCCTATATATATGTAGTTAAGAATTACAGGAGTATAGCCAAAATTATAAATTCTCCTGTTAGATTTGAATATTTCCTTGAAATGTTAACTATGCTTTTATACTAATTTGCAAATTATTTCCTGTTTGATATTACTTTCACCATTCCTTTTTCATCTCTGCTTTCTTTTTACTAGTCTTGTTTGCACCTTGATTCAGGCAGGCACCTCTTCTAATTGGATCCTAACATCTTGTATTCATTACTTCCATCACTTTTTCTTAAATTGTTATAATTTTCTTTAACTTTTCCTTCTCATTGCACATTTTCCCCTGTCTTTGTTGTCCAGCCTATTCCACATATAATTTGTTGCCAGATACTTGCATTTGGACTCCTAGTCTCTCTTCTGAGGACATGACTCCCAAAACATCATAAAGATCTATTGGAATCCTTACAGAGTAAATCAGCCAATTCTCATTGTGTTGAATGGCAAAATCTTTTTTTATTATCTATAGCCTTTATTTTTGTCATAAAACAGAGTGAAACCACTTTTAGTAACAGAAAAAGAAATTATTTATACTGTGGTTCTTTCTTTTTTAAGAAGCAATAAATTTCATTATAGTAATGTAATTTTGAGGGAATGAGGAAAGTTTTAGGAGTCTATTGTTGTCTTTAGAGCTATCACGTTATTCAGTATACAAATGAATAGTAAAAAATGCCAAAGTAGTCTGGAGTCTGACTAACTACCCAGGAAAAAATGTTGCACAGTATACAAGTAAACAGTCTGACTTCAGTCAGGAATAATAGTATATTAGGTATAATGGTATATGGTCTCTTCTTTCTATATTGAACCCTACTCTACTTCAAAGCTGTCATGGTTGGAGCCTGGGTTAAGCCTCCCAAGGGCTTAACTACATTAATTATTTACTGCTTGATTTGTTCAGAGAATTGTCATTGCTCTGGGCCTCATATGAAATCACTCTTCTTCAGGGTCACTTGATAGAGAGGTGTTACAACCAGACTGTAATTTGGAACGTGTATTCTCTGAAATCTCACAACATCTAAAAAGCTTGTGTTTCTTTCTTATTAGTTGGTGGAGACATTGCTGTTATCTTACTAATAGCATCCGTTGGGATTGATGATGTCTATCTTCCCATTTTATTACAAAAAGCTGTATCTCCTGTGCAGGACCCTTTTCTTTATTTTACGGGAAAACTGTCTTTCAGATGGATTTGGACTATTTTCTTCCCCTTCTCAAAAACTTCTGCTGCTGTATTTCTCCACACAATAACATCATAAGTGTGTTTCAGGTGTTCCAGAGCTTCACCCTGTTCCAGTCTGAATCAGTACATGGCAGATGGTCAGGCTGTGTTTCCACCCCTGGGGCAGTCGATGACAGGTGTACCGACCTCCCCTCCATGTGAAAGCAAACTGTGGCCTGAACTGCCACAAAAGGAATTGAGAAAAACTCTTTAGCAATATCAGTTGTGGCCCCACTTGGCTGCCTTTGACTCCAGTTTGTATTAAAGTTCCGGCATGTCTGGAGCAGCAGAACTCAGAGGCAGTGTGACTTCATTGAGGCCATGATAGTCTACTGTCAGCCTCCATTCCCCATTAGAATTTCACACTGTCATATGGGGCTGCTGAAGGGTGTGAGCAGGTCCTGCTGATCACACCTTGGCTTTACAGTGAATGAATTAATTTATGGGTGGGAGTAATGGAGTTTTGGTTGGTGTGATATTGCCTCCAGTGCGTCATCGTGGTAGTTATTGGCACCTGCTGTTCTTCAACCTTCAGCAACCCCAGAACAGAAGAGCTATCAAGAGACCAGGCAAGGTAGACAACTGTTTAATTTCCTCTGTCTCTGCGGCAGTTATACCAAAAGCTCACCAGTACCCTTTTGGGTCCTTGAAATATCCTCTTCTGAGATGTTCTACGCCAAGGATGCACAGATCCTCTGGGACAGTCAGGAAATCTTTTTGTATCCCTTGCAGCTCACTCAAGGTTAGGAATTGAGTGGTGGTTGACTCTTCTGTCTCTTCTTCCTTTTCCTGTGATGGCCCTTGGTAATGGCCTTGGTAATGGCATTGAAATAGCCCTCGTGATGGCCATGCTTCTTCATTCTCTTTTCCTTCTCTGACCTTCTTGTCCTCCTTGACTGCTTTTGCTAAACCTTTTTTACAGTATGACTTCTGCATGCATTTCTTCTGTTTCTGTTACAGGGGAAACTGACACTGGCACATGTTGATTCTCTGGTTCAGTGGCAGATCTGTCTGGGGTTTAAAGCAGCCACACTGTCTGTCAAAATGGTTAGAATAGCTGCAGCGTGTGCTGTCTTATCATCAGATCCAGAGACCTTCTCCCCCTGAGGGTACTGAACAGCGTTGAACATCACTTGATAGGCCTGGGCCAGGCGCCAGCATGTTGCAGTGATTTGAGTCCTCTCTAGGACGCCAGGTTGACAGCACACCTTTTTCAAATATT